>NW_027266271.1:18800000-19400000 GCF_022045235.1 Haliotis cracherodii | reverse complement strand
TTGAAATCTAAACCACAGTTAGACAGAAGTAATTATTTATACTTTTCGAATGCTAATTGTATGGAGCTGGCGGTTGGAAATATGTGGCAACGGTAATTAGTGTGACATCGGTTTTGTTCAGTGTAGTATACTCGGGGTATCACGTAGCTATCTGGAGCGTGGTTTATTCGTTTATTCGCTCTGAATAATTTCTCCGCTCCGCTTTTTTTGCAAATTATGTGTATTTTGTTTAGCAATGTTAAAAGTGTTTAGGATGGAACCTGGAAAAAGCCTGATATATTTTCGTCCCATTTGTATTAACATGAGGTGAGGTGAGGTGAAATTGGGTTTAACGTCGCGTCCAAGATTATTGCACTTATATAGCGACGTGCATGCACGTGTATGTGTGTGTGTGGCTGCTTGTACTAGTCCGGACTGATGCCGATTTATAGTGCTAGCTCACTGAGATACCATGCCGCAGTTTAACACGAATACCCCACTCAGACACAGTATACTGACTCCGAGCCGACCAGTCCTTGTTTTAGCCCCTTAATGCCGAGCGCCAGACAGGGTAACAACAAGTACAATCTTTTAACGTCTTTTTGTATGACGCGGCCCGGGATCGAACCCTGGACCTTCCGCTCTCCGGGCGGACGCTCTACCACAAGACCACGGAGGCGGTCGTATTAACATGAAGAGATTCAGAAGCGCCGTATTGATGTGACAGTTAGAGCGAGCAAATATACACGATATAACTGAAAATAAACATTTTTCGGGCAGAGGTTTATTCTAAATGTTTTTAATACATGTTTACCGGATTATGTTTGTTAATACGACTTAGGGAAGTTGCGCATTGTCTAATTACTATAATTATCGAGACAACCTTATCGTGGTATGTACCATGAACATTTACATCGACATAGGCACCTGCAAACAGTATAGCTTTTTTTGATATTTCGAAATAGCAGTATTTCATTAACCATTTACAATAAGACATTATTTCATATGGTAAACTTATTATATCGATTTACATGTAACCATATGTGCGTTTGGACATTAAGAAGAACAAATATTTAAAATATATTTTTTTTTGGCAAATTGTATTTGATTAGTATGTTTTTGTTTATTCCAAATTCGATAATTTTCGTGTAACATATACAGCACTTAATCGTGTACATGTGGTTTTATATCGATGGCATCCAGTGCAGAGCCAGCCCATGTTTCATTATGAAATAACGAGTCCTGGACGGGACAAAAACCAACACGTTCAAAATATTTCAGATGCCAAATTACTCAGAAGCCTCTGTGTTTTGATTGGCTGAAGTCACCTTCAACTTTCTCGAATTGGAAATGAAAGTCCGGTCAGCGAGCCAGCCAATCAGAACGACAGCTGAGTCATTAGAGGTTCGCGACATGCTCGCGTCGGGTGCTCGCGCATTGCCGTGGTTCAACCATACGACCCTTCGCCACTGCGTGTGACGTGGCTTGAAGCGGCAACGATGCATCATTCATGCTTGAGCGTCAATTTGGTATTCCAGCATTGTCCAAAACCTGCTTTCTTGTACTACAGTGTCTAACTCTCGTCAAATCTCGTCCATCACGAGAACATCTGTGAGACTAGCCTTATTTTGTCATAATTCTCGATCCGTGTATTCATTTATCACACGTTAAGATTTGATGGGGCTTGCACGTGCCGCCATAGCCTCGAATCCATGGAGCAGGGGGCATTTACATAATCAAAATGGGTGCTGTCCTAATTTGTCATGTACGGTGACGTAACGCCTTGTCCCAATACGTAATAAACCGTCAACCCATTTTCGGTCGCATTTAACATGACCATGTTTGAGACACATAGGGAACAATACCCCGAGTCGAGATCAAATCAAGTGTAAATCTCAGACCTCAAATCATTCATCAGACAACAAAAATTTAAATTACTGCCCACAGACGTCGAACGTTGAAAAAAACCATCATTTGACTATATTGCTTGATAAAGAATTTTGTCCGAAAGTCATTTTTATGCAAAATCGTGTTAACAACGATGAATCTGATAATAGAACAAATCACTGCTCGTCAAATGTTTAATTAACTTAAATCTACGAGACGCTACTTAATACAATTTATATTTGCATATCAGGCCTGTTACTGTTTGAGAGCAGCGCCGAGCTCATAAACCATAATTTTTACTGAAACAATGCTACAATACAATTGGAATTCTAAGAGAAATGAAATTCAAATCATATCTTTATATTTCAAAATTTAACCATCTATGAAAGCGTTCATATTTGTTCTCCCGTTAGAAAGAATGAGTTAATATGAACCCATTAAAAAAGAGTAAACGACAAAATCAAAAAGACCATTTCAACTTAATGATCCATTAAATGAAAAAAGTGGGAGTGACTTTAGCCATTTGTACCATTTTTACCGCGTACATATTTCATTTCAAACTAATATATCTAATTTCACCCCTTCAATATTCATGCTGCGGAAGATCTTCAACACGAATGTTACAAACGAGCATAGCTCGAAATAGCGTACAGATGCAACGGGTTTTGGGGGGTGAAACTGAATAAAAGCACCATTGATTACATAATCAAACTCGAGTCAAGAGAACAAAGACTTGCAGATATTCATTGATTGAGATATTTTAATTGCGTCATTTTTCTTTCTTTTTATTTCTCAAAAGATGATTTATCTCAAATGGCATTTGACACAAGCAACCTCAGATTTGTATCGAACAATAGGTTCGTCCAAGTAAGGTTTCGTTTGATCAAAGCAAACAAGTCACACTGGGGTCCTGGATTGGCGAGGCTTTTTACGCAATGATGAAAATACATTAATTTTCCTCATCACGCAATTTATCATTCATTATACCGAGAAAATTCTTCAATTTTCTTCTTTGTTGATAATGTTTAAGAATCCGTAGACTGCATAAATGAATTCCATATTAGAAAGAGCGACTGAAATTATGCAATAGAAAGTTTAATCCGCAGTTTGACCTTGTCTCTCCATCCGGATGAAGAAAAGCGACATGATTGATTTGAAGAAAGGATGATCTCGTTCGACGATGAAAACAGTCTTATCTCGACGTAACACAAGTTGAGGCAAGGCATGTCAACTTAAAAGAAGGTTTGTTTGAGCAATTTGTCACTAACACGAAAAAAATTAAACTTTGAAACGAAATAGGTAAAACTTTTCTCTCATACATCACGGCTATTTTGTTTTTTTTCCGTCAATATATATAAAAAAACGTAATTTGGTGTTGTTTACCCAATGTTGTGATGGTCTTAGATTTTGGAACCACACAATCGAAATACTTTCAATTATTAAAGATGATTTGTCTTAGGATAATATGATGATTACAGTTTAAATAGTGTCTGAAAACGATTTTATCCGAGCTGGATATTATAGGTAAAAATAAAAGCAATATATTGTGTAAGTTTAAATTAAAGACAATATAACACCAACAACTGATTTGAAATTCTTACTCAGTCATGCGAGTGAGAGAGTTTGTTTTATCGCTGCTGTCGGTATTTCGGCACGAGCATGGGTAGGGTGCTGACAAGCCTAGAAACATAATCGGGGCGAACTGGGTTTCGAACCCACAACCATAGGTCTGATACTACTAGACCGCCCGTGACAGGGGGCTACATTTCGCTGTGTGGAGTTGCGTCCCTTTGTCGTGTCATGCCAGCAGATCGAATCCCAGATTTGCTCCAATTATAACCATTGGCTTGTCAGCATCATGTTTTTGTTCTTGGAATTTACGAAAGATGTGAACATTTTGCCCTATGAAACAATTAAACGGGGGCACGGCCGGCCCAATAGTCCAAGACGACGCAATTCGCTTGGGCACGCTAGAAACTTATGATTGTGGGTTCGAATCCCGTTTCGCGCGGGTTATTTTGTCAGCATCATCCCTGTGCTCATGGGTTTCAACAAAGTGATAAACGTTTGAGACCTGCATCACTTCGTTGACACGCCGTGATATAACTGGAACTCATTCACTCACTTTATGAAATCGTGAAATCAAAGAACACAGGTATGGTGCAGACAAACCATGAATCATAATCAGGGGAATCTCGGATTCAAACCAACAAGAGCGTCTGTGCTACTAACGAGTGGGTATGGTTTTACGCCGCTTTTAGCAATATTCCAGCAATATCACGGCGGGGGACACCAGAAATGGGCTTCACACATTGTACCCATGTCGGGAATCGAACCCGGGTCTTCGGCGTGACGAGCTAACGCTTTAACCACTAGGCTACCCGACTGCCCCGGGCTACTAACGAACGCAACTTGCGGTGGCTCAGATTATACGGTAGACCACTCGGACACCCGAGGCCCATTTATTGACTATTCTCTTGTTTATTGAAGTTTCTTTTGTATAATCTACGTTTTTACCGATGAGATGACAAGAGTCATGTCTACGCCATATTTAAGAAACCCCATGTGACCGAATTTGCTTCAAACAAATTGAGGGGTCTCAAATCCCATGAACATACTTCAAATAAGAGACGGTTTATTAGTTTTAAATTGACGTTTGTTCGTCTGCTTTCTGTTGATTGGTTCGATAGTCAGGCAGGGTAACAACAAGCTGCTCTTAACTGCTTTTGGTATGACGCGGTCGGGGATCGATCACCCGACCTTCCGCTCTCCGGGCAGACGCTCTATCCACTAGACCACGGAGGCGGTCGGATGATATTATGCGCCGTCGGAGTATGACGAAACGCAATCAACGTAGGCTGACCACATAAGAAGTGAGTTCAAGGGGCCTGTTCTAATCAGGGTACCCATGAAGTTTTTGAGTAGTAACTATTATGGGAGTCGAACCCGGATTCTCGTCGTGACTGAATATCTTTTAGAACCATGTTCGGTATGGTGCCATGTTTGGACTTTGTGTTTGTGCAAATTTGAGTAGATTGTTTAACACCACTGTAAACACTATTCCCGTTATGCCACAACGTGTCAGCCTTGTGTGGGAGGAAAGCCCGAAGTGATGCAGTTCTCAGCCATAAAGCACTTTGATGAAACGGTGCGACAGTTAACGATGACGATGATCATGATAACTTCATGATACTACAGTGTTACCCTTGGTCACGGATCCGTGCGCAGTCCAGTTGCTTTCTCAGCACCCTGGGGAGTATACAAATACCAGTGAGTTCGGTTTATCCGGAGTTGTGTGTGTAAGTTTGTTTGTTATGTGAAAGCATCAGTAAAACAAACCTCCCCTTGTCCCGAATGTCAGACCCATAAATGTCACGCAGTCGGCTTCTTACTTGCTATTTCGAAACATGTTTACCTCGAAGTGGATTGACCATTTTCACTCTGCCTTCGGATATCATAGATCTTTAACATACCGATTTGTCACAACATTTCACCCACGAGAAACCAGGCCCATGTTTTATACTCATTATCATGCTGGATAGTGTGCTCTCGGAGAACGCTGTCTCGTCGCGCCGAAGGCCTCGTTTCGAATCCACAGAAGGGTGCAATGCATAAAGCCCATTTCTGATGTCCCCCGCCGAGATATTGCTGGAACATTGCTCAATGCGGCGTCAAACCATACCCACTCACTCTTTGAAAACGTGGATTTAGTATAATATTTTTGCAAAAAAATATGTTTCGCGTCACGAGGCATGTACTGAGCCTAACATCTATTTTTGATAACGATCATAATTCGTTTATTAATTTCCACATATTTTGCGGCCATTAGATGAAACATCATCGTATACCTAGATAATAGACAGATACATTTCATTTAAGAAAACATCATGCTATTGACGTCATCACTCTGGCTAGAAGCATAAATTATATGGGTTTTGATAGAAACGTCATAAAAATATTTCATATGGCTTTGTCTGAAAACAATGGTTATTACATTTTTCTTTTCACACCAAATCTGGACTATAGAAGACAAATATCCATTCCAAATAATATAATTATCCTCCTAATCAAAATAGCATCATGAGATAGCATCGTGTTCATTGCAAGTATATGATTTCTTCCTTTGTCGCACCGGCCAATCATTTAACGCCGATCATTATTGAAATATCATCATGATTCTCGTGATTAATACCAGCAAAATTGGATTCGCGCAAGTCACATTACAGAAATAGAAATCATTTCTTTGTAAAATATAATATGTTTGTCTAATTTCGCCAATTATTGAATCATGATGGCTTGTCAATCATTCGGCGAATTTCGATACCCACATTTTGTTCTATAAACGTCTAATCTACAAAACACATTTCTCACTAGTCGGTGTCATGTTGTTCTCGCGAGACTTGGACGAGAGCGAGATCAAAAGATTCCACGTGGGACATCAAAGTGCGAAACACAAAATCACCTTCGACTAACAAGCGAAAATAAACCTTATCACCAGAAACCGCTGAGCTTAAATGCGTAACACAAATTTTCAATTTCCGTTCTTTGTCTAAGTTTCAAATCTCTTATTAGAAACCTATCATCAGAGACCCCCTGCTGAGAACAGACGTTCCTAATGTCTCCTATCCTCGATGGTCGTCTGCTCTTTGGCCGCCATATTGGCCAAATGTCCACCCCTGCCGTGAAAATCCATTCTCGACCAGGCAAGGCGTATTTAGGACCATGTCCGAATCCCACTATCGAATCTGTACACGGCAAGGGCAGAAACTGCCAATTCTCGGGTTGTTCAGCTGTCACCATCTTTAATTAGATAAGCCATGATATATGGTTGTTAGGAAAACGTTCTGTGTATCTCACGGATGAGATTAGTGGGAAAGAAAATAGCATGTGCATGTCATCCCCATTAGCATACAATTGAGAGATGCTCAGCGTTCTAATAATGACGTCGAGTAAAGGCAGCAGATGGCAAATTTATGTCGAGACAGAAACTCGACTCAAATGACTAGAATGTTAATATTTTGTAAGGTCGAACGATTACCGAACTCTAGCGTCACACGTTTGGAACAAGCTGTTTTCGTGAATCAAATCTTAACTCATTAGATCATTAATGACATTGATCAAATTTCACATAAAGACTAATTTCAACATGTTCACGATTTAATATGTTTATGTGCGTCTATTCGTTTATTAAACCTGTTCACCTCATCGGATGAAATATGCGTAACGTAAAGGAAAATCCAAAGAAATGTTTTTTTATAGTCTTTGGTTTTTCACATGTAAAAGTCATTTAATGTTACTTAGAGTTTCTAGATTTGACAACTTCGATCAATGTTCTACAAAATTAAATTAAATTTAAGAAAACATACGTTTTATGCACTTACGAAGTATTTCAGTGACGTTCAGAATTTGAAATTCAACTAAACATCTATAAACGTTTAACTTTTGGTGAAGATAATTCTATCTGCACAAGGAACACGTGCTGGGCGTGTCATCGTTTCACGGCGGGACATGATATTCCACGATGTTAAATTGTTTTTGTTGAGGATGCGTCCGTTACACCGTCACGGTCACTGAAATAAAAGCAGTTTGCATTTCAGGCTCAGAGTAAAGACATAACTAGATAAACAACTAACTTCAGATTCAATTGAAATGTCATCTCCAACACGTCACGGCTTGTAGAGCTGAGATGCATTAACACGTTATCATCACTCCCTCAAACCTGGGATTGGAAACCCAGTTGTACCTTGCATCAATGGTTGTGTAGCACCTGTTTACTTTGTGCGGACAAGCATCGAACAGGACACTTTGAACTGCCGAAGAGACACTTATTTTACAAGCGGGATATATGGTCCATGAAAAGGATAATTTATTAGAGGTTGCTCTGTTTTGCAAATAAATGAAGATTTTATATGAAAAGCAGATTTGGTACGAACATTTAAGAATTAATTTTATTTTGTGACAATTATCTGAAACCCGGAACTACAACATTCAATACAAATGTCATTATCAAATATTTAAGATAGAAGTATGCATTACAAAGAGATTAATTCTGTGAGTACTTCGGTGTCATTATTATTGAAGTATTACATATACACTGATTTTCAGTAATCCATTCTTATAATTTTCACCGCCATTTTGCCTTTTGTGACCACAGAAATCTGTTTCGGCGGATAATCCAGTCTGTGTATTCTCTGGCGTAGGCGTATAATGTTCACAATCCTAAGAATGACAATTTTTTAATATCTATATTGTTTTTACATTTCGCGTAATATTAAGCAGGAAATTATTGATTTAATCACCCGCTATATACATTAGCCAGTTGTACAACTGTTATCGCTCCAATTATGAAAAAAAAGTATGAAAGTTAAAAATGTACAATGAAAAAGTTTGTTTTGAAGTTTCCATAACTTTATTGAAAACAAAAAGCATGTTGATGACATATTAATTTTTCTTGTAAATAATTTTGTTAAAGTGACTTTTTTATGCATTTCAATGATAGCTGTGAAGGGTATTGTCTTCAATCGAAACGTACGTAATCTAATACCGAAAACAAAAAAGTTTTCAAAAATAAACCGCGGACAGAGATAACGACTTGCTCAGGCTTAACTGCACTTTTTATCAAAGAAAAAATTAATAGTTATTTCTTTTTCCAAGAAGACAACCCAACATGTTTATAACTATTTTGAAATGCGATAAGAGGTAAAAAAAAAGTTAAATGATTATTTCGAACAAAAAAGCTATCCTCCCGTTAAAAATAACGATTTCCTTCACGCAAAAAAGTACTATCTAAAGTATAGAAAAATTATGGGTAATTTTCCAGACGAAGTCATTTTCGCCCGGCCTCTGTGCAAGGACACCTCAAGTGAATATTGGATTACCTTGCTCGGCGACAGATCATTGTGAATAGCAATCTAGCCGTGTAATTTTAAACTCGGAGGAAGACACATGGTATATATACAGTTGAAACTAGTTCGGTCATGACTCAAACTAGCATGCTATCTCATTCCCCCAAGCTCGGGACGGCCAGATAATTGCCCTTTCATTGAGTTTTATGAGTTTAAATGTGCCGCCGGGATTGGCTCTATTACGTCACGTGACCACAGAATCGGGGAAAATTACGGCCCTGTTCTGACGTTATAGGTACTAAATCATAGATTTATGCCGAAATGTATGGCCCTTGAAAGCCTATATGGCTGGCAATGATTCCCGTCCCAGTGTCCGTCTTACAAGCCTTGAACACAGAAGGTTATAGCTCCCATCTCTTGCGTTTAGGAAAATACAAAACTCCTTCCAGTTTTATATAAAGAATGGATGGGTATATATTCTCCGTGTGCTTTCTAAAAGCAGGATTACGTGTTAAAGCGAATAGGGAGCGAATTAGAAGGTGAAACGTGTGTAGTTGATGGATTATCGATTTCTGGTACGTCGGTGGATCTCGAAGAAAGACCTCATCGGCATGGAGTCTTAAAAGAAACGGGTAAGTGCATAGAGGCAGATTCCAGAATAGTTAATGGCGGCATTGGGAGGAGAAACCAGCATGAGATATCGACAGGGCGAGATACTGTACAGTTCCACTCTTGTACCTCCGACGAAGGTCGAAGGAAACACGCCACGCGCTGTCAACATTCGTGGCTCAACCGACGACAGAACAAGACGCGCTCCATTCTGCTTCCGAGCATCGCGAATCTGTTCACTGAATTGTGTTCGGTCAAGTGGCCAGTCGGTCAAACGAGCTTACTTAAGTATCGTCTACTACGGGACTCTTTAACATCGCAAACATTTCCAAGTGAATCCCGACTTGACACCCCACCATCACCCCCCGAGGACGTTACAATGGGGCTCGTTCAGGCCAGTTAGTCCGCGACTTCACCTATAGTAATATCTTCTGACCTCATTCTCTTACCACGTGTGAACGAAATTATCATAACGGATGTTAGTGAACGTATATATTCAGATTCAATCTATGTTCGCTGATGTTAGATACAGGAAAATTCAATCTAGGCTGTACTCGACGGGCTTTTTCTTTATCGTATTTATCACCGAATTTATCATTATGACACACAGCCGGCATACCTATGTACCTTGAAATACTAACTGACATTTTTGGCGTATGAATGATTTATACGTTGTAAGGAGAAAATAATATAAATCTATGAGAGTAGTTTATCTATATTTTGTTAACTAACAAATTCTCTTGTTCAGAAGAATCAATGTTTAATTGCATTTTACTTTACAATTTAAATGTCGCGTGACGATTTAGTGTCAATACTACATTAGGCGTTTATAACTTATTTAAATCTTAAAAGTTATTTTGTATTTGTGATAATTCGTCTTAGAAGCCTTAGAGTATGAAAATAAATGTTAAATATCACGGTGTTACGCATTTTGTTTCCTTTTATGTCTTATTGGTCTAAATTTGTAAAATGATACTGAAGCAATCATCATATTCATAGTAACACTATTACCGAAGAAAAAAATATCTATAAATTTCATCGCTGTATTTATTTTAAATTTTCTATATTGGCAAATAAATGTCGCTGATGACAACATGATCAGCCTAAACAAACAAGAACGCTAAATCCAATGAATTGATTTAATACATGATATCCATACATAGATTGATGAAATAGAAACTTATTGGTTTGTTAACTCTTCATACATGCTTAGATCGATGTGAGTGTAATCAGAGTATATCGCGTTATGTTTATTTATTATATTATAATATTTCATGCAATTATCATGACATTAACATAGACTTATCACG
Organism: Haliotis cracherodii; assembly: GCF_022045235.1. Classification (NCBI taxonomy): domain Eukaryota; kingdom Metazoa; phylum Mollusca; class Gastropoda; order Lepetellida; family Haliotidae; genus Haliotis; species Haliotis cracherodii. The sequence goes on along the minus strand of NW_027266271.1, from coordinate 19,389,370 downwards.
ACACTAATAACGATAGTGCTAACCTAATGTCCTATTGGAATTAACACAAACATATTGCTATTTCTGTTCAGTGTCTACATGGGACGAGTTGTGTTTTAACTTTTCAATGAAGAGTTAAATTTAAATTTCGAATAACGAATCAAAATTGAATTCGAACTGTCTGCCAGCATTACAAGAACAGGAGTGTACTCACATAGTATGACAAAAATACCAGCTTTTATTTCTCATATGTGTTTTACGAGAATACACGAATAAGTGCCTTTCAATTTATCGATTTAAACATGATCGATTATTAATGAGAAAGCTTTGAACGAATATGGAACGTTGAGTATTTATTTAATGGTTGTACTACATTAAGATAATTTCTTTACATGCGGCATAAATGAAGCGGTAAAAAAGTATTTAAATATTTCATGTGATATTTGTTGAATAGAAATTGAAAAGAAAACACTCTTACTCACCAGGTAAGAGAAAATCGGCTATACAAACGTATATACAATTTCTCAAGTCTGTCGAAAATAACATTGTTTTTGTTTTAACAATGTCATGACGTTTTTTCTAATTATCATAAAGTAAAAAGATGAAATTACATACTAATTTTGTGACAGAAAATCCTAACGAATACATTTAAGCAGATTTTCATTGCGCTAAATACCATTAATAGGCCGTTATGGGCCGTTATATTTCATAAGTTCACATTTAATGTGCGAAAAGCCTCTGCAATAGGCTATAATGAACGAACTGTTTCACTTTATGCTGTAAATAATATCAAACCCATTGTTTGAAACCTGCCTTTGGGAGCATGCTAATGGTTACATGACGTGATAAAACAACACATGTGCACGTTATTTTCAGGCTGAGACAGTTTATTTGGTCGGTTTTATAACTTTTCGTCTTGGCCCAAAGGGAAACCAGTTCAGAGGCAACGTTTGCTTCCGAAGCAAAAACATGTTCGAACGTAAACAGATTCAATTTCATACATTTTTTTTAGTCAAGGTTTTTCTGGTTAAAATATCTAAAAAATCATGTACCATTTATTTCAAATAATCTTATGAAGGACAATTATTCTTTGGTTAATGTTAGTGTCTTATTTCTGTTTTGTTTTTTTATACGGTGTAATTGGAGTGCGACATAAAAAAAACCTCCTGTATGTGAATTAAGACGATAATCTTAACGACAGGATACAGTAGAATACCACAAATATCACCTATCGATGTCCAAATCAGCTTGGAGAGACATAGATTTAGCTTCCTTAAAAACACCATTTCAAAAATAATCTTAAAAGTGAAACATCTGCTTTAAAGTAACTTTTCTTCAACAATCTTTATGTTCAATTCTTGTCAATGTATGCCTTGTAAAAATCTATGACAACCCAAGTTAGCCAAGGGCGTTCAACAAAAAATACTGCTCAAATTAACACTGGGGCAGAAAAGATGTGTATGATTTGGACCAAACACATTGCTTCAGTATTCAAATACGCTTAGTATTGAAGTCACTGGCTTTGTAGTATTGTATTACCTTCCTATTTTAGAAGGAACAGTGTTCACGGGATTTAACACGTTTTCAATAGATTCCAACTACTTAACAGAACCAATTTAGATCCCCATATGCCGTCTCATTTCAAGTGGACACTCAATGACCACTGACCACTCAATAATGACCTCTGGAAAATATCAAGTTACTTTTCTACTCATTAACTGCATGTCCATATTTTCTAACCCTGAGCGTTACTCAATGTGAACAGTATATTATATACTACACAATATTTGATAGGGATACGTCTCTCAAGAAATAACTCAAATGTCTTTCAAAAGTTGAGGAGTATATATAGTTAGTTTAATTGTTGCATTATTCGGTTGTTATACTCTGTAAAATATATGATGATATAGTGAGTGAGTGTTTGCTTTAACAATGTATTGTTTGTTGATATAGACAACAATTTCCTCACGAACATGCGGATATTCATATCTGGGCCACAGTAGATATCAAAATAAAACTGAATCATGAATTAATTCATGACACGGGGTGTTTACGAAACTTTAATTTCCAATATTCCACAGAGAATCCTTTGTCGTAAACATTTGTACTCACGGGGTATAATTTCAAGCCCAAGATAAACTACAGTAAACTACGGTTAAAACGAACATGCTTATAACGAACTGAAGGATATAACGAACTTACTTTTTGGTCGCGACTATTTGCTGTAGTTATGCTGTATATATGTTTATAACGAACTACGGTTATAACGAACTAAATTAGTAGTCCCTTTGAGTTCGTTATAACCGTAGTTTACTGTAAATGCATTAGAAGGACCATTGACTGTCTTTGTGAAAACTATGTTATCCTAGGATAATTCTTATATTCTACTCGTTTATATAAAAACGCTTTATATACCACTCAAACGAAGTACAACAACCAATTTTTCAAATGACCATCGTTAATCTGTCATGTCGATTTTTTTAGTCGCGTCATGACAGATTAACTATAGTCATATGAAAAATCGGGTGTTCCTTACTTCTTTTGAGTAGAGTATTTAGGAGAAAAAAATGACATTGGTCATAGACGTGTGCCAACCCGCAAAACTCTATAAAACAGTTTTCACAAACTAAGTTCACAATCCATGAGAATCTGGGATTCGAACCAATCCACGTAAGACAGAAAATTAGCTTGTGATCATTAATGTATATTTGTCTATCACGTGAGACATACATTACTCCTTGCATAACATGCCATACTGTATTATGCCCAGTTTAGTGTATATGGCAAAGCCAACTCTCGTTACCACGAACTCAATTAACATAATGGCAATATATCTGACAAGCAGAATTCTTGAAGCTCTTGTGATGCAATAGCGTCATTCCTCTTGTCTTGAAGTAGGGGAAACTCGATCGTTTTCAATAAATCTTTGAGTAAAATGTTTACAGTCGACGTACCGACACGACTTTAGTTTACACCTTTAATTTAATTACGCTAATCATGTCCCCATTATATCCGTACTCTAATCGTTTATCTCGAAATTTCGTTTATTTCGAAATCATCCGAGTCCTAACTGCATTTGGTGTTTATATCCCCAAAAGTACTATAATCTGTACTTTACTAAGAAAGTGTTATCCCAAATTTGCTATTTGTTCAAATATCATCTTCGTATTAACAAAATTGGGGGAATCATATTGGACCAATTATCTTCGAGTAAACAGGAGTTACCTTGTCGTGCAAGTTAATATACAGTTATGTTTTCTCCCCATGTAAAATGCCACGATAACGCCTTCTTGGCAGCACAGCAGTCTATCACCTGTCACTGGACTCTCCGTAAGATGTACATTCTGCCTGGGCTCACCTGGTATACCAGTGGTATGGATGTCTTTCACCGAGATTAGATACCACTTGGCATACCAGTGTGTGTATTAACAAGAGCTGTCCCTCTCCCGTCAACATCCATCTTTCTCGCACACTCACGAGTGGAATGCTTTAGGCTGATACTCCAGTTTAACATTGTTTAATCCTGGCTTTGTCGAAGTTTTGGTATGTCGAAGGTTTGGTATGTCGAGGTTTTGATAACTCGAAGTAATACCTCTCCGTGCTTTATGATCACATTCGTTTGATTTCGTTTTCCTGTACCAGAGGAAATAGGGTTGTTTGTAAATGTTTAAATGATGACCCTTTCTTGATAGAAGCATTTCTTTGTGGATATTATTTTCTACAATGGAACCTGAAACAAATTAATTTCGAGCCCATCTGTGATTAATTGTGTGGCAATCAGTGTACGACATCTGCTATAATGAAAGGGGGTGAGGGGTGGGGGTGGGGGGTTATGTTCGTGTAAGAAATTATCGGTGACTTATTGTTGAGGATGATCACTGCGAGTTGAGCTGATTTACCTGCAGCTTCGTTTATTGGTCACAGCGTTCGCTATTCTTTGTGTGTAGTGATTGTAGGCTTTCTAGTATTGCTGTATCACGATGACTGTGCACGGTTGATGATGATAGGATTTGGTTTAGTGGCGTATAATAGGCTTGTTGCAGATTGAGTCGAGCCCTGTATAAGATGTTCGGGTAAGAAACTACACTACGACAGGCAGACACCGAGGATTGAGGTGAGGTGAGGTGAAATTGCGTTTAACGTCGCGTCCAAGATTATTGCACTTATATAGCGACGTGCATGTACATGTGTGTGTTGTGTGGCTGCTTGTACTAGTCCAGACTGATGCCGATTTATAGTGCTAGCCCACTGAGATACCATGCCGCAGTTTAACATGAATACCCCACTCAGACACAGTATACTGACTCCGAGCCGACCAGTCCTTGTTTTAGCCCCTTAATGCCGAGCGCCAGACAGGGTAACAACAAGTACCATCTTTTAACGTCTTTTGGCATGACGGGGACGGGGATCGAACCCGGAACCTTCCGCCCTCCGGGCGGACGTTCTACCACTAGACCACGGAGGCGGTCTATTGAGGATTGAGGTGGGTTGTGATAGGTGAGGGTGAGGTGGCGTGGTGATGGGTGTGGGTGTGGGAGTGGTAATGGGTGTGGGAGTGGTGATGGGTGTGGGTGTGGGTGTGGGTGTGGATGTGGATGTGGTAGTGGTGATGGGTGTGGGAGTGAAGTGGGAATTGTTGGGGCGAGGGGGGTTTAAGGTGGGGTGAGGGGGTGAGGACGGATAATGATTAGTGTGAGGACTAAATGGGATGTGGGTGTGGGGTTGAGGTGAGGTGGTAATGGGTATGGGTGTCGGGTGGTGATGGGGGTGGGGTTGGGGTGGTGATGGGGATGGGGTTGTATTGGTGATGGGTGTGGGTGTATGTGGGGGGTGATGATGGGTGTGGGGGGTGATGATGGGTGTGGGGTTGGGGTGATGGGTGTGGGTGTGGGTGTGGGAGAGGTGATGGGTGTGGGGTCGGGGTGGTTGTGGGTGTGGGTGTGAGGTTGGTTGTGGGAGTGATGATGAGTGGGGATTGTCGGGGCGAGGGGAGTGAAATGGGTGATAAGGGAGGGGGGTGGGTTGTTAAGTTGGGGTGAGGACGGATAGTGATGAGTGTAAGGGCTAAGTGGGATGTGGGTGTGGGGTTGAGGTGAGGTGGTGATGGGTGTGGGTGTGGGTGTGGGTGTGGGTGTGGGTGTGGGTGTGGGGTGGTGATGGGTGTAGTGTTGGGTGGTGATGGGTGTGGGGTTGGGGTGGTGATGGGTGTGGGTGTGGTTGTGGGAGTGGAGTGGAGTGGTGATTGGTGTGGGAGTGGTGATGGGTGTGGTAGCGGGGTGGTGATGGGTGTGAGTGTGGGTGTGGGTGTGGGGTGGTGATGGGTGTGGGGTTGGATGTGGTGATGGGGGTGGTGATGGGTGTGGGTGTGGGGTGGTGATGGGTGTGGGGTTGGATGTGGTGATGGGGGTGGTGATGGGTGTGGGGGTCTGGGTGTGGTGGGCTGGTGATGAGTGTGGGAGTGGGTAGTGATGGGTGTGGGAGTGGGTGGTGATGGGTGTGGGAGTGGGGTTGAGGTTAGGTGGTAACACGTGTGGTAATGGGTGGTGAAGGGAGGATGGGTGGGGGTGGTAATGAGAGTGGGGTTGAGGTGAGGTTGTGATGGGAGTATGGGTGGGGGTGGTAATGGGAGTGGGGTTGAGGTGAGGTTGTGATGGGAGTACTGGTGGGGGTGGTAATGGGAGTGGGGTTGAGGTGAAGTGGTGATGGGTGTTGGGTTAAGGTGGGGTGGTGATGCGAGTGGGGTGGTAATGGGATGGATGGTTATGGGTGTAGGGATGAGAAAGGGTGGTGCTGTGTGAGGCGGTGGGATGTGATGGGAGTGAAGTTATATGGGGGGAGCGGTGATGGGTGTGGGGGTGAGATGGGGTGGTGATGGTTTGGGGGTGAGGTGGAGGTTATGGGTGTTGTAGTGTTACAGGATGGTGATGGGTGTGGTGGTGAGGTAGAATGGTGGTGAATGTCTGATCCATGACCATCAGCACACTTCACAGACGAATCCAGTGTTCTCGTGTAGGTTAGAATGAGATACACAAAAAACATCCTTCAACAACATGGCGACATGAAACTGGCAAAGGGTTACAAAAGCGTCTTAACGGGTATCCATACCACGGGTAGACGTATCCCTATCATAGTCTACATTGATAGGTGTCTCACGAGAAACAGTACCCCGGGTATAGCCGAGACGGAGACTGTCGGACAATGGAAGAGTCACCCGCCTTATCGGGTGGGACTGACACACGTCACAGTCATAACACTACCCAGACAGGCTTTGGCTACAGATTACTGTCAAAGAAAGATTTCTTCCATTTCAGGGTTTGTGTATTCGAGTTTGGGGATCCCCAACAGCGACTTGTTAAAACGTCAGCTACTATGAATGAATTCACTTGTATCTTCATCTCGACACCGGTCCCTCGAGGAGGGTTTGGGTTCGCTATTACAATCAGCTGATAGGCAGTCTCTTGACTTTTTGTCTTTCGAGACGGATGGATTTAAAAGAGCAATTCACAATAATTACCAGTGTGTTTTATTCTTGTGGTATTTGTTACACGTGAAGGAGGAATTCGGTTTGGGTGACATGACTGTCTTCTCCTGTGTATACCGGAAGGTGATAGGTTCAGCGGGAGTGAGACAGGCCTTAAAGCCACAATCTTAGAAGATAAAATGACTATTGTATAGGTACTATTGTAACAGAAATCCAAATCCGTCTTCTGTCGATTACAATGCTAATTTGTGATTTGACATGACATCAATCAAAAGCTTCCATGTAACTGGACTTCCGTTGTCTGTTTCCAAAAGGGTATATTTACACCAAAGTTGTCAATTACACCACTGTTCTTTGTACGTTCCTCCCTTGATGAATCTGTGCTGTCCATGACGTGTTGAACAGCTGATCGCCTAGCGTCAGTGAAATGTGCACGTGTTAATTTCAGTTAAGAGTGTGTCGATTTCAGGTACAATATTTTCTCACTTCTTCACAAAGAGATCTTATTGCGGAAACAAAGTAAAAATGCTATCTCTTTCACGTAATATCTGTCCAGACTCATTATGAAATCTTAACACATTCATCACACAGTGTCTTCTAAAAGTAATTGCTCCTAATTCGTTAAGTATCAAAATCATTATCACAAAATATTTCAATACGGAGACAATGCAGCAAATATTGCGGCATGTTTGAGTGATTTCCGTCATCCTTTCCACGACAGTTAATTAATATTTTTCATAACTCATCCCATGCACGATCCCATGCATCCCCGATCGAGGCAGAGACCTCATAACATATTACTTAAACATAATTGCCATGTTTATTTCACTTCATTACCGCGTGAATGTTTTCAATGTTATATGGCTTTGGTGTTTTGGGGAGCGCCATAAAACAAGGATGTTTTGTCATTTGACTTGTGAATGAAATACTGCCCATCTGCAGGATGGTTTTATTGCGGAATGACTATAATAAAACTCGTACAAAAATAAACCGTTTAGTGCTCCCCGACCTTGATCGTTACACAGAGCCCAGACAGAATAAACACACACAGCTATTAGAAGCATTTGGTTTTGTCATCGCATGGCATCGAACCCACGTTGTTTCTTCTTACTTGAGAAAGTTAATATGTTGAGGGGTGAGGGGTGGGGGTCGGAGATAGGATGGGAATGCCACCTACTAGAGAAATTGTCTATGTACGTATGTTTTGAAAGATTATTTTCGTCTTACTTTTTTCAATGATGATGTTAATTTTTTTTTTATGTAATGGTGCTTCATTAAAAAAATTCTTTTTTTAGATTCTGAATTCATAAATTGAAAATTTAGTTACATTAATGTGGCTATAGGTTTTGGAGTTTTGAATAAGCATGAGCGATTCTGCTGAGTCAGCGTTCGGAATATGGTTATAGATCACTCGTATGTACACACATACATAGGTATATAAATAAATGAAAGTGAATCTATTTCTAGTATACACCAACATATCACAGACAGGCATCAATGAAATGTGTTCTATCAGATTAGTTAACTACAACCTCGGTCATGAATATACCTGCGACAATTTTGTCATTGAATGTGTAGCAAGGTTTGTCGACACACACATTTCAAAAGATGGATGATTTAATGCCCAATTATTTACGTATTAATTATGATAAAGGGCCAGTCTCTGACTTCTACCGAGGGAACAAGCCCCGTCTTCCTCCGGCGAGACAGTTAAACGATAAATAATACGGAGCGTCCCAGTATTACTACATATTGAGGGCTTCCTTGATGTGGGGTGAGCAGCGAAGCATGGCCAATATTCAGGTGGAGAACATAGACTCCCATTGAGAGAAATGTGTGAGATATTCAAATACAACCAATGCGAGTCAAAGGGGAGCTCTGTAAGTTTCATTGGACAAGCGTCACGGGTGATAATCGTCTTTTGATATTCAGACGTGTTCGGTATTGACTCCAGCCAGCAAGGCAGAGACGAATATAAGATTGTACAAAGAGGGGTGGGTGTATTGTTCCAAAACGCTCAGCGCCCGCTGTGAATACTTACAAGATGAAAGAGACCGACCCATTGATGCCTTCTTGGAGAAAAAGCCATCCCCCGTCTCTAACTATTGTGGAGTGGTCAAATTTGGGTCCCCAAAAGCTCTTTGAAGTCAGTCCCTTGACCCTTGTTCCCATAAATATCTACCTGTACTTGTAGCTGTCAGGATAGGGGACGAGGATTTCGTGGGGTCCTTTATCATTCTAGAGGAAGCAGGGCGAAGTTGTAAAGTGATTGTTGCTTTGGCTTAAAGGAGAGTTACGTGAGAGAGATGTAATGTTAGCTGAAGGGGATTTTCGGGGTCATTTTCAGGGATCGACTATGGAGGGCTTCGCAGACGGTGGCATTTTATTTCTCGCTGTATAAAGAATATCTTGAACATTAACGTTTTGTAAGATTTCTGATAACTTGTAAAATCTTTTGAATCCAGGACATCGTGTTTTTCAAATACTCTTATCAAGATTGTTTATGGAAACCTTGAGTGTATATTTTATAGAAAAGAATATTTCTGAAATTATCTACATTTTCTGTTAAGTTAAATGTTTTTTCTTCTGGTAATTCAAAAGTATTTTGTCATTTTTGTATGTGCATATTTGATTTAGCTTTGGAAAACGTCATGTGATTGTCGCTGGAAATTGCCGAAATTTGTAAAAGTTACTTTTTGCTGTATGCCTGTAAATCCTGAAAATAGTATTGACTGGAATAAAAAAAAAACATTTCATGAGTACTCCCCATGTGAATTATTAAACGACTCAAGAATAAAGTAACAGGACCTAATGAATATAACAAATCGGACAGGTACCATTTGCTACAGGTTTTATTTACATAAACATGAACATCAACAAAACAAAACCAACTGAATTGTGCTAATATTTCTAACAGCATATTTTATTATAATTATATGAATTATCAAATACATATATTTTATGTCAGTACACTTCTAAATAATAACTACAGATACTGAGTACACATGTGTATGTTATGAACGTATTAAAAAAATCGTAATAATATAATAAAATGAGAGGCTGATTATTTATATCTATATTATTATGTATCGTTCAACTTACCAAACACAATTTGTAGCTCATCTTATAAAATATTTGGTGGGAATAACTTGAAATACCTGTGTCTCAATTAATTTTATCAGCTTACAGGAAGTAACCGAATAATCGTAAAGGCCTCCTCACGTCCGTCTAATATAAATTATAGATTTTCAGGATATTTCTTTGGCGCAAAAACGAAATGAATAATGTCCATTCTCCACTGCTTAAAACGAGAAGGCGAAGTCAGATAAGAGCCGGTTATCCAGAGAATAGTATCACGACCTTTCCAGTGACCTGTGACCTTTGAGATCCAACGAATCGCGATCGTCGAAACCAGACCTCTTCGCTAGATTTTAACCGCTGACTCGAAAGGTTTATGAGGAGGGGGTAGACATTTAATTACCGAGACGAATTCAGTCCTGGATTCTAACAAGGATTGCTCCGAGATAAAGACGGCGATAGGCAAATTTTAAAATCACAATTCAAGCCAACTTAAGTTAGGCGGACGGAGGACGATCTTGGTCCGGTTTAGGTAAATCCTTCATGAATTTTCATGTGTTTAATTACCAACGAATTTAGGTTTCAGCAGCTGTCTTCAATTTAGGAAATAATGATGTGACTACTGATGTTAAAGGTCTGAGGGTTTTTCGTTATTATAAGGCAGATTATTTCCGCAGTCGTGGATCACGTGAGATAACTACTTAGCTGTGTAGCGTATGTGCACAAAATAATGCTGGGATAACGCTATCGATGTGTCGCAAAGTTGCCATCAAATGCATGTCTTAAATTTCTTTTTGAAACGAAAAAGGGCGTTCTTTTATTTAATATTCTAAATTGAGCATCGGTTAGATGATTAAACTGGTAGGCTTTCTTCAAATATAAATATAATAACGATTTTCAGTGTGTTATAAATATATGAAAACGATTCCTTATGTAACAGCTTGCATTATTGAGTTGTGTTAAATTATGAGGTAATTGAGAATACCGACAATGCAATGTTTACAAATTCGTCAATATTTATATATTTGATAAAAATGAAATATTCATTTCAAATGATGAAGTACCCATAGCATTTTCCAAAATGAATGAGTAAAACTTTATGAATAAAAATAACAAGCATTGGAAAAGAATTTGTATCAGAAGGACGTTTACACTGATTATATTTTTATGTGAAGCTGAAATTGTTTCTGACCTTTAAAAAAACAAAATTATGTTCAATGCATTTCTCAATAATATTTGAACACGTTGTATCAACATCCCGAAACAATTGTAAGTGAAAAAATGTGTATAAAAGTACAAACAATTTTCTTGCCCATCTGGAAAATATATTTAATGGGGAAACACAAGATTTTCATTAGCTTAACATTTCTTAAGTTACAGTGTGAATGATTTTAATGTTTTAAGTGTTGTCTGTTTTATGTCTTCGTGCAACTGGAATGGTCTGAGGGGGTAATTTACCTCAACATATGAGCCTAATCATGACAGTATCATGTTGCACGTTAAACCCAAAAATATGGTTATGAAGAAGGGGCATTGCGACGAGGGACAACGTCCTGCAAACTGACCGGTCAGTTAGTTGAAATACAATATGATCGATTGAGGAATTAGGCCTTAATCATGTCCACTCTGAGTGACCATTAACAGATTATAGAATCAAATAAAGCAAGTCCCAATAGGAAACATTTCCTTCTCTTTATCATAGATTTAGCAAAATATTTCACACTTTCGATCGAAATTAAAAATATTTTTAGCTCAATGTTAAATGTGGGTATGTAAAAATAAGGTGCCAGTTTGAAATGTAATAAATATTCAGATAGTAGCATACATTTCAGGATCTCGCTTGTCCATATGGTCAAAGATTTAATTCTCATTTCTTTTGAATTTTTAGCATTAAAATAAAGAAGGTCTGATTTTCCTAATGCGGGCTAAAGACCGACTTTAGAGTCATTCTAACGGCTTACACTGCCTGGTTCCATCTGGCATAGTCTTTATAATCCAGAGCAATAATTCATGATACAACGTTTTGTATTCGCACTGCCAAGTCGGAAGATTTAACCATGAGTTATAGCCTTGGAGAAACAAAGCGAAAATTCGGCGAGATTCAGACACGCAGAGACAAACGTTACGGGCGACTACCCAAAGATTTTAACAAATTATTTTTGCTACAGATCAAATTTGTTCAATTTGTTTTCGAATATGTACCTTCACGGATTTATATAACGAATGCTCATCTATTTTATGTTTGAATTGAAGTAAGTTTGTCCATAATTTAAACTGACTTACAGCCAATTGGGTTTAAATAAAATATAATTTGAAGTACAGAAATACAATAGGATGTTTACAATGGTTCCTGCACTGCGGTAAGGTAATTGTTTGAGCACAAAATACGTACGGTATTTAGTCATAATACATTTACTGAAATTGAGGGCGAATATATACGTTCTTACTAAATTAACGAAATACTTGGCAGTTCATACATTTGAATAGCAGAATGTGTAAAATAAGGATGGAAATTTAATAAACTTACAGAAAATAATCGGCACATTTCCTAGTTCGAGAACTCTAACCCAGAATGCAACATTCAAAATGGCTTCTGTTGTTTACCAAGGTAAAGTCGGCTGTTGCTTGAGCGGGAGCCATGTGGTCACTGAAACGGACGGCGAACGCTTAAGCGATAAACTTGGGACTGACGGCCCATAGCTCGTAAACATGTCAATTTTTCTCCCAAACGCGGTGAGCTCTGTAGCGAGACATGTCCTTTTCCAAGTCGATGCACTTCGAAAATGTGCACATGGCGACTATTATTGAAATGACGCTTTGGGGACAATTTGCCCAGAAACGAAATTTCATTCATTTTTCGTGATTTGTACATTGTTTCAAATTAGGAATATTCCCAAGAGGATAAGAGATTTTATGTCACAAATTTAATAAAATAATTATTCAATGAAATCAAAGAAATATTTAATCATGGTCCTTTTTGTTTTATGATGATATTTTTTTCTGAAATATGACACCAGTTTCGTGTGACCCCATCTGAAAAAAATAAATTTTGCATTCTAACTGTACAAAAATACACCTTCGCCATTATATTTACATGAGGGATATAAAAGTTCGTTTCGATTTTATGTAAGAGTGTTGTTTGAATTATTCATAAGCAATATATATCATGTACGAACATGATGAATGGCCGTTGATAGAAAGATTAATATTATAATCATGCTGTCTGTGATGCGCTGCGCCAGTGGTTTGTTGCGAGTCATTCTACTGGATTGAGAGTAACATCACACTCGTCTTGCGGGGCCCCAGTTGCTACAACTCACGGTTGACCGAATGAAATATTAGCATCGGGTCGCTAAAGGTCGAGGGGAGGTAACTCTGCCTTTCATCCCACGCCCGAGCCACAAGCGACTGGCGGGTAACACGAATAAACGAAATCCAGAATAACACGTACCTATTGCAATTATTTGGTTCGGTATTGGTGTAGCTGATATACAGTGTACATATTGAAAATGTGGGTCTTGTATCTTCTTATGCAAAAAGGGATATATAATTTATAACAACCAAAGTCATGTATACGTCTTTGTTTCAATATATGTTCAGTACGTGTTCAGTATGTGTTTTTTCGAGGTAAATCAAAATCACACTTTTCTTTTTAATGACTTCTTCACACTGACAGCTTGGAATTATTATTATCATTATTATTATTATTATTATTATTTAAAAACGTGTTTATTTCATCAGGTAAAGCAACTGAAGTGGTTTTATACAGGTAATATAAAGACATATATTTCAAGAAAATAACATAATATATCTGACTAAGTTCAAACGGAATCAATGGCACACTCCCAATCGTCAGGGCAAAACGGGATATATTTATGCCAATTCATATTCGGCATATACTGGTACGTTTGCAGTTAGTTGTCTCCCACTCAGCAATATTCCAGCTCTATCAGAACGATCTGTAAATCGACCCGCCTAACCAGTGACTGAAAGAGTGAGCACTGGACCAGGCCTTCGGACTACGATGACACGCATGAGCCAGGTCACATGGGCTGACGATCCGACCCAGTATAGTCGCTTTCAGAGGCAATGAAATACTGGGAACCTATTCTAACCCGGTTCTCTCGGAGAATCTACAGTGTATTCAACCAATAAATACACTTATACTTACCAATAAACCTTCAAATTTAAAATCAAAAGTATTTATTTATATTTGATGATAATGGACACTGCCATGCAGTCTTGGTGTAAACGCTAACATTGTTAGGAACTTAGAGTTCGAAATTATTGGTGCGGTGATTGTTATTAAGGCCATCACCGCTGAAACATGTTACAGTTGTTTTGATGGTGTTTATTTCATCATCAGTATCAATACATCACAAAGATGTCGTTGCTATAATTCATTTCAACTTTGGCAAAGTCAGTAATGACCGTCAGTAAACTGATTCATAAGACAAACGAGAAAAGCTTGCGAGTAATTAACACACGAGAGGTTTTTTCGCCCGACAAGACAGGGTTCAGTAAATGTCGTGCCTCGCTACCTTAACGGGTCACGTTTTCATTGATTGACATTTATTCATTTTAATCAATTGCAAATTATATTTATCTATCTGGATCCGTATCATTTACCGAAATCAGAATAAATGCTCTATAGGAATTCATTGAAATGGAGAAATGTTGTTTTAGGTGTTAAAAAACAGTTTTCATTAAACAAAATCCATTATTATATAATGTTTATTATTGTACCTACAAGGAAACAAGTTAGTTTGGACTTTTTTAAACCACACAAGGATCTATTTGAATATGTAAATTCATCGATTTCGTTTTCATCCTTATATATTTTAAAATCTTAACCACGCTCAATCTTTCTTCATAACGGTAATCCCCCTGGGTTAAAAACCATACACTGCAAAATTTATCAAAGCAACGGGCACTCAAAAAATTAAATTTGCTTACTCGACAAAATTTAAACTTAAAATTCCAAACAAAGTAGATGTTTTAAATATGTAAATATAGAAACGACCATTATATACAAACGCGGGGCGGTTCAATTCAGTGCAAAAATCTCGTTAATAAGTCTACGGTGTATTCCCCAGTTGTGCTGTGCCTGTGTCATCCCGTTTGACTTAGTGCCATCTAGACAGGCTTGAGTGTGGTAAGCGTTTGCCGTCAACTATTAAGATAAATATATTTAGCCCACAGCAACAGACGCCGAATGAAGGAAGCGTCCCTTTGATGTTGCCGACAAGCCTAAGATTACCCGCTGAAAACTTGACAAATTTAACAGTTTGAGAGCTTCAATCATTAAAGAGCGTTTGCCGTGAAAATCTGTCGACGCCACAACAAGAATAATGTTCTCAGGACATGTTTGAAATACCCTGTATTAATTAAGATCGTTGCCCAACGGTTTTTCTTACAAGGGGAGCATTTTTAGCTTGTTTTTGTTTTTGCGAATTTAGATAACATCTCAGCTTTTAGTCTCATTTATCTTAATTATTCGATAGATTTCCTCTCCATCATAATTATTTTCTGGATGTAACGATGAGCTATGAACATGTGTACGAAAGACCGTTCACCCAGGGCAGCAGCCTTGCTTAAAGGGCGTTTAATTATGCCACGCGGAATATATTTCATATAGAGACGAATCTTTCCAAACATGCTTTGTTGAAAAACATGATCTATAATCAAGTAAATGTTTGAATATTTTGTCCTACCTGTTAGAATGCCCACGACTGTCATACTTAAACCTCATGTTACCTCAATACTTCTGTAAATATCCAACTAAAAACATCTTATCCTGATAATGCAATGTACTTACTATAATTCTGCCACTTATAACAAAAATAGCTGATATCAGAGAAGGTGTGTGTGTGTGTGTGTGTGTGTTTGTGTGTGTGTGTGTGTGTGTGTGTGTGTGCATGTATGTATGTATTGTTTAGAAAAATATATACTCCATGTATTACATTAACAAACATAACTATCAACCTCAGGTTGTAATTGACAAGTGTTCTGAATTTAGACAAGCCAAATATCAGGTCAATATATTATTAAAGATTCAGATCGAACAGAATACCACCATGTCAGCTGTTAAAATTGTGACCCACTGTAATATAACTGAAGTTACATGTTTAACAATCGAAGCCTTCCGTTAAAGTATAATTTACTGATATGATTCCATTGCACTATCATGTGATCAGTTCCAGCTATACCTCACCCCCACCCCCCCAACCTCCCCCCCCCCCCCCACCCCCTCACCCCCACCTCACCCCACCCCACCCAATGTGCACACTCAGTCGCGGCTTCGGCCATATCGAAGGTAAAGCATCACATGTTTCGTATTTTAAATGTACCTGTTAAACTCCTTCCGACCAGTCTCTTTACTCCTATCTGGGGGGTCGCATCTTTGAAGTTACACCATCATACAAACTTCTTAAACGGGCTTAAAGTTCACACTTACCAACACCATCATCAACGTGTCAATGACAAAAACATCATTTAAAAATAATCTTACACTTTATCAGATGACATCCAAATCCACCATTATTAAACCGTATACCGCAAACTTGAAGCGCTCATGTCGAGCAGCATCCCGTGGATCTACCAGAGGGGACATCACCCGTATGAACCCACATTATCTAACGGTTAATCAGAAGGCCTGATAGATCAGCTAAACATGGAGGATTAGTTGTCAACAGCTGACAACATTTGACAACATGATCAATGCAATGAACATTGCTTCCAACCACCTGGGAAGTCACGTGAAGGTTAGATTTGCTGCCATGCCCGTCTCCCGATCAGCTGTTACAGGTCTGTCAATTATGTGATTATGTGCATGCAGAAAGGTTAATCAGTCGCTGATATATCTAACGAATTTTGTGTAGGTTTCTGACCCGGAAGGGTATGTCGATGTGACATTTTGGGGCTGGACGTTTGATTTCGATGTTTCATAATGGTTTCTGACAGAGACGCAAGGGATCTGGTCTGTTCTGATACAAAAAAATCTAAATGTCATAAATGCTGATTTATATTTTCCCAAATTACAACAACCGCTCGATCATCTGTAACAGCACCAGCTGCATTGCTGTTGTACAACAGCATTGCTGTTGGTAACAGCTGTTCAGACACATCGTTCATGTTACGTCGTTGTGACGTCGATGTTTCGCTTCAAACCAAATGAGTGATTGGGTTTTGTTCTGTGGTATATTGATGAAACCAAACGATCAGCGGTGATTGAAAACATGTGTTTTACTCAGTGACAAGTCTACCTATTCATATCATAGCTGCGTATTAAATGATTGGTACCTTCATCCTCACAAAGTTTATATATTATCATCTATTCTCAAATCCATCCCCACCCCTCTCCCACTTTTTCCGCTCTCCCCTCAACCCGTGGTCCAACTCTCCTACAACACGAGCTACCCCCTCTTCCCGGCACCCCCACTCTCATAACCCCCACCCCCCTTAAACATACCCAGTCACTTATACGCTAATCTCTCCCTGCGCTACTTCGCACATAATCTCCCATCACCATCGGTACTTTTTGATATTGACATGTACTGAACGTTCTGGGTGACAGGACCTAATACATTACATGTACATTTCAGATGAAATTGATTCGTGTATATATGAAAGACATGACAATCCTGCCTCTAATCTAGGCCTATCGGCAAAGCCATCTACCCTGGGGCTCAACGAACTTGCGTGTTCATCGGGTTCACGGCTGCCTGTCAGTGAAGGCTGACGGGGGGGGGGGGGGTGAGGGGGTAAGGTGTCAATATCTGTCGTACGGACTCCTGATCAAGGGAGATAAAGCACAACTGAATACGTTCCAATTTACCTCTGTTGTATGAGTTGTTACGTTTTAAAGGTAGCCATCGATCGTTCATTCCAAGCGCTGCTTATGTCCAAGGCGAGGCTTACTTTAAGAGCTTTTTTAACCAAAAGTCGTTTTAAAATAGCTTTCAATAAAGACGATGTATTGTTTTT
The DNA here is from genome assembly GCF_022045235.1 of Haliotis cracherodii. Classification (NCBI taxonomy): domain Eukaryota; kingdom Metazoa; phylum Mollusca; class Gastropoda; order Lepetellida; family Haliotidae; genus Haliotis; species Haliotis cracherodii. The sequence continues at coordinate 19,371,846 of NW_027266271.1, read as the reverse complement.
TCGTACACACCTGTGGATGAGAAACCAAAACAAATGTCGATTTCAAGGTCCGTGAATCTGTGATTGGTAACTTGGTGATGAACTCAGGTCACGTCGTGAGGGACTACTTTCCTGGTCGTAGTGCATTGATAGGTTTAACGCGCTTGTGTCGAAAGTTCTAGAGTTTTAGCGTGATTAATATATGTTCTTTCATCATATCCAGATTACACTATCACCGTCGTCTTGACAATCCACAGATTGGGTAAAACTTTTTCGTGTCGGTGGAGGGTTACACTGAATATGAGTAGTAAGCAGTAAGTCGGACGACTATTGTGTTAGGTATTAATGCGACCATGAGAATCAAACGATCATGAGAACAGACAAAATATGCAATATTTTGATGAATTGAGCAAGAAATAGATTACTGCACTCGCACCATATATCTTACAACTCGTTTTTATTCAAAACCTATCTCAGTCGCTATCGCTCGTTAGACACATTTCGAAACTACTCGTTGTAAGATAAGATGTATCTGACTGCCATGTAGTAATGTCTGTGTAAACACAGGGGTTTCTGTAAAAAAGGAATTTCAATATTGTGGCGTTTTTAGTTCACGTGTTACTCGACGTCTTCAAGCCTTTGGGCATCTCTCAATAGCTTCCTTTAATTTAAACAATGGCATTTACTTGTTCAAAGGTTATGGTTAGATCATGGATTTGTTTTGATTACCACAAGAAACTAAACCTACCACTTTTTTAACGATGACAGTACACAATGCTTGATCTGAAGAACCATTTATTTAACCGTGTTTTTAACTTTAAATCGTTAATTTTAAGCAATGATAAAACATCTCATCTTGTCAGATTGATACTTTCTTTCTATGTAATGTGTATAGTTTGGAACAATAAATAACGATGTATTAAATATTCATAATTAAACGCATAATTTACATAAAGAAGAACCATTGTCGGGTGCATGGTTCACAGTGGTCAAATGTCTCACACGAGTGACCTCCCTTTGACCGAAAGACTCAACACAATATGTTTGTACTGTCATTCTGAAACGGTAGTAAAATACTGTCTTATTGCCCACAAATACGCCCACGAACACTCGCTTTGACAGCACATACATAATACAGGCAGTCTACAAGTGAAATATACTTACACAGAAGAGCCATTTAACGTTAGGTAATAAGGGTTCTTAAATCCAGTGATTTTTTTTTCTCAGCTGAGATGAAGTGAGCTTTCATTGCAAAATTCCTTGTTTTTTATACAAAAATAAATGTTGTGCTTGAGGAGTATCAAAGAAAAAAGAAACATTAAGATATACAGATAATATAAATCACAAAGACGTTAACTGATTTCAATATAGGTATCATCTCTTAATGATGGAGAGACATATTAATTTCATTATTGTAAAAAATGTTATATAACATATGAGTTTATTTATATGAGTATTATAATTAAAATCCCCATGTTTAAATTACAGAACAGCGAGTGTACAGCGAGTGAGTATTGTTTTATGCCATATTTAGTAATAGTCCAGCATCATCAGAGCTTGTGACACCAAAAGTGAACTTCACATTGTACAAATGTTGGGACTCGAACCCGGTTTCCAGCACACGCGCTACCCTACCCATATGGCTACTCCACCACGCCTTAAAAGAAAAACAAAATTCAACAGAGCCGAAGACCGACTGCGTTTAATCTGTCACTATTCAAATTAACATCATTTGCATATTCATCATCACGTACAGGTGAAAATGTAATTCTCCTCGCTTCCAGGAAATACACTTCAGAGTGTCAGTATAAATAGTATAACCTATGTGTGTTTATCAGATCGACGTACAGGCAGAAACACATCTTCGAACATTTAACTTCACAAAAGTTTAATTCAACTTGATTACTGAACAGAACTCATACTTTTGCACAATGATAAAAACAAGAATGCGAGAAGTTCAACAAGAACAGTTGTGGATTCACAGAGGGAGATAACTCGTACCAGACTAAATATTAATTCGAAAATACGTTTGAGGGAGCGACCATTTGATATTGTGGTAGACACATGCTCTTTTTTTTCAGTTTTTATAAGTTTGGAGCAACAGTATTCTTTTCAAGGATTCTCGGGGACAATTCAACTTTTTTCGATAAAATCCCCTACAGGTCGTACAACAAACGCATCTGGGATGTAGAGATTCCATGAACTACTACAAGCTTCAGCAACCGATGCGAGTTCAATCATCTGTAACAGATACTAATATGCGACACGATGAGGAAATTTCGCATATCTATGACATCATCTGCGCGCTAGCTAAAACAATCTGTTCGTTCATAATTCTTCCAGCGAAATACCCGTCATTGCTCAATTAGTACAAACAGGTATTAGGCGTACGATAAGTTAGAATCGATCGGCTACTGAATCAGATCGTTGATATATTCAGTTGAGCATTCGCCGTTGATGTTTATAGTATTCATGCATTTACACTATGATTTTATGTCAATAAACTCAATATTTATATTGCAGATATGATCTTCACACAGACATTGATTTCGCGTTGAACAGGTAAGTTAGTATATTTATATTAGTGAGTGAATATAGTTTTACGCAATATTCCAGCAATATCATGGCGGGGGCACCAGAAAAGGGCTTCACACTTGGTACCCATGTGGTGAATCCAGTCTTCGGCGTGACGAGTGAACGCTTTAACCACTAGGATACCAACCGCCCTATATTAATATGAATAATCACAACAATCATACATATTTATGATACAAAGGAGTGCGTTATGATCACCTTGGGACTGAAAAGAAAAAATGCGCCGCCAGGTGTTTTCAACAATATGAAGAACATCACAACGATTTAGTCATATCTTTATTTAATGCATTTATTATAACGTTTACAAACTTTCAGCCTAAACGACGTTTTAATATTTGTTTTATTTATATGATACAGGTCGCTTTGAATCTCTATACATGTAGTATACAGTTAATTAACCATATGTCACTAGTTGATATACATTGAACATTAATATCAATACATCACAAATTGGTACTAAATATATTATGATAGAATACAATCACTTGTTTAGTTGAGGAAATGCAAATATAGCAATGTTTTGGGGAATAATACTTTTCATAATTTTACAAAGTATACGCTACTTTGTAAGGATAAGAATTTATGGATGAACAATTTCTTTATTACAATTAAGAGCGACGTTTCGGTGTAGGTTCTAACACCGTTATCAAGCAGTGCAGTAAGCAAGTATTTATATACACGTAGGAGGCAATATTTATACAGTAGGGTAGACAGTAGGGTAGGTGTATAAACATTGCCTCCTACGTGTATATATACTTGCTTACTGCACTCTGTAAATCACTTGCTTGATAACGGTGTTACAACCTACACCGAAACGTCGCTCTTAATTGTAATAAAGAAGTTGTTCATCCATAAATTCTTATCCTTACTTAGTACTCCAACTTCTAAATGCCTATCAAAGAAGTTATACACTACTTGATATTGAAATTGTACTGTTCGGTATTTATATGACAGTTGAATGGAAATATATACATAGTAGTGACTGACATTTTGTCTCTTTATTTCAACATCGTATTGTCTCACGTACCGATTCTTCGTATCGAGAGAATTACTCAATACTTTGTCCAGCAAACGGATTCATTTATCCGTATTCAAACAGTTTTCAAATAAGGAATAGTAGTTATTTACTATATAGCAGAAATGAATAAATCTAATATTTAAGTTTCCAATTGTACAATTATTTGTACAAGTATCACTTCTCCCCAACTTGTATTTCATTATTCAAATAGAACTGTTTCTACAAAAATACCCCACCCCCTCCCCCCCCCGGTTGTTTACGGCACTGCACATATTAAGTTGAAGAAACGTTCACTTTACGTTTGCACTACGACCAGGAAAGTAGTCCCTCACGACGTGACCTGAGTTCATCACCAAGTTACCAATCACAGATTCACGGACCTTGAAATCGACATTTGTTTTGGTTTCTCATCCACAGGTGTGTACGAAAAAACAATACATCGTCTTTATTGAAAGCTATTTTAAAACGACTTTTGGTTAAAAAAGCTCTTAAAGTAAGCCTCGCCTTGGACATAAGCAGCGCTTGGAATGAACGATCGATGGCTACCTTTAAAACGTAACAACTCATACAACAGAGGTAAATTGGAACGTATTCAGTTGTGCTTTATCTCCCTTGATCAGGAGTCCGTACGACAGATATTGACACCTTACCCCCCCCCCCCCCCCCCCCCCCCACCCCCCACCCCTAGCACTCCCCACCCCCCACCCCAACCCCAATAAAAAACAAACAAACCCAACAAAACATCCTTGTCTTCTTTTTTTTAAACTTACTTGACGAAGTCTGTGAGTCCTTTTTGTCACAATAATCCATATCCGGGTCACATACACGCCCCCGAAAGGTTAAATCGAGAAATACATAATTTATAACTATGTGACATGTTCTATATTTACACGAGAAATGACATAGACAAATATGTTTGAACTGAACAAAACGATCGAGCGAGGCAAAGACGTTAAAATTAATGTTTTACATATTGAAATTCGACATTATTGATATTGTGAGTAACTTTTTAAAACGTTAACCACTTCATCTATACAAATAGCATTTGCATACTTAGCACCACTATGCTGTCGTGTACATATCATAGGCGTTGAATAAAGACGAGTGAAATCTACATCAGTCAATTCCAGACTGCCACACGTGACGCCACGCGCAATACATGTTGGACAAAATCGTAAGGACATGTTAAAGGTTGGAAACACATTCTTTAACACAAACTATCCACAACGTACACATTCTGATAAATCACCAATCTGTTAGTGTCCGATACGTTGGCATATACATTCAATAACAGCGCTATGAGTTACCTTGCGGGGAAGATCAAAGCCCATTGAAAACTAACTTGTCATGAAATGGACATCTGAGGGCTTTGAATGTACCTGACAAACTGACAACCCTTCGTCCGTTGACACATTGTAAGGAGCAAGGTGTAGTACTGATATATACATGTGTATATTTCAAGAATAGCCACAAGGCTTATGAAGCCGCACTCGATAATGGGGAAGGTCAGTGGAAGCAGGCTGAAGACGGTGTTCATATCAATGTCGTTTTCATACCCTTGTCATTCGACATGCCGACACGTGTCGTTTGATCCGATGTAGATGTCAGCATGATTGATGAGTGGAATAATTACTGTTGATCGCAAACAGGTGTACATTTGAAAGCAATTCGTATCTTTCTTGTAATCCCTGTTGCTCTTTGTAAAGGCACGATTTAATTTGAATGACAAAAATACTCCTTGAACGATTTTCAGATATATGTTATACTGTGAATGTGTTCGAAGAAAAAATACGTTTCATAAAAAAACGTTTGAAATCTTGTTTAAATAATCTTGTGAATAGATTCATGTCATTTGTCATTCCAGAACGTTTTCATTGAATATTAATACCATTATACAAAGCTTCAATAAACAATTCGGTTAAAACATGATTCATGAAATCGGAACATTAATAGAATTAAATTTCAAATTAAAACATGCTTTGGGGTTAGAGCACTTGCACGTCCTTCAAAACCATCCCAATGGAAATCCGTTTTTTCCTGTGTAAACTGAACTATTTCTCTAAAATAGTAATTGAATAGTCGACTATTCATCAGGGTAATAGTGCAAGCAACGTTAGGCTGTACATAATGATATTGACAATTTGATTGACAGGTATGGAAAAGCAGTAGTTGTTATGTAAAGCATTTGCTGTGCAATACATACCACTATAGAAGTGTCATTCAGGCGTGATTGACAGGGTTACAGACAGATCAAGTTGTTTGATAATCAAACAGATATTGCCATCTCGATTTGTAATAAACCACTGCGGCTTGATTGACAGCTATTGTAACGGTATTATAGTACGATCTGCAGCGACAGACCAAGTTTGATGTTGCTCATAAAACGCATATTGTCAGTTGAAACAGTTTGTTTGAAAGCTATTACAACGTAATAAGTGTTACCTGTCAATCAAACTTTTATGATAGGCGTATTCTGCAAGTTGCTCTTCTGATACAGTTCTGTACAAAGCGTTGTAGGCTGAAGCAGTGTGGTATTGATCGTTAAAGCACCCGAGGAGTAATTATAAACATATATGTCGGTATAAAAATGTTTTTATCATAATGATAGAATATACAATTACGTTTGAATAACATTTGTTAATAGTGAATTGTAAGAGTCTGTATCACGCGAGGCTTATGAATATAGAATTATAGTCTTCACAAAATGGAAACGGAACTGGTTCCAGTTTGTACATATTTAGCATGAACAAAGCCGCAATCCGGAACCAGTTGCAACATCCAAGGGTAGGCAACTCTTGAGGGAATCGATAACCCTACTTTGGACAAGACAATTTCCATATGGTTTGAAGCTAATACAGTGCCCTGTGTTTCAATACACAATTGAATTTTAATTCCTGTGGCCATTTTGAAACGTTATTATTAATATTGTTAGATTTTACAAATTTTACATTATATACAAGATCAAAGATTCAGTATCTATTGTTTTACCTGATATGGGCAACTATCCTCGCTTATCCGGGGTATTAGATCATTATTCTATACCGATAAATGCCATGACCCAACGCAAGCTTCATCCTGACACTGTTCCAGGATGTATGACCCCGAGAATAGCCATCCAATCAAATTGCACTCATGAGCGAGAAAAATTCTGTGCTAGGTTGAAGTTTAGAAAGGCCTGTTTAGAATGGTGAGTGAGTGAGTTGGGTTTAACGCCGCTTTTAACAGTATTCCAGTTATATCGCGGCGTTCAAATAGAATGGAGATATAATAGCCTGAATAATTTCGGATGGTTCATAACCAAATGCAGGTATACCATAGAGGTTTCATAAAATGCACTCCCCCAAATGTTTCAATAAAATAAATTTCACGTAGTTATCGCAGAGAGATGCGAGACAATGCATTGAAGTGTATATTCAGCGTTCCATATGGCATGCGTTGAAGAAACCTCCCCATCGGCAAGTAAACGGCGTTCCAGGGATCCGTATCGAAAGGGCTTTCGTGAAGCGTGCAGTTCTCAAAAGAATTACATGTGTAGACTAAACTTTCCTTAAAAGAGTTATAGATGCATTGTAATTCCAATTACAAATCTGGTTTTGCACCTCTAAAAATCTAATTTGGAAAATACACCCCAAAACGTGAGTTTATTAAACATAACCTTGCAAAACGCACAGAGAAGTCTCTACCCCCTCCCCCCCCCATCCCCCCCCATCCCCCCACCCCCTACCACCACCCCACCCCAAGACCCCACGCCCCTTCTCCCTCAATCTCTACCATATAGATATTGTGGCTTATTTATGCATGCGTGTTTATGTAGGTACCTAAATTCCACTTTACAATGTCTGTTTAGCCGATTTGTAATCTATTTCTTAGGGCATGAAATTGACAAGTGGGTGACATATCCAGCCGCGCAATTGCTATAGGACGCGGCAGACATGTACAATTATTCATCAGGGGATATGTGTATAATTATAGTAATAGCCTTGACCCACAACTCAAAGAACATAAATGCATGACTGTGTAGTGTAGTGTAGCATACGAAATCTCAGCACGTTGTAAATACCACGCCGGGAACAGATCCATTTACCTTCCACATCGACTTGTCATTCATCACAATTTATAGGTGTATGTGCTCAAAGGACATGCTAATGTATCGTGTATGAACTGAGTCAGGTTGATAAAGGGTTTTGACAGCATCCGGATTGAGTCAGTGAGTCAAAATGGCTCCAAATGAACGAATGTGTTTACTAGTGACACCGTGTATTTATATATGAGGTTAGGTGAAATTGGGTTTAACGTCGCGTCCAAGATTATTGCACTTACTTAGCGACGTGCATGCACGTGTGTGTGTGGCTGCTTGTACTGGTCCGGACTGATGCCGATTTATAGTGCTAGCTCACTGAGATACCATGAGTGAGTGAGTTGGGTTTAACGCTGCTTTTAACAGTATTCCAGTTATATCGCGGCGTGTCAGCTTAATGTGGGAGGAAAGCCCGAAGTGACGCAGGTCTTAGACGTTTACCACTTCGGTGAAACCCACGAGCACGGGTATGGTGCTGACAAACCTAGAAACATAATCGGGTTTCTGGCGTGCCCAAGGGACTCAACTCTGCACAGCGAATCGCGGCGCCTTAGACGACTGGGCCACCCGTGCCCCCCTGAGATACCATGCCGCCCTTTAACATGAATATCCCACTGACACAGTATACTGATTCCGAGCAGACCAGTCCTTGTTTTAGGCCCCTTAATGCCGAGCGTCAGACAGGGTATCAACAAGTACCATCTTTTAACGTCTTTTGGTGTGACGCGGCCGGGGATCGAACCCCGGACCTTCCGCTCTCCGGGCGGACGCTCGACCACTAGACCACGGAGGCGGTCTGTATAGCGCGTATTTTCACAATGGGATCTCATGGTAAACATCCGAATGATGCAATTAAAAATGTAATCATAACGAATCTTACACTTGGGATAACAGTTTCGTAGTAAAGTGCAGATTCTAATACATTTTAAGGGTTAAGCCCATTCCGGATATTGAATAAAACTGTGGAAAAATGGATGCTGCAATTGTACTATTAATATAGAAATATTTGATTCTCATTAATCAATCCTAGGTTTCAAGTTCGGTTTACCGGTATCAAATCTACACATTTCTCTTACGACAAGCTGATTCATTGCAACTAAAAACAATTATGATAACTTGATTATATACTAAAAAACACGATACCAGAGAAAAACTTGTCTCGATTATCCGCCGAAACAGATTTCATTGGGGTATAAAGCAACATAGCAGTGAAACTTATGTGATTGGATCGCGGAAAATATATGATAACACCAGGTGTTCACGAAATGCCGACCTGTATATGACACATATAATGCATTGAAATAAACAATTATTTATTTATTTCACATAAAACTGTGATTGACCACAAATAAAAATATGACCGTAGTTTCTTGAACTCGTTCATATATCGCTGAAAGTGTAACACATGCATTCCCCAAAGCTTCAACATAACTTTCCATTACTGTAACAGATGTAAGAATAAAATCAAGATGACATATCATACCTATTCACGTATGATTCACAATTATGGCAACATAATCTGTATTCAATATATATGCATATTAAGGAAACAAAAGTTGTATATTGGAATTTCTCTTAGAAGACAACGCATTCCAACCGGCAATTTATACAAACCCTATATAATCATGCAAATGACACCGAATTAGTCGTTTTTATAAACACACTTTCCTAATGTTTAATGTATGTCTCCCAGATTCGTTTAAATAATTACCTTCTGTGCAAACCATAGCCAAACAGTTTGGAATGTATCAATGGCGACAGACCCCTGATGATATAACGTCCCCGGCAACAAATTGTCATTATCAAGACGCCATATTAATTCGAACGAACCTAGTGACGTGCTTACACTTAAATATAAGTCCACATAACAAGCTTTTCAATGATCGCATCATTCTATTTTTAAATCATCTGCCGTGGAAGTTAAAGGTCAAAGCGCTATGCATTATCGTTGTAGACCAAGAGAAAATTTAAGGGATACAGGACAGATAATTTCTATAGTAACATAAAGACTGAATGTGTAAACTGGTCATCCGATAAGAGGTGTTTACTCGTAGGGAGTCTTATCACCCTGACCTTGTGGTGCTGTAATTTAATTGTGGCACTCTTACCATTAAAGTTTATTGTTGGGATGAAGGGGGGACTTGTAGGGCAGGAGTGCGTGTAAACAAACGGAGGGGGAGGGGGAGTTATTACCAACTTATTGACAGTGGCATGGGAGGGAACAGAGTGCACGTAGACTCAACGTGGGGATTCTGGGGTATATTGGTTTTGGGAGGAGAGAGGAAAGTGGGGATTCTGGGGTATATGGGTTTTTGGAGGAGAGAGGAAAGTGGGGATTTTGGAGTATATGGGTTCTTGGAGGAGAGAGGAAAGTGGGGATTCTGGGGTATATGGGTTCTTGGAGGAGAGAGGAAAGTGGGGATTCTGGGGTATATGGGTTCTTGAAGGAGAGAGGAAAGTGGGGATTCTGGGGTATATGGGTTCTTGGAGGAGAGAGGAAAGTGGGGATTTTGGGGTATATGGGTTCTTGGAGGAGAGAGGAAAGTGGGGATTCTGGGGTATATGGGTTCTTGGAGGAGAGAGGAAAGTGGTGATTCTGGGGTATATGGGTTCTTGGAGGAGAGAGGAAAGTGGGGATTCTGGGGTATATGGGTTCTTGGAGGAGAGAGGAAAGTGGGGATTCTGGGGTATATGGGTTCTTGGAGGAGAGAGGAAAGTGGGGATTCTGGGGTATATGGGTTCTTGTAGGGGTGAGGAAAGTGGGGATTCTGGGGTATATGGGTTCTTGGAGGAGAGAGGAAAGTGGGGATTCTGGGGTATATGGGTTCTTGTAGGGGTGAGGAAAGTGGGGATTCTGGGGTATATGGGTTCTTGAAGGAGAGAGGAAAGTGGGGATTCGATGGGCTGTATGCGTGATCGTTGGTAATGCTATCACCCACAGGTGTTCATGGTCTTGTATAGATTTTGTTCTGCGCCATATTAGTCACTGCTGTATTAAACAAGTGGGTGGGTAAGTAGGTGGATGAGTGGGGGGATGAGTGAGTGGTTGGGTAAGTGGCTGGGTGAGTGGGTGGTTGAGTAGGTGGATGAGTGGATGAGTGAGTGGGTGGGTGCGTGGGTGGGTGCGTAGGTGGATGAGTAGGTGGATGTGTGACTGGATGAATGGATGGGCGGGTGGTTGGTTGAGTAGGTGGATGAATAGATGGATGTGTGACTGGGTGAGTGTGTGGATGAGTAGGTGGATGAGTGGGTGGGTGAGTGTGTGGATGTGTGAGTGGTTGGTTAAGTGGCTTGGTGATTGAGTGGATGGTTGAGTGCGTGAGTGGATGAGTGGGTGGATGTTTGACTGGATGTGTAGGTGGGTGAGAAGGTGGATGAGAGCCTTGATGAGTTGGTGGATGAGCGGATGGGTGAGCTACGATGTAACAACTGAATGTGTGCAGACAGTCCCATGTAGCGCAGTTCCTGGTTTTCCTGGTAAAGTATCGATTTCCTTGTCAACTATAACCGTGATATTGATAATTGTTGCATTGTACAATATTCATCCAATCGTATAATATTTCTAATACGAATAGATAAGAGACGCACACCGAATTTATACATGCTGGGGTGGAATGATAGACAGATGAAATAAAAGAGAAATGTCCCTATTCATCACAAATCTCAGCTCAACGCAGAGACTATATATCATGAACATTTGTTTTTGAATCACGGTCAGATGGTGATGAAACCTGGTTTTCGCGAAATTGTGAGCGTATCCTGCCATTACAAACACACGCAAAGGCAAGTCAATTGTCCACCCCCGTAAAACACAGGAGAGGTACAAGACAAAACAGGGAATTGCGTCGGACATTATTTTTGTCGCAGATGCGTCAAACTTGGAAATGTATCTAACATGTCTATCATATAACTTTTTGGAAGCTTTACTGCTATATTGAATGTTGTAACCTTGATACACGTACTATAGATATGTTCATAAAAAAATGTGCAGACAGAAGAGGGTACTACAACTAAATCACACCACATCGAATATTGTTTTACGCCGCTTATAGCAACATTCCAGTCATATCGAGGACGAGGACACCACTAAGCTTAGCTCACCGCCATACGGTTAGGAGAGAGTTTTTTTGCCTAGTGAAACAAAATCATAAGCAAATATTCGGGGTTCGATGATACATAACAAGCCAGACTGTATCCCAAAGTCCTCACTGGACATCGTTTGACGTTGAGATTGTATTAGCGCTTCCGGCGAAACGGAATTCGCACATGGTAGAAACCTGGCTTCTTTGCTGCTCAAAATCTGCCGCACGTGCTGAGGTGAAAACTAAGGCCTGGGCACCGATCCAGATGAAGAATCTTTTAGGGGGATGGGGAGATGAGGTTGGAGATGCGAATCGTTTGTTATACACAATTAAGGAATTTTGAAAAAAGTTACGAGGACCCAGTAGATCGCATTGTTTAAAAAATATCCATAACATGTTCAGATCGATTTGGATAGTATTAGATTCCGCACTTCCGTGTGTGAGATATTTAGGTTCTCAGGAGACAAAAACATTCATCTTTGGCCACAGACAGGCTGTGGTCTTTTTCATCCATACTGATTTACTTGATCAAGCAGTAAGAAGTGTAAAAAGGAAAATACTAAGTTGTCAGTCATATGCCAACGTCGTGATTTTTATAACAAAAGTTTTTCGTAAATTGAAAGTTAGAGCCGAGCGAAGCCTTATCAAAGATGTATATTTGGAATGAATCAAATCTACACACGGCAATGCTGACACCAAAATAGTCAGCAAAAAGAGATGATTAACAGACAGACTGGTGGACAGACTGATGTACAGTCAGACTTGTATATAAACAAACTGATGGTCAGGTCAGTGGGCGGACGCTTCTCGCAGACTGGCAGATGGACAGATTTATAGTTCACAGGTCAGACAGACACATTAACATACAGACTATCAGTCAGTCAGACATGGCGTAGGTTCCTGATTAGACATACGACATACAGACATACGACATACGACATACAGACAGATGGACACGCATCAAGACGTTGGCAGATATGGTGCTCAGAATACCAGAATGTGGATAAGGATGTGTGCGTGTGCATGCGTGCGTGCGTGCGTGCGTGCGTGCGTGCGTGCGTGTGTGCGCGTGCGTGATCGTGTGTGTTGTATATATGAATCATTTAAAATACATATATAACTGATATAACGATATATTAACAAGCGACAATGTATGACCATGTATTTATAGCATTTTTATGAAAAGGTCAGATGTGCCTTTCAGCATTACCGTGTTTTGAATTTTTATACTTTCTTAGGCAACAAAGACTTCATCATTGTGGACAGATTTATCGTGTTTACTTTTTGATCTACACAGATGTGCCTGATCATGTGGTAAGAAGTTTTAGAAAGAGGAAGTGAGTTGTGTTTTACGCCGCTTTGACAATTATTACAGCTTCGAGGCGAGTCAGCTTCAGCGTGGGAAGAAAGTGATGCAGGTCTTAGACGTTATTATATTTTTGAACTCATGAGCATAGGTATGAGTATGGTGCTGAAGCCAATAATCACCAACCTTATCACTCGCGACCAGCGGATCCTGGCGCGGTAAAGGGACGTAACAAATGACTACTGTACGCACTGCAGCGTCTTTGGCCACCATGGTCTCGTGTTCCACCTATAAAACGAGAAACTAGCTGGACAGACCAAGAACATCATACGTTAAGTATTAAGCCTTTTAGGAAAAGTCGTTTCTATTTTCGATATTTATCTACATTATTTACAGGCCCATTTTGTTATGAATGCAGATGTTGCGTACAGTTAATCAAAATATTCCAAATTATTGCCATTCTTTTGCGAAAGCATTTTTTACAGTGACAAGCATCCTGCATTATACATTCACCCGAAGTGTCACAAAATTCTGACGTCGGTCGCGACAATCGGGTCACGGTTTAATTTGTACGACAACCGTAAACCAGCACCGTCTGGGCCGGTTTTCGTCACACAGACAGCAACATGGCCGCACACTGTACGTATCAAATACGGCAGTAAAACTGTCTATGGCGGCGTCTGGGCGACCTGTTACCTATATTAATTTTGCACCTCCTTCATTTCAGCGTAGTTATCGCCATTGCCTCGGGGATTTGGGGAATGTATAGCAACCCTACAGAGTGTAAGCACGTGGTCGTGGAGAGACAGAAAACATGATCGGATTTGTTGAATTTCTCGCGTTTCGCCTTCAGGGGTGAAACTCGCCTTGTCGTCTGTTGGGTCTTAGCAAACATGGTGTGCTTGTGTTTACGCGAGTATGTAAGTTAAATTTGAAATGAATTTAAATTCCAGGCATCACACCCGCCCAGAAACACTCGTGTTCAAGAATCGCAACGGTCTGGAGCTTAAAAGTTTCACCTATTCCGAGGCGTGTCTATCAATTTCCCTATAGTTTTGGTCGTGAGGGCTCCCAGGCGAGTCTAGATCCCAGTTGGCCTTCTCAGGAACACAGTCCGAGGCACCCTCACCCTAGACTTGCAAAGTCTCTATTGCATTATTAATAGTTTAAATCGTAATTTCTTGATTATTCAAATGATAAGAACAAGTTTTCCCTATGACGGACTGGCGTCCTAGTCTAGACTTGCCTGTTATAAGAATAGAATTACTATACACCAGTTGATTCACCAGTCAGTTCAGCCTTGGAGCAAGGTTATCCTTATCCTAAAATAGACTTACCATGCATTTGGAAAAGCAACGTTATTTATGATTATATATTTAAGGCACATTTGATCTTGCCCAAGACTTGTTTTCGAATGATTATTTATTCCTTTACTTTTACAGATTTTGTTTTTCAAATTCCGCCTGGCATTTCTTGTCTTTTCCAAGTCATGGTGAAATTTCTGGTTACTCTCATTCCCAATTAATAGCACTTTGAAAGGGAAAGGTTGAAAGGAATGGAAACCATCGCGGTCTGACTGTCATTGTGATCCGAATTAAAACTATTTCAGGCTACATCCAATCGTGAATGTTCTCTTCATGTTGAGCACAATACCATCAGTTCCAGCTCACGGCGTCTTGATTTCTCGGTTGTAGGCGCTTTAGATCTAGAGCATATATATTTTTTTCAAATTTCACGGAGAGAGACAGTTTGCTTACCGTGCAACTAAGCGTTTCAGTGAAAGTGTCACCAAAGGCCTGTCATTCCAGACGTTTGTGTTTGACATTTAGCTTGTCAACATGGTTTTTTCATGCTAAAGCCTTTAGATGGAGTTTTCTCATCTCCTTACATCCTTTTTGTTTGATTGTTGTTTAACACCGCACTCCGCCATATTCAAGCTCTGAGACGGTTGTTTGTAAATAATCGAGTCTGGACTAGACAATCCAGTGATTGACATCATGACCATAGATCTCCGCAATACGATGGGATACGATGACATGCATCAACCAGGTCAGCGAGCCTGACCCCTTGATCTCGTTAGCCTCTTACGATAAGAATAGTCGCCTTTTACTACAAGCTTGGTTTAGGGAACATCTTCACTGGTTGATATTTAACAAAAATAGCATTTGCATTTTCAAAATGAAAATTGGCGGTGCTAGTCGTCGTGGAACAGGGCATGCTTAGCCTCGCGAACACCTGGTGTCATCACAGATCAAAACATATCCCGACAGCCCTGTGAACTACATAAACATGATAAGCATATATTCACACTTGATCCGGGTGTTTTCTGGCCTAATGGTCCATGAAGTCCACATCACTATAATAAAATAGTTTCAGTTGCCTACTCGAGACTCAATTATCTCATGAGTGAGTGAGTGAGTTGGGTTTAACGCTGCTTTTAACAGTATTCCAGTTATATCACGGCCTGTCAGCTTAATGTGGGAGGAAAGCCCGAACTGATGCAGGTGTCAGACGTTTAACACTTCGGTGAAACCCACGAGCACAGGTATGGTGCTGACAAACCTAGAAACATCATCGGGGTGAAACGGGATTCGAACCCACAATCATAGGTTTCTGGCGTGTCCAGGGGACGCAACTCTGCACAGCGAATCGCGGCGCCTTAGACGACTGGGCCACCCGTGTCCCCAATTATCTCATGACATTAGGCCACAGAAAAAACAAGTTTCTCATCAATTCCAGATTTTAAAAAAGGCAATGTGACCTGGCTTTTTGTCTTTTCTTTAACCACGTTTGTATACATGCCCTTGGGCGGTCGGGTAGCCTAGTGGTTAACGCGTTCACTCGTCACGCTGAAGACCCGGGTTCGATTCTCGACATGGGTACAATGTGGAAAAGCCCATTCTTGGTGTCCCCCGCCGTGATAGTGCTGGAATATTTGAAACCTATCAAATGCTTTCGAAGTGAACAACACACGTTTGTTGTTTAATCCAATATGTCCTACTTGTCCTCTGATGAAGCGTTTATTTATTTATTTTAACGGTTTGGTTGGCGACTAAAGGGATCGGTGTGGTCAGGCGACTTGATTGATGTATGCCATCGTATCGCAAATGCGTAGAACGATGCTCATTATGTCAATCCCTGGATTGTCTGGTCAAGACTCGATTTTTGCAAATTGCAAACAAAACCTAAGTATCAAGAGAACTGTGCTGTGAACAGTAGTTGAGGTACAGTACCTCTTGTCAGTGGGATGCAGGATGATAGCCAGCTGTGATGCGGGTCCCAGACGTTTACCACGCCATATTATTTGGTGAAACCCATGAACAAGGTATGGTGATGATATCACCAAATTAAGAACATAAAAACACTGAACAAGGAAAATTAAAACAGCTTCTGTTCAGATGTATATGTTTGGTGTTTTATTTCGTTTAGTCTATTTTGTATCTTTCTCTTCCAAATGACAGTCCCTGGAAATATCATGTAGTACTGGGACTTGGCTGCCATACATAACCCGAAACAAATATATCCATTACAGCCCATGCACGTCTATAATCGTCTAGATTACCGCTGTTTATCTGGGCTCCTTTTTATTATGTTTTGTTATATTAATTTACAACTGTTCTTTCCATAAAATTCTGTAACTAGATGTTAGTCTTCGATGTAAAGGGACATTGCGCGATTCACCACCCTGTGAAATCTACTAATGACGCTATCTATATAAATTCAGCTGGTCCTTGCAGATCGCTGAATTCGCGCTCATGTTAAAGAATTCATGTTTTACGCTTGATGAATCCTTTTTGAAATTTTTAAACACTATGTTTATTGACTAAAATGTGCATTTAGAAAAATTAGTTTTCATTTTTTAACGACATTTTCCCCATCTTGTTTTGACCCTCAATGTTTAATTGCAGTACGACAGTGACAGCAGGTGTGTTGTACACACATTCTTGAAAAACAAATTATACAGTACTTCTTTTTGACGGGGAATATACCAGCCTGTGCTGAATTCAACCGTGATTCATTTCACATAACAACACCTGATCACACCTGTCAGTCTATCTTGTCTGCAGTGAAATCGACAAGAGTGTCTCATGACAGTTGCGGATGAGCGATCAACGTTCGCGTATCTTCCCAGGTTTCGCTATCTGCGGACAATAGTCGTTTCAACATGCTGGTAAATCTAGAAGCTTGTATGCGTTGAAACACATAAAAATAAAAGCTACAACGCACAGAAATACATTATCTGATATGATTTCGTGGCAGGGCTATTGAGAAGGCAGTGAAATTTGATAGCTATCGTTCACGGGCTCTTAGCGGATGCAGAGTTCAGAAGTTTGTACTTTTCAAAGTCTTTAATGGCATGATCATCACCGTGAATGGGTGTGTGTACAAAGGTAGAAGGTGTATCTGTGTTGACAGTTTGCAGTCATACCATATACCGAACAATCTTAGTTAGGGCGGTATAATTTAACAAATAGTTTATGACCTAACCCACGCCTGTAATTAACCTTTGGCCTCAACGGCATGTTCATAATCAACCCTAGCCTCTGTCAATAACTTTTGGCCTCAACGTCATGTTCATGATCAACCAAGGCCTTTCATTAACGTTTGGCCTCAACGTCATGTTCATAATCAACCCAAGCCTCTGTCAATAACTTTTGGCCTCAACGTCATGTTCATGATCAACCAAGGCCTTTCATTAACTTTTGGCCTCAACGTCATGTTCATAATCAACCAAGGCCTTTCATTAACTTTTGGCCTCAACGTCATGTTCATGATCAACCCAAGCCTCTGTCAATAACTTTTGGCCTCAACGTCATGTTCATAATCAACCCAAGCCTCTGTCAATAACTTTTGGCCTCAACGGCATGTTCATAATCAACCCAAGCCTCTGTCAATAACTTTTGGCCTCAACGTCATGTTCATAATCAACCCAAGCCTCTGTCAATAACTTTTGGCCTCAACGTCATGTTCATGATCAACCAAGGCCTTTCATTAACTTTTGGCCTCAAGGTCATGTTCATGATCAACCAAGGCCTTTCATTAACTTTTGGCCTCAACGTCATGTTCATAATCAACCAAGGCCTTTCATTAACCTTTGGCCTCAACGTCATGTTCATGATCAACCAAGGCCTTTCATAAACTTTTGGCCTCAACGTCATGTTCATAATCAACCCAAGCCTCTGTCAATAACTTTTGGCCTCAACGTCATGTTCATGATCAACCAAGGCCTTTCA
Organism: Haliotis cracherodii; assembly: GCF_022045235.1. NCBI lineage: Eukaryota > Metazoa > Mollusca > Gastropoda > Lepetellida > Haliotidae > Haliotis > Haliotis cracherodii. Next base: position 19,353,554 of record NW_027266271.1, on the reverse strand, counting down.
TTAACTTTTGGCCTCAACGTCATGTTCATGATCAACCAAGGCCTTTCATAAACTTTTGGCCTCAACGTCATGTTCATGATCAACCAAGGCCTTTCATTAACTTTTGGCCTCAACGTCATGTTCATGATCAACCAAGGCCTTTCATTAACTTTTGGCCTCAACGTCATGTTCATGATCAACCAACGCCTCTCATTAACTTTTGGCCTCAACGTCATGTCCAGATAATGTCTTGACCATTGAATACTTATATCTAATCATTCACATCGGGTATTGATAGTTTTCTTAAACCAATGAGTAGATTGTTCTTTAATTTAATTCTTTGGATATGCCGTTTCAGGTGACTTCTTGTGAGCATATGTCCGTGTGCTTCTCCAGGTGAGTCGCATTGCATGGTGATATATGTCGCAGTTACAATGAGCGAGATGTTTCACATTTGTGCACTATTCACTGCGGCGGAGCCTGCATTCCGTCAGTTAGAACAGGTCTTTAAAGACATACCGACGTGTATACCAGCTGTGAAAGTGACTGCAGGAGATAATTACGCAGTGTTCTACTATTAGGTTGTCGAATTTCGTCATGCGTATTTTACGTAAGCAACTCAAAATTAATTAGGTTGTGATTAATAATAATGCTTTAGTTTGCGTATTTTAAGCAAATGCGCAGCTTTTATGGAGCTCTGTGTCACTGTGTGCCAAAATGGTTCTTCTTTCAAAGGAATAAAAATAGATCTAACTTGAAAGTGAAATAACAGGCCCCAAGTTAGACTTGCACATGTCTCGGAAATAATTATTAGTTTCAATCAAAATTCCTAGATACATAAAAGATGAAGATGTCCCTATAAGAGACTGATGTATTATCCGCTATGTAGAATATATAGACTTGTCTTACTGTACATTAATGGAATTATCATTCAGTACAGCCTTGGCGCAAGTCTAGCCCTGTGTATCCAATACTGGCCGTACGAGCGGACAACGAGGATCGGATGGACCGGCTCTGGGACTTCACCGATGGCGTGGATAGTTGCTCATGATTTCAGCCACTGGTTCGTCTGTCCAGACCCGATTACTTACATACCGTCGTGATATACCTAAACATCTGATCATGCCAATCCAGACCTCCAACAGTTTAACACAGACGTAAGACAGCCTTAACACTAAGACCGATTTGGGGAAATGGGCCAAGGTGTGAAGACCATGGCCACACTGGTACTACTTAGAGAATTCCCCTTGGTTTAGTGGATAGAGTGTCTGTTCGGAGAGCGGGGGGTCGGGGTTTGATCCCCGGTCGCCTCATACCAAATGACGTTAAAAGATAGTACTTGTTGTTACCCGGCCTGGCACTCGGCATTTGGGGCTAAAACAAGGACTGGTCGATTCGGAGTCAGTATACTGTGTCTGAGTGGGGTATTCATGTTAAACTGCGGCATGGTATCTCAGCGGGCTGGCACTATAACACCGGGATAGTCCGGACTAGTACAAGCAGCCACAAACACACACGTGCATGCATGTCGCTTTGTAAGTGCCATAATCTTGGACGCGACGTTAAACCCATTTCACCTCACCTATCAAGTAATGTATTGCTGCACTGCGTTATCATTGCGTGCAATCTGCATGTATTTTAATACAAACGTCAACCTTACAATTAATAATTATATTGTGCACAAAAGAGAATTTATGTAAAATAAAAAAGTTCATAGATTATATGTTTGTTTACATCATCACAACACATTTCAGACCCAGTGTCATCGCAAATTCTTCAATTCAAAATTGAACAAATTCACAAATTGTGAAAACAGATGCATCGTTTAATCGCTTACAATGCTATAAAGTAGATGAGATAAACTGCAAAAGGGTAAATTTCCATTAAAATTGAGGATGCATACATTTCAGATAAAAAAAATATTTGGCCATTGTCATCACAATTGATCGTCCATCCTGCGCAGTTTCCTGGTTCCTATTACATCCCTTCCAGGGCTGAAATACAACCCTGTTGCAAGCCGAGGGAGGAAAAAACCCGGCAATTCAAAAACTTCTGCAATATTTAAAGTTTATCAATAATTCCTCGTTAAATCACTCGCTCGGAACGTAGGCCTTTGTAAATGTTTTGCCACGAACAACAGAGCCTACAACAGAGCCTACGACAGAATACCTTCTCGGTAGCGATATTGGGCGTCCGGAGATATTTGATACACGCAGAAGGCTTACGTGCCCAGTTTATAGTCACGAAACAGCACCTTGAGACTTTTAGGTGACTAGTTTATACACGAAAGGTGGTCTTGGTGTGGTTTTAACTCGCGTATTGGGAGACGAAGCACATTGTCTTCAAGCGATCTCGAGAGGTATGTACTGTCTTTGTGACCTGGCTCGTTGAAAGGTTTAATTTGCTACTCATGAGGTTGTTTAGCTTCAGTAAAGATGGACTATGGAAATATTTCGTATCGGATAGTCTGTAACCGATTTACCTAATATGAATACACCTTCAACTAAATTTCGGATAATTCTGGAATTTACTTTTGTCGCTCATTTGTGTGGCGATGGTGGCCAAATGTGTTGAGCAATATGGTTTCCTTGTCGGGAATAGTTTTAAATGTAAGTTGATTAAAATGTTAGAAATCCGTTCCAAACATTAACTACGAAACATATGAAACATTCAAATGTGTCAGTATTAATTAACACATCACGTACTTATATCACGTACTTACTTGAGGTTTTCAAACCTCACGAAATCATGTTAACCATCGAACATATTTCAGGTTCGGTATTTCGAGTCAAGCGAAGGATTGAGTAAAGAGGGTTCAACGATAAAGTTGTATCGTTTTTGTGTTCGACCTAACGGTTTTTTTCTTCGAGATAACGAGGTTTTGTTTTATTCGAGAGTCCGTTGTCTCGACATAATATTTTCAACGAAATATCTTTATGGCCCGTGGAGTCCTTTAGGAATTGTGGCTTTAACTCGGCACTCCTCTTCTTTCGAAAAACGGGTAACTCGACGAATATTCGACGCACATCACACTTGGGTATATGCTTGGGTGTCGATATTAACGCTGTCTAATGAACCTCTATGTAAGTTAGCTTGATATAATGTAAATCAGTGGCAATAGCAATGTAATATATACTACTTAAAACAAATTAAGAGAACCCGGGTTTTTTCACAAAAGGTTGGGGCGGTCGGGTAGCCTAGTGGTTAGAGCGTTCGCTCGTCACGCCGAAGATCCGGGTTCGATTCCCGACATGGGTACAATGTGTGAAGCCCATTTCTGGTGACCCCCGCCGTGATATTGCTGGAATATTGCTCAAAGCGGCGTAAAACCATACTCACTCACTCACTCACATAAGGGTCAAGCTGTCATGGTCATGACAGATTAATTATAGTCACAAGAAAAATCGAGTGTTCTTAACTTATTTTGAATGGTATACATTGCATTAATGTTTAATCAAAGGTTCCTGTCATATGATGAATATCTGTTTCATGCTTTGGGTCACAAATGTGTATTTAATTATTTTGGTGATTTCATTCAAATGTAAATCTGTTTAATGGCCGAGTTTGGGGGATTTTGTCCGTAACTTAACACACAAAATTCTTTGTGAAGTGTATTAATAGTTAAAACATCCCTGTTTCGAAAATGCGCCCAAGCAGGTCCCATTGGGTACATTTCGATGTTTCTTATGTTCCAACGTTGAAACTCTAAGCACAAAGGAATGATAAATCATTTCCGTGGTGGAGGTTTTCTGGTTATTTCTGGAGTAGTTGGTCTTTTTCTATATTTCTTCCCTAAAAACACGCGACACATTTACACCGGTTCCCCGTGACCTACTTTCAAAGTGCAGAATCCATTCCTCGTTCGACCAAAACACGAACCCAAGAACCTCCTAACTCGAACCCAATGACAGTACTAAATCCTATTCGTAGGCCTTCAAGTTCGAAATATCCAAACTCGAATCTCTCAGAAGCCACAATAATCAGATCTCACATATGCGACCTAATGTGACGACTGCTGATCACAAATCATAGAATTGCAACCGAGAAGCGTCCCTTCCCGGGCTCACGCAACAGCTTGTGTCGGACAGCTTGTGTCGGACAGGTTGTGTCGGACAGGTTGTGTCGGACAGGTTGCCGTGCCAGGTGAGGTTGCTTCCGTGTGTCAAGTTACATTGTCGTGATTTATTTGTGTCTCGCACAAAAACCAACCTCTCCACCATTGTAACTCCCCGCCTGCATTCTATAAACTAGGATCAGCTCGCCGGCTCAAGCCAAGCGCAGTATACCTCGAGTTACAAATGGGTAAAAGATAGCCTCTCGTTTGGAGCTTATCAGATAGATTAGAGCTGCGACCTCTCGCGGAGATATTTTCTCTGGCGTGTGTTTTTTTTCAACGCGTGAGTCGAAATTAATTCAGTTGGTGAACGTGTGAATAGGGCTTCCTTTCAGGCCACGTTGCGATGGGGGTTAAACTTGAATCTGGAAATAAAGTTTAGGAGTGAACATATAAGTTTCGAGTGGCGAACGGTTTATGCAGCATTTATGACGCTCTGCCTGGATAAGTGGTAGGCCGTCTCCATTTTATCAGCCACGTCAAGTTATTATCGTTATAAATTATATAGCCTTCTCTCTGGCCGATGTTACTTGTCAGAGTATTCGTCCAAAGGCTGTCAGTTGGCCATTCTGCTTCGGACGTATATAAGGTAGGACGTTTCCTGATTTTCTACGCTCTGTCAAACATACACTTGTTTCCTACCCTATATGCACCCATGGCTAACTTACACGATGTTCAAGACTTTGTCAGATGGGATGTGTCCTGGAAACTGTTATATTCATATATCTTCTGTGAATAGTGTGCGTTGGTAGAGTACATGCCAATACTGTGAAAGGACAAAACCTTTAACCTTTAATTCAGAGTCCATGACTCTAAATATAGTTCGCGATTACTCTTGCCAGTTTAATCTCAACCCTGACCTAGATGTGTATTCAAGTATTTAAACAAATCCTGTGGTTTTAGGTCATCCGATTCTTGATTTGTGTTATAAACACTAGCTTCACTAAGTACATTCAGAAATATTGGAATGTGTAAGCCTGTAGCATGTCTAGGCACTCGCCTTCCGCCCCGGCTGTCTAAACGGGAATATGGCATCTTTGATTTACGCAGTTTTGTTAATGGACCCTGGCTTATATGTCTTTAGCGTCGATGGCGGTTGATAGCAGGCCGGTGTGACAAACCGTATGTCACCAGCAACCACGTTTATATTTCTGTTGATAATCTTTGCACTTACTTTGCTTTGCGCTTAAATAACAGCTGACAAAAGAATCGATTAGAAATCGCCACGATATAGCAGTAGTGGACGCGCTTTCTGCAACCGTGTATATTACATCGTTGGGACCGACGGCGAACAATTAGGCTGTGTAATTTTAGAAGGGTTCTAATATTTCAATATGCGCATCCCATGTATTGTTGGCGCTGCAGTTGCCAACAAAAGACTGTGACAGTTCGCTGTTACTTCCCGCCATTCAGGCTCGCAGACGACAATTTAGACGATGCGGCTTGTCGGAAATAGCTGCTCATGTAGACTCGATATGGAGGAGAATGGCAGTAGGTATTCAGACATACTAACTCCGCTTCTCTTCTTTGCAGAGGGAGCTGAAAATAGGCCTCAACACGTTGCATATCCTTCATACCCAGCACTAGCCGCCATTTTGCCGTAATGGCGGACAAGTGTTGCTGGGCTTATGCTGGACGAAGGACGTGTTTTATGGTGTGGGAGTAGCTTCGATGAGCTTATACACTTCGTTCACCTTTACGCCTACCCTGTAGATCCGAATTTGTGTGATATTCGATTGACGAATTCGTACCTGCGGTGTACAGTGTAATGGCGGAACACTCAGCGATGGAGCGGTGGAGTTTGGGCGACAGGTACAGGGGCCGGGCCTCGTTACACGGATGGCTGCTCGTTACTTTGCATGACCGAGAAGAACTGTGACACATATTTTGTGCATTTGAACGATGCTTGCCGACTTATGTGTCCTTCCATCTAGGCATGTCAAGACGTCTTGACAACTTTATTGGCGATTTTTCTTTCCAACTTTGGTTTTTACGACATAACTCCCTGGCAGAAGGTGTGTCCTCATCCAAACCAATTAACCCAAGTGTATTGGCTGTTTATTCTTCCAGACTATGATTGTATATTTACGTTAATTTTCCTCTAGGTGTATCCTCACCCTAACCAATTAGTTTACTAATGACAAGTTTATTGGCTGTTTTTCTTCCAAACTATGATTGTATATTTACGTTAATTTTCCTCTAGGTGTATCCTCACCCTAACCAATTAATTCATTAATGACAAGGTTATTGTCTGTTATTGCTTTCAAACTTTGTATATTAACGATATATCTTCCTCTAGTGTGTATTCCCACTCTAACCAACTAATTTGATAATGACACGTTTATTGGCTGGTTTTCTTTCCAACTTTGATTTTAAACGATCTTCTGATGGTATGTATATTCTCATCCTAACGAAATGTGTCCTCTTTTCGTTTTTCAGACACTACTATTATTGCACACATCGTGTGTGTGTGTGTGTGTGTGTGTGTGTGTGTGTGTGTGTGTGTGTGTGTGTGTCTTGTTTAGAAAAATATATACTCCATGTATTACATTAAGAAACATAAATATCAACCTCAGTTTGTAATTGACAAGTGTTCTGAATTTAGACAAGCCATCTTTAAAGTTTTCAGGTCAATATCTTATTAAAGATTCAGATCGAACAGAATACCGCCATGTCAGCTGTTAAAATTGTGACCCACTGTAATATAACTGAAGTTACATGTTTAACAATCGAAGCCTTCCTTTGAAGTATAATTTACTGATATGATTCCGTTACACTATCATGTGATCAGTTCCAGCTATACCCCACCCCAACCTCACCCCACCCCAACCTCACCCCACCCCACCCCCACCGCAGCCACCCCACCCAATCTGCACACTCAGTCTACTATTATTGCACACATCGTGTGTGTGTGTGTGTGTGTGTGTGTGTGTGTGTGTGTGGATCGATGGATGGATGGATGCACTAACTACTTCCAACTCAACTCTTCGTCCTCCATTTTACCTTAGTACTCTCCATCTGATAATTACAAATAGTCTTTTCTCTTGCTTTTGCCATTGCTATGTACATGTTTGCACATACATTTTTGGTGTGACATGTGACAATTTATTTTTTACCACACAGCTTCTAACACAACCTCAAAATGTCAATTGTACGTTTATATATTTTACATTAACCATTTCATTACGAACAGGACATCAATACTTAGACCTGTGCATGGAAACACATGTACATTTTACGTATACATGTGTGAGTGCTTTACCTACTGCTAAAAAATGTCAAGGACCACCCGATCCTTTCATATTACAGTAAACTACGGTTATAACGAACTCAAAGGGACTACTAATTTTAGATCGTTATAACCGTAATTCGTTATAAGCATATATACAGCATAACTACAGCATATAGTCGGGACTAAAAGGTTAGTTCGTTATATCCGTTAGTTCGTTATAAGCGTGTTCGTTATAACCGTAGTTTACTGTACTTTAGGTAATGATAGATTAACTATACATATATGTGTAGCAAGGTAAAAGAATCGTGATGATCCTAAACTGATTTCGGCATTACATAACACTCTTTACATGTTATACTTTGGGTTCAATGACAATCGTACTCGTGCAACGCAAATTAATATTTACAAACCTTCCTATGTGACGAATGCAACGTTGAATACAAATTAATATAAAATTAGTCATTAAACAGGAATTTACCGATTTGTGGTGTACATGAATGTGGAATTATTACGTTCATGTATCAAGTGCACGTGTTGCAAATATTGCCCCTAATAACGTCGTTGTAATGTTATAATGTCACATGTGTTGTTGCGAATTTAAATCAAACGAAATTCCCAGTACAGAATACAAATGTTGACAGATATTGCAGCGTATTAAAAGCACAGACATAAAACACTGGTCCGTCAAAAATCGGAACATGTGTTTTGTGGTTTTGTTCTCAGTAATACAGACTTGTAAAGGAAGAGAGTATTTAAGAGAGGGAAGTTTTTCTCGTTTTACTGAGCGTGGCATGATGCTGTACAGCGTCATATTAAAGCGTGTAAGATAAACATTCGTGTTTATTTGAATATTTGTGATGATTGTAAGTGTAACTCATTTTCGCCAGAGCGATGTTATCGGCCAATAAACCCAGCCTAATGCTTATCACTCTCACAAACATAGCTGAGGTAAACTATACAATAACTGATAATGTTCTTGAAAATAGATCAAGAAAGTTCTGGAGGACGAGACTGAAGGAAACAAAACGATATTGCACTAAATCAAAATCGCGCACTTCTGTTAGACTTGATACAGACCCTGTAATAATTATATCAGAACACTCGAACCGTGAAGATCTGCGGTAGAATAGGTCTTCAGCAACCCATGCTTGCCTTAAAGCCTTAAAAAGCGAATTTGGTTGTCGTAAAAGGCGACTAACGGGATCGGGTGGTCAGGCTCCCTGACTTAATTGATGCATGTCATCGTATCCCAATTGCTTTGACCGATGCTCATGATGTCAATCACTGAATTGTCTGGTCTAGACTAGATTATTTACAGTCAGTCGTAATATTGCTGGAAAATTGCTGAGTGCGGCGTTAAACAACAAACAAATCAGAACACTTCCAAAACAACACTTCAATACTTGACAATTTAACGCAGAATTGGCTTAAATATTTTAAATTCAACGTCTAAGTGTTAGTCAATAATTCTGTGGGATGTCATCCTTTCAGGAAATACGATAGTGATTACCTCCCTTGCAACATTGTTTTTCCATCAATATTTTACCCGTTGCCCACTCTAGTTGGCTTCGCATCACAACATCATTCAACAATTCATTCCCGTTCGCTTTAAGTCTTAGGAAATTGCTCGAAGCACATCGCCAATTCGTGAGCGGGTGGGGTGGGGGCGGGGCTGTGGTACGTTTAGATTCAATGGACAGGTAAGTTGTTTCATCGACCTTGGCCCTTAACCTTTGGACAAATATTCAGTGTGAGTGAGAACTTCCGGTTTAAGTTTTATTTAACCCTATTAGGACACAAAAACAGAAACTGATCAGACCCTATATAACGTATTGAGACAGGTTCAAAAATTCTATATCTGCCCCGTCATGGACAACACCGTTCACGTGTTAAAGAAAGCCTCGTTTCAAACTGACATGGCATTGGGTTACCTCCCCTTGTGGCATTTCAGGAGGCCAATCTCCTGTTGATGTTGAAGACCCTTGCTTAGAAGCATTGGCAAGTCTAGACAAAACAGTGATGCTCATCGGGTTCAGGGGTGGCTGCACAGACACAATACCTCTTGTACTGACGACCCTGGAATTTCTACCTGTCGTGTCTCTTTTATTTCGCATGGACATACAATCAGCCATGAAATCTATACGCCGAGCACCGGATACCTCAGCAGTGACTAAACCACGCCATCTTCTAATTTAAAATGAATTCAGTGTAGAAGACTATTTAGTCCTTGAAATTAAATGTCTCTGCTTAAGCGAATTAGGTTTTTGACTGACGCTTAATTTTCCATAGTCATGATGCTGAATTAACTTCGGTGCTGAATTAATACTTCACAAATATTACGAATGGGTTTATCGACTATCTAATAGCTATAGGCATTAGATGCCGTGTACCGTGTTCCTCGTCATCCCGAAGTTACAGACACTGTCGAATCAATTTCGAGTTGTCAGTTGTTCGAACCAAAGGATTACGGATGTTGAACCATATTTCCGGTACGGGTTGTGCTTGGACATCGTGATAAAAGCGTATACAGTAAACTACGGTTATAACGAACTCAAAGGGACCACTAAATTTAGTTCGTAATAACCGTAGTTCGTTATATGCATATATACAGCATTTATTCATTAAATGGCCGGGACTAAACAATAAGTTCGTTATATCGGTCAGTTCGTTATAAGCGTGTTCGTTATAAACGTAGTTTACTGTATGTGTATGTTAAAGGTTATAAACTACAGAGACGTTGTTTTGTTTGATATATAGGGATCATGAATATTTTTTAGGATGTTGCATATGATGTGTGCTCAGGCCTCAGTACAAAAACATCCCCAAATATTCATGATCCCTACCTTTTTTTGTTCAGTATATTGCGAGTGTTCGAAAAAATGAAATTGAAGTATTATATGGATGAGATGATTTTATATGTCCGGTTTGAAAGAATGGTTTTAACTGTCAAAACTACCTTGATTTTCTGTGATATTCCAAGGTTATATAATGTTTTCTAAAGGTTTATTTGTAAGACGTATTTACCAAAAAAATATATCCCGGTTTGTTTTTTATCTATCTAAACTGATAGCGTTCGCGCAGTCTGTATCCCCAACGACTGCGTTACATCGCGTCTGTGCAGGCTGAAATGTTGCAGATGCTGGCGAAATGACAGAGAACAGTCCCTGTCCCATAGCTGGCTGCTCTTCCGCCAAGTTTGAGACGGGCAGAAAACACGATTTGACTGCATAGCAATGTGCATTTGGCGATTTATCATCATAAACATCCACCAATGAAGATAGATAGCACTCGGAGCCTCACCCTGTCCATACCTTTTGTGGGTGCAAATCAAATTTTTTAACCATTTGTCACGCCGTAACCGATAATCACAAACGGGATGGAGTCATTTCCAAACAAAACCTGGGATAAAACCATTAATATCTGACAAAAATTATGTGATACTATTAACTTCGGCTTGCTGCACAAGACGCCCGGACTTCATGCGGACAGTGTTAGAATTTGACTGGTTACAATAGAAACCGTCTTGTAACGGTGATCACACTGCTTGAAATCAAACTTCCGTTGTTAGGTTGATGGACTCAGCCCGCCTGCTTTCCAACTAAGAAATTATTCTCTTAAAAATAACAGCCCTCTTCCAAAGCCAGACTTACATTTGACGGGAGTTGATGATAAACGAGGCTCATGGGTGCGTGGTCACGTGGCTGGCCTTCACGTGCAAGCCGTGCAAGGTTGGAGGTTAGTCTTTTGACGAAAGTAATTAAGACTCCTTCAATTCCCTATAATTAGCCCGACAGATTTGGTGTTCTTTGACCTTGGGATACGACCTTCTCTTTAAACAAGCATCTTTACGTGAGTACAAGGAAATGAGGCAGAGAGAGTTCATATCTTGCGAAGCGGGTGACGTCAGAAGGTTTCTCCAGATCTCGCCCGGATTCGCGAGACTTGCTTCGACATCAGCCCCAGGGTCGATCAGAACGTCCTGCCTTCCACAGCACTGACCTTAGATTTCTGGGTAAAATGTGTTGATAGGAGATAACTTTTGCTTTCATAAATACGTTTGAAACATTCCCAAATTGGCTTGTTTGCGATTGTTTATCAAACAGAAGATTTAACAGTATAACACGTTGTAAACACGTAGTTTAAAGTCTAACGCGTTTACAGTCAAGTGAGTGAGTGAGTGAGTATGGTTTTACGCCGCTTTTAGGAATATTCCAGCAATATCACGGCGGGGGACACCAGACATGGGCTTCACACTTTGTACCCATGTCGGGAATCGAACCCGGGTCTTCGGCGTGACGAGCGAACGTTTACAGTCGAACAATAAAACGGCATTATGTGTAATCCATGGCAATTGTTATCAGAGAAAGATGATTTGTAATGATTGATTGTAATTAGTAATGTTTAATTGTAATTTGTGAAATTTGATGCTGATGTACGTATGCTTGAAGCTTTATGTTTCAATCAATTTTATATATCTGGTATTTTATTTTAATTTAAATTTTCAACAATGGTTTCAGATCTCGTTTTAGGGATAAAAGGTTGTACAAAATATGTTTGCCGACATAAATACATAAATACGTTGAGTATGAAAAAACATGCCACAAAGTAGGTTCCCGTGATAAGTCCCATTTTTTCACATTAAATTTGATTCTCGCCGAGACCCACATTTGTGTGTAATGTTATGCCATCGGTGAATAGATGCATTGATGTAATTAACAAGTTCTTACTGTTGGGAGATCATATTGCCTTCCCATTTGAATAAACGCCAAACGTTTACGCTTTTTGTTTCGTGTGAACAACGTATTGGCGATAAGGGCTATCTGTATGCAGCTTATTATCATACAAACGTGAACGCCAAAGAGATTAAAAATATCATGTAACGCGTTTACACAAAATAATATCCGTCAAAGATGGTTTAACTAAACGCTGTCAAAAATCGTTCAGGGCATTTTATGCTGAATTGGTAACAGGACATCGCAGGGATGAGCGAGTGAGTGAGTTTGTTTCGCGAACACCGGGTGTCGTCAATGATTTTCAGTGATCAATTCATATTTTGACCGCAAGTTTGTCTTTTACACCAATGGAATCTGTTTCTACGACAATCGAGACACTTCCTCTCTGCGCTATTTCAGCAATACTAAATTATCACGACACATGAAATAAGAACTGCATAGCTTTTACTAAAAAGGCTTTTACTCGGATGAGATTCGAAACCGGTTGAGATGTTGGAACATGTTGGAACTCACTCAATGTTTGGATATAACAGGCTGAATTATGCTTTGAACTTCGATTCGCTTGTGTTATTGTGTTACCTGGAGTATTACATATTAATATTAACAACAGACAGTTTGCATTGTAAACGTTCAGATTGTTTCGTGACGTATTTGGTTATGTTAAACAAGCGTAAAGACAATCGGGGAAATTAAACGCATGCATATACGTGATATTTTAAACGAAATGAAAAATACAACACGCCACTTGGTACATGTTAGAACAGGAATCATGTGTGTTCCGGAACATAATTCCGAAAAGGGCATTGAAATATACACGAAATGGGCGGGAATTACATGAACATTTGGCGGTGTTTTTTTTCAATACTGCTCCACAATGAAATTAGATATCACGAATGATCGGTTTTAACGAACACAATGTTATTCCCCCTGATGTTTTAATTTCGTTTATATGAATAAAAAGTTCAACACAGCGGAACATCGGTTATTTCGAAAATAATCATAATATCTTGATTGTTTATGAATGTTATTTCTCATGTGAATATCGAAGTTCGGATATCTCGAACCATCGATTATTCGTTTTATTCTTAATTGGTTCTTAAAATGTGTTATTCATTTTAATAAGATAATTCGGATTTATGAAATGGAAGATAGCGGTAATCGGTGACAACGAACCTAATTATACTATTTGCATTTGAATAACGAATTTCCGTGATCACAAACAGATATTGAAGAAATGTTGGTCAATTCTACTTCGGTATATATGACTGTATTTGCCTGATCATTTATATGATAAAAAAACGTGGCGGCAAAAAAGGCAGATGAAGTTCCCATTACCGACAATAGACACTCTTGACAGTGAGATGGAAATCTGATAGTTGAACTACCATCGTGGTTGCGCAACAGAGAGAGATATCCAGTTTAAACCAAAGTCTATGTGGATATGACATTAGAGAAGCTATGGGGACGGGACATCAGAGCAGGCAATTGGGAAATGACATTGGAATACTTCCTTGTTGAGCTGTAAAAATGATCGGGGATACTGACATGGTTAAGATAATGATACAGTACATAGAACTATGCGGGCCTGGCATAACGATGTAAATAACTCAATTATTAGATGCCTTCGCTTGTAGTGTGTGTGTGTGTGTGGTACTACGTTTTATACTCAATGCTGCCACAAGTGATACAAACTTGATATAATTTGAATTACAGAAAGAGCTATTCGCGCCTTAATACATTTTCATCAAATAAGCCCCAACCCACACACACTGTAACTATAACTGTGGAATGGACTTCATACGTTGTAACCAACGGGAATCGAACCCGGGTCTGCAGCGCGACGAGCGAACGAATTAACCACTGGGCTTCCCACTGCACTTCGTTAGTTTGAATTAATTGTAATACTATTTCCTTGAGAACTGATTACAGATCTGACCTCATTACATATTAAAGTGGTAAAAGCATTGTCCATATAAGAAATAGTGAGTGAGTGGGTGAGTTAGGTTTAACGCCGCTTTTAACAGTATTCCAGTTATATCGCGGCGTGTCAGCTTAATGTGGGAGGAAAACCCGAAGTGATGCAGGTTTCAGACGTTTACCACTTCGGTGAAACCCACGAGCACGGGTATGGTGCTGACAAACCTAGAAACATAATCGGGGCGAACCGGGATTCGAACCCACAATCATAGGTTTCTGGCGTGCCCAAGGGACGCGACTCTGCACAGCGAATCGCGGCGCCTTAGACGACTGGGCTATCCGTGCCCCCTATAAAAGAAACAATGTTTCACAAGACCATAGTGTACTAAGCCATTGTCTATTCGAGGTCTAAATAATACCGGTCCTTAATATATCTACATATTCTGTACATTTTCTAAAAAGCTTTGGTCGGTAGTCGAAATAAAAATAAAATCATACTGTTATTTATCGTTGTTTTATTTTTTAAGACTAAAGAGTCGAGAAATAATAACATTTTAAATCATCTATTTTCTATTGGCAAATATAACATAAACATAGGCAATCTTATAACTTCACATGGGGAAAGCGCCACTCTGTTGTTCCGGTTGAGCTATGAATAGTATTTGTTGTTTGTTTGTTGTTTAACGCCGCACTTAGCAATATTCCAGCTATATGACGGCGGTCTGTAAATAATCTGGATCAGACAATCCAGTAATTGACATCATGAGTATCGATCAACGCAATTGGGATACGATCACGTGCATCAACCATGTCAGCGAGCCTGACCACCCGATCCCGTTAGTCGCCTCTTACGACAAGCATAGTCGCCTTTTACGGCAAGCATGGGTTGCTGAAGACCTATTCTACCCTGCATCTTCACGGGTCGAATAGTATTTGTGGAAAAGACGTCTGGCGACAGGGAAGTAATTTGTGATTTTAGTTAATAATCAGCGTGATTATCAGGTTCGACCTTCATAAAAGAAAGCTTTTTACTGACATATTGTAACTGATTTTGAAGTCGGTTGGTCCGTAAAAAGGTTATGAAATAAAACACCTCACTAGATTACAACGTCTAAAACACGACATATATGAACAGCTTTAATTGTTGGAATATCCCTCATTTTCTGCGCCTAACATATACTCATCAAATGAAGTGAAGGAACACCCGATTGTTTCATATTATCATAGTTAAACTGTCATGGCGAGAACACCCGATTCTTTTATATTACTAAAGTCAATATCTGTCAAGGCATGACACATAAACTATAGTACAAATATTATGTGAAAGAATGGGTTTTCTTTAACTTCTTTTGAGTAGTATACGATGGGCTTTGTCTACACTGAACACGTGAATATTTTCTCTAAAAGTTATCTGCGTTTGCATATCAGTAAAACGTCAAACAACCATTCAATCAAACATTGTTCAAACAATGATACAATCAAACAGTAGTCAAAGAGGGTATGAAGTGGCATGTCCCTCGAATATATACTCACCGTCAAAAGAAACGCGAGAACCATATATGTTGGTTAATATATGAAGACTTACTCATCTTCAAGAGATATTAGATTGGTTCGATGCACGAACGAACATACTGTTATGTTGTGTGAACCGATGCTCATGAACGCGTCACATGTGACGTCATAGATCCATGATTTGAGATGCACTATTTGTCTCCTGCAGGATTAGCGTATAAAGTCTGGCAATCACTTGCATCATATCGTGATAAGAATAAAGACTCTCTGTGGTAACACTTGACTGATTGTTAGTTTTGTCATTAAGTGGTACACACAGGAAACATCTTCTTAATTTACATACTTCTCTATATGTTTCTATGTTTTGTGTGCGACTTAAAAGAATCTTGAACACAACAAAGCAAGGCCGTAGTTTACTTTTTTTGACAGTGGGAGGGTGGGTGGGAGGGGGGTGAGGGGTTTGGGAGGGGGGGGTGCAAATATTTGTTCAAGTATCACTTGTCCCCAGCTAGTATTTTCATGATTCAAATAAAACTGCAAAGTGTCTGTGTGCTTTTATATTCTCTTTCTTTTGCAGCAGATCAGAACCATAACGGTGGGTGACACCAAGAATGGGTTTAACACATTTTAATCATTTGAGAATCGAACCCGGTCTTTGGTTTGACGGGCTAGAGCTATACCCGCCTGACTACCCAACCACCCAGTCGAAACAAGAGTGAGAGGCAGTTCCTCTGTTTGGCGTTCGGCAACAAACCATCACTTACTTTTTTACGCAAATTGTAGTAATGGTGGTGCTATGGGTAGGGCAGAACAAGCTCGCCCATGTTGCGAACACCTGGTGTCATCACTGATTTTCAATTATCCATCTTGCTAGTTGTCACCATTGTTTAGAATTTTACGCCTAAAGGAATCTAGACGATTATTCTCTGGCGTTCACATATCGGCAAAATCAGTACTCTTGACCGTCATCCGGGATTTAAATCTGGCCCAGGTGATCTAGAGATTGATATTGTGAGCAACGGTCCACGCCGTCCGGGTACGATGACACGCAATCAACCAGGCCAGAGGGCCTGACCACCTGATCGATTTAGTATCCTATAACGACCAGGGTGCATGGGTGGACCAGTCGTCTAAGGCGCGCGATTCGCTGTGCAGAGTTGCGTCCCTTGGGCACGCCAGAAACCTATGATTGTGGGTTCGAATCCCGGTTTGCCCCGGTTATGTTTCTAGGTTTGTCAGCACCATACCCGTGCTCGTGGGTTTCACCGAAGTGGTAAACGTCTGAGACCTGCATCACTTCGGGCTTTCCTCCCATATTAAGCTGACACGCCGTGATATAACTGGAAGTACTGTTAAAAGCGGCGTAAAACCCAAATCACCCACACTCCCCGATAACGACCAGAACAGGTTGCTGGGTAGCCTTGCTCTAAGTCTGTACTGAAAGATAAGTCCATGCATGTGTAGTGATTCTATCCTCCTGAAAGATAAGTCTTGATCAGTGGACAGTACATCTAAGGACTCCAGTCTCTTATAGGGAAAGCTTGTTCTTAGTATCCACATAATCTAGAAATTATGATTTAAACTGATAATTATTGCCTTAGAGACTTGTGCAAGTCTAGTTCCTGGGCAACACTTCTAACCGGATTCCCAGCAGATTTTGTTGTAAATGGATTAAAGATATTTATCCTAATAGAATGGAGACATGACACACTGGATTCCAAAATGATATGCGTTGTTTATTACCAGGAGGCTACGGTACTACTCGCATACGACACATACACGTCTCCCGCTCTGCACTAAACAACAAATGGGTCGACAACATAATCAGCATACCCCCGGGCGCTAAAGCACCGAATGTGCAATTGTGCATAACGCGCAGTGTAGATATTTATGTGCAGTCTTGGATGCACACATGCACCTGCACATATGCACTGTCATCCGGCATTTATCCCGTGACAGATACAAGCTGCAATGAGAAATTGTTTGTAGGTTAAGCGGCAATTAAGTCGTCGTGATGGAATACCAGGAGACATTGACGGTCGCGTTGTTTTGTGAAGAGCACGTGCCACCGAGTAGGCATGTTGTTAATTGGCATGCATCATCGTTGTTGTTATCTTGAGTGCAACGTCTTAATTATAATCATCATAAATGTCGTCGTAAACATTTCATAGAAACTTTATGTGGACTCAAATAGATTTATTCGTGTGTATAAATCTGTTATGCGTTGTGGATAAGTGATATCGGATTAACTGGTTTTATTGTCAACATTCCATCCTCTATGAATGTGGTGTTGTTTGACATAAGTGTTTATCATCATCATCACCATCATCATCGATGTATCTCTTCGTTGGTGGATATAAGTGTATTTCATTTGAAAATGCCTTCAGATGGTATACAATGTATAAAACGAAATCCAATTCACTATTTGTGAACCTAAATCCTTCTACTTTCATTGCGAAGGAATGCTAAAATCTGGGTTTTTTTACACAAGCCTATAGTTTACCCTTTTTGAGAATTGAACACCCAGTGTCGTCGTCGTCATCGTCATCGTCATCGTCATTATCATTATCATTATTGTCATATAAGGCAGTTGATAAGTCACAAGTGTTTCAGAGTCTTTCTGCCTCCAAAAACGTTTACCTTTTCAGAATTATTTTAGATTCAAACTGACAAGGCGTACGGACAAGGTGATGACTTGTCAACGTGATACGACACACTGTCACAGTTTACTTCCTCCCTGGAGAATTTGATAATCTCTTCACGGTTCGTTACAGATAGACAATAAGAGCATATTGTGTCTTATTTCAAAATGATCCAAAACCACCACCTGAATTAATCTGAACACGTACCCACTTAGTCTATAAAATCTGGTATTACACAGTATCTGATGAACAATAAAGGGATGATGAATGCAGCTGGGGGATGTTTCTTTGTGTCATTGTGTGCTCCGTATTCACTACAAACAATATTTATGATTGATGTGCTAATTATGCATGTAAATTATTAGCACTGCTTGCCTATTTTTATCATCTAGACTGGTTTTAATTAAGTTGATACAGATATTCCACAAACAAATTGTAGGATAGATACCCAATAAAGTGATGTGTAAGTTAAGCTAAAAAGAGTTATGTGTGAGTTAAACAAAACTCATTCTGCAAAGGACATCTTCGGCATTAGGATTCCTCAAGTCCCTTAATTTGAAATGTGAAATGTGTATAGGCTGCTGGAGCTGAGATGGGGTGAGTATTGGCTGCTAGAGTTGAGAAGGGGGTGTGTATAGGCTGGTAGAGCTGAAAATGAATGAGGATATGCTGGTAGAGCTGAAAATGAATGAGGATATGCTGGTAGAGCTGAGAAGGGGTGAGTATAGGCTGATAGAGCTGAGATGGGTGTGAGTATAGGATGGTAGAGCTGAGAAGGAATGAGCATAGGCTGCGGGAGCTGAGATGGGGGTGGGTATAGGATGGTAGAGCTGAGAAGGAATGAGTATAGGCTGGTAGAGCTGAGAAGGAATGAGGATATGCTGCGGGAGCTGAGAAGGGGATGAGTATAGGATGGTAGAGCTGAGAAGGAATGAGTATAGGCTGCGGGGGCTGAGAAAGGGATGGTATAGGCTGCTAGAGGTGTGAAGGGGATGGTATAGGCTGCTAGAGCTGAGAAGGATGTGAGTATAGCATGGTAAAGCTGAGAAGAGGATGATTATATGCTGCTAGAGATGAGAAGAGGATGAGTATAGGCTGCTAGAGCTGAGAAGGGATGAGTATAGGCCAGTAGAGCTGAGAAGGAATGAGTATAGGCTGCTAGAGCTGAAAAGGGGATGGTATAGGCTGCTAGAGGTGTGAAGGGGATGGTACAGGCTGCTAGAGCTGAGAAGGATGTGAGTATAGCCTGATAGAGCTGGGAAGAGGATGAGTATAGGCTGCTAGAGCTGAGAAGGATGTGAGTATAGCCTGGTAGAGCTGAGAAGGGATGAGTATAGGCTGCTAGAGCTGAGAAGGAATGAGTATAGGCTGCTAGAGCTGAAAAGGGGATGAATAGAGGCTGCGAGAGCTGAGTTTAGGTTGCTGCAACTGAGCTGGGGATGTGTTCAGGCTGCGAACGGGTTTGTTTTCATAATTATTCCATATTACGCATATTTATGTTTATATTAAACCCGTATTACCCCGTCCACGAAATTGAAACCCCAGAGGTGGCTGTTGAAACCTCTTCACTTAATGACATAGGTATAGAAAAAGAAACTTAAAACTCAGTTACATTTTGCAATTGCAATTTCAAGTGTTAATATATGTCAAAAGAAGGGGCGATGGGTGGGATGTTGGTGACATCGGTGTATCGAAAAAAAAATTATTTTCAAATTTTCCGCTACCATAATCCGTTATTTCACCGAAAATACATTCCCCTAGTCTGTCACTCTCATGTACTATGTATGTACAAGCATACGCTACTTATGCTGGTGAATACTTTATGCATTCGCATGTGGTGCCCGGCGCATAAACAAAGGGAGATAATTGTATCGACAAGAGGAGGTAGCGGCGCGGAGAGGCAAAACAAGACAGAGTGCACAAAATAGTATAAATTATTCTTTGAGCCATGGTGAACATCACATATTTAAACGGTACTTTTACAAAAAAAATGGTTGTTTATAAATAACCTGAGAAAATATCGTACTTCTTTAACACACGCATTAAATTTTGTTTAAAATGGAGTACTGAAGGATTTTACATGCTGGCACATAAGGAATCTTTGTATATTTCCTCTGAACTGAAATTTCATTACATGAATGTTACACACTCAAATCTGTTACCATGGGCAGTAGCTATGATATCGAACAGTACCCTCCTTATACAGGACACTCGTTAGACCGGACCCTGTTAATATGGAAATCACACCTTCCAGGTAAATGTTATGAATGTATCTTTCGCATGTTTACATGCACAACATTTAATTCGACTGGCTAAGGTTATGTGCGGATTGACAGGGTTCTACTATTCATCAATATTCCAGCTATATCTCGACGGTCTGTACATAATCGAGCCTGGACCAGTCAATCCAGTGATTGATATCATGAGCATCAATCTTCGCAATTTGGATACGATGACATACATCAACCAAGTCGGCGAGCCTGACCACCCGATCTCGTTAGTCGTCTCTTACGACAACCAGGATTGCTGAAGACCAATTCTAAACCGGATCTTCGCGTTGTCACTATTTTAGGCAATCATATATAAAAATCACATTTCAACATCAGAATTGCAGATAAAATTTGGAAATAAAAATACAGACTCCTCGACATACTCTATTTGAGAATTTGAAATTAGTGTTTCGAAATTAAACGCAATTATTATGGTAAATATCAAAGTTATAACTGATTATAAACGCTGTTCATCCATCCGTAGCAATATTTCCACACCTCTATCAGAAGATCTATGAATACGTCGACAGACAGAAGATATAAATCATACGTTTATACACCTTTTAAAATCACAAACATTTAAAAAAGGTTCATCATGGCAGCTGGCTACACATGTTTTTTTACGATTACACATGCGCATCACGACCATCCCACGCGAAAACATACCTGGGATTGTTGACATGTTTCTGAATCACCGGTCAAAGATGAAGATGCTATTGTTGTTGGCACGAGGTGTGAACAGGTCAACAAATGTCTGCGTCACATTACGTCGTCATCAACCACTGAAGTCAATTGCATTGTTGTTTCTATTAATCATAATCAGATTCCCTCGTCCCCCGGGATTCCGCACGGGGCATAGAGGTCATGTGACACACGCCCCCCAACAAGAGTCAAGTGTTTACGTTACGTCATTCATTGTCTACACTGACCGAGTCATATATCAAGAAGGTTCGGATTAAGGAATGAGAATAGTTGATCGAAGAACAATCCGTCCTTAAGACAAGCTTAAGTCAGGAAGATCAAATCATATTCTGTTTAAACCTTTTCAAGATTTGAACTCATCTCGCGAAAGATCTGCCCCGAGGCGAGACTTATCCCTGGCTATGTTATGACGTCACAAAGGTCAGCCATGGACAGTGTTGTCCGCCAGAAGGACGTTTGCCTGACGTGTGACGGGGTTTACGGCCTCAACACGCAGACACCCGAGACGTCATGTCTGCGTTCTGCCGCGGATATGCCAATAAAAATACAATCGTCTTGATACACTTCAGAGGCGTAAACTGACCTTGATGGCTTTTGTTTCATGCAATTGTTTATGAAAACAGCTGGGTTATCTTTTGGTGAATTATATAAGACTCATTTGACACTGAAAGTGTTTCTTCATCATGATGAGGATACGCTATTTCATAGCAACAGATCTAATTTCTTAATACAAAAATGGGCACAAAAAACATCACAGCTCGTCAACACACAAATATTTCCATTGTCTCCAACCTTATTGAATTTATAACGATTATCAATTGAATAAAAAAAATTGTTGATGCTAATATTTGTTTTCCAATATTGGATCAGTTGATCAAATGTACCGACGTGAGAATCCAAAACGTTTTGAAAACATTTTTTTTAAATATTTAAATTGACATATATTTTTGAGTATCGCATCGCAAATTGTATAAGTAGACTGTTTGCTTTGCTTGCATTGTTTTCATTAGTGTTTTTGTGCCATTAAGGGTCGTATAACAATTAATTAATGTTAAGTGTTTTTTTTTTGTCGTCTTGTAAGGTTTAGAAGCATGCATCTGATACCTGCTCATCCTTTCTTAAAAAAATTCAACTGTAATATTTTAAATTGGACTGAAAATGGACATCGTGGGGTTAATATTGATTTATTCAGCAAAAGATTAAAATCAAAGCAATAGTTTAAAATTTGAAATTTTACATGCTCCATAATTACTTTGTAAATCGACTAAATGTAATGCTCAGCCTGCTTGTTGCCCTCAAAGTTATACATCCTCTATGTTTGCAAGGAAAAGTTTTTAACTTTTAACTGAAGTTTTTTTACACACTAATACACATATATAAAAAAAAGTAGCTTCTGAGCTGTCTTGATAAGGGCTTTGATCTTTACACAGAGAACAGACAAAACGTACGGCTATATTGTTGTTTGTGTCGTTCAAATTACTATCTATATGCACATTCAATTATTCACACAATTATGTGAACAAGATTCCATTGGCGTAGTTGACATAAGCCTTTACATCATATATGAAATATCAATAGACATTTAGGAGCGTGTCTCTGTTTGCTGCTTGTAAAAATGTTTTCTATTCACGAAAGGTCAGGGGGCATGTTGAAAATAGGCTCACATACATATCCGTTTGCGTAATTAACGTATCGCATTACGAATAGTATGTTAATCAAAATCGCCTTAAATGTCAAATGTGTTGGTTCTTGTTGAACGCTGAAAATGACCAGACACACTGCTGCAAATACGTTCTCCAAAGAATGAAAGATAACATGAACAATATTAAAATAAATATAATAATAGTTAACATGGATATACATACGAGACGTTTTCTTGATTCTGCAGCACTACAATTAGTGTTGAACGTTATTATTATTATTATTATTATTATTATTATTATTATTATTACTACTACTACTACTACTACTACTACTAATATTATTATTATTATTATTATTATTATTATTATTATTATTACCATCATAATTATGAATTACTTTAAGGGATCGGGTGGTCAGACTCAGTGATTGGGTTGATACACAGCGTGGCATCGTATCACAATAATGTGATCTTGGTTTATTCTATAAATCACTGGATTGTCTGGTCCAGACGACCAAATAAACACTTACTGTTTAAAAAACATTGTGTGGGTGGTGGGTGCTACCGGAAGAGCAGGTCACGATGTCCCATTCCGCGAACACCTGGTGTTATCACATATTTTCAGTGATCCATTCATTTAAGGTTATCGCTGTTTTGACTTTTAACGCCCTATGGAATCTGTTTATCTGCAAATATTTGAGACTCATAATTCTCAGCGTAGACGTTTGAATTTATCAACAATGATATTATCACAATCGTTATCACCACCATCAGAATATTCATCCCAGGCTATAAAAAATAAATTATCATTAGAATAATGATTTTGAAACATGCAAAATGGCGGTGGTGGTTACATTCGTTGCAGCCACAGAGGCATGTTACAGAATGTTTAATCGTTTTCGTTACGTGGTTTAACAGGTTACTTTAGCTGGGAGCCGGGACTTGTAACCAGAGAATACCTAGACATCCTCGCCACGCGTTGACCTAATCCATCCTCTCGGTTCTGTCTCAAGCAGTCTAACACGCAATTAATATGTGTATCGTTCCCAGAAGCCTATACATTAATCAAACAGGGTAATACATATTCATATACACCTAATCCTGTCTAAGTCGATGCCACACGCCCGTCGCACGCTGGAACTATAATAGACATAACAATTATTGCACTATACAAGGGAAGTAATTACGGAGTACTTAGCGTGTCAAAACGAGGGAGGTGGGACTTTGCCGACCAACAGTTAATAATTGTACAATACTACATGTAGTGATATAGAAAATAATACTCACTTGATGTATGCATTTTATAAACAGACGTTGTCAGGGTATTCGTAGTTAAAGACACAATTGCTGAAGTTGTTTATAGTTGGGTTTATTTATTTACAAAATACAACGGTTATCTTTAAATATGTTATGCAAATATGTCCGATTCCTTTGCAGTAAGACAAAATAATTTAAATATTTCATCATGTCTGTAACCTCAAAAAATTATTAGTTATCTTTCAATGATCTTGTATGGGTTAACATGGACCAACCAGGATGCATTTACAGAATACCAAACTTCATCAAAACACACACTGTATATTTATGACTGAGAAGGAAAAGATTATTTTAGGATTAAATTATTATAAACGTTTTTTTAAAAAACAAAATCACGTGCTCTGAATAGTTATAAAATCGGACTATGGATGTTTTGCGAAAGTAACAAAAATTGACCACGAAATCAATATTCACAACGAGAACATTGAATGGGTATAGATTGTTCTTTATATGTTTACAGTTAATGTCTTCAACAACAAAATGTGAAATCAAACGGGAATATAACAGCAGTGAGACATGGGAAAAAATTCCCCTTTAAACGATTTGTGTTTTTTTAAAAAGCTTGACACAGTAAGTATCAGTTTTCGCACACCGGCAAAAGAAAACACAACAGTCGAAACACAACTCGGGTGTTGATTTGTATAAAGATATTCAATATATTATTTCTGTAATTGAGCATATTCCGAAGTTGGCAGAGAAACGAGATCCGGGTCTTGGAATGACTGACTGAACAGTTGCTAGTGGTGGAATATAACTTTCTCTTTTTTTCTTTGTCCGTTTTTGACACAAGCTGAGCAAGCGCCAATCTTATCCCAGAGTTGTGCCACTTGTCAAACAGCGAGATAGGGCAATTTGTACATTTCAGTCTGATATCCCAAACAAATGCATTCCGTCTAACACGATTCCACAACATCTTGCAAATTTGGCTTTCCCTTTTAAATTATTTGGCGCGTGTCCCCAAGAGACTTTATAAAACCAGTCCTCGGTTTTCCCCATCCGAGATAGTCTCGGAAATTCATTAATAATACCGACAAACTTAAGATCGGATTTCCGATTTCAACCATTTTAACAGAACGGTGTCTCTTATGACGTAACAGTTTGTCTGTTGGGTCTAAACTCCATTTCGCTTGACCGCTGGTCATCGTCGAGTGGACAACGCGAGTGCGAGTTAAATAAATCACTTGGACACAAATCTGTTTAACAAAACTAAATCCTGTCCGTGTGCGAGTGATTTTCAACACCTGCTTTGATTGAGGAAAATTTATTGCTGTATGAAAGCGACGACCGCTGCCCAACCTATCGAAAAGAAATTTAGGGGCCCCCGAACAGGTTAGCGATGAATCCCTACGAAAGCGCTCTACAATGCCCGCCAATCGCCAATCACTCAAGTTTACAAACAATAGAAATATCGTTTTCCGATTTGATGTGTTTATCAGCCTCAATGGCCGCACGGCAATTATCCCATGAACGATTTCAATTGCTTAAGGGATACAGTAAATTTCGTGCTCTTTGGCTGTCAACAGTGATTCATAACTCGACGGCGCTCCAAATTGATTGGTCGCCGCTATCACGTGACTCGCCGCGCTAGAGTAGGGGAGGGACTTTATGACTCGAATACAAGAGAAACTCGCTCGGCGAATTATTTACTGCCGATTCGGCCAAAATTAATGGCCATGAGTTCGTTTTTGATGAACCCCAGCTCGTACACAGAGCCGAAATTTCCCCCAACCGAAGAATATACGCAATCAAGTTACATACCAGCACATGGAGCAGACTTTTATCGTACCAGTTTCTCGAATTTCGGATACAATACGCACAGTGAGTCCCATCGGCGCTACGATGAAGGGAAATCACCTAACGGCTCACCGTTCGCCTGTAATAGCGTACCCCAGGGACACTCCAACGTCGGTTCGTGTGTTAACGGCTACAGCCAGCCCTCCATGTCCCCCAGCCCTCCGTCCGTTGCCACACACTGCCATCCCCCACCCTCCTCGATATCGACCGGGGGGTCAGGATCTAGTCCGCCGAACACATGTGCGCAGGAGAAAAACGGAGGACAGCCCATCATTTACCCTTGGATGAGGAAATCACAAACAACAGCAGGTGAGAAATATGTTCCATAATTGCCAAAAAATGTCTCAGACAGATTGGGGAGTCTCATAGGTCATCTCATACCGTTTATGAAATCCTGTGCTGAGTTACCTATGACTAAAAACTGTCTCAGTCTGTTTTGGGAGTCTCGTGCTGTGTGTGTACCTACCTTGAAATGTACATCAGCTCGTCTCCTATCAATACCTGGCAGGAGATCTACGTTAATTGTCTCCCTACGCGATCAATATTAAAAACTAATGCTTTAGACCCAACGTGTAATGTATACACCTGAAAAAGTCCCAAACAGTTTGGAGAATTCAACACCAGTTTAAAACCCACTGCTTAATCTTGTCCCATATGTTAAATGTCCCAAACAGTTTAATGAATATTAACACCTGTTATCGCATCCATTACGAAATGTCCCATTGGTTATAAATGTACAAAACTGTTTGGGGAATCTAATGCTATTAAGAAGCCATATTCGAGATACACCCCATATCCAAACACAAACTCCCAAACCGTTTCAAATATCTTTTATGAAAACTGCCGAGACCTGAAAACTATCTTTTCACTGTTATGTTGAGACTAATCCTTATAACCAACAAAGCTATGTTTTTTTTAATTCTAAAAACATAGTCTGATGTGAGTTTTTTTAGATATAAGCATTTAACATGATACCAGTGCAGTCAGTGTGCAAAAGAAAACATCTGTGATCATTCCAGCAATGATAATACGGATATTCATATATCCCATATGTTTATCATGTATTGTGTATGATTAATAACTGTTGTGAGAGAATTGAGCCTTACTGGACCACAAACAACAGTGTTTCATAGTGTTTCATAGTGTTTCATAGTGTTTCATTGTGTTTCATTGTGTTTCATAGTGTTTCATATATCAGACCATAACGATTCAGAATAAAGAGGAAATGATAACGAATCAATGGTACTTAAGATAGTTGAATAATTAGATGGTTCCTTGGAACCATCAGAGACTTGTCGGTCATTTTGTAAACACATTTCAAAGAGAGATATATATTCTCCATATTCAACAATCACTTTATGTCATATTCCACATTAATCCTGACCTAACAGTAGTCAAGAAATGCTCTATCGAACTCTAAATATCGATCATGTTATTACAAATAGCTGAATGTTGTTTTACGGCTGTGAGATAAAGTGTGATTTTAACACACCTATCGTTACAGTCAGAATATCAACAGATGTGTCTCTTAGAAACCATCAACAAGGAAAAAATCAAAACTTTCCTCTCACACCTCTGCTCCAACCTCGTTCAAAATAGCAAAACAATAGTACCTTTAAGAGGAAAATTCAATCAACCTTTCATTTATTTATAAAAGATAATTGTGACGACAATAATTCCCAACTGTCGTATGAGAACACAAGCTTCCTTTGTATCGTGTACGCTCAAATAAATATTAATAATGACTTTAGTAAAAACTGTTTTCCTACACAACTCCTCTCACGTGGAACCGATATCCGGATTCCATGATGTCAGAGTACTGACATATCCTCTTGAAACATAATCTACAGGGGTAGGAATTCATGTCCATCCCACATGTCCAGCTGTTGTTAGGGCAGCGCGTTTTTTCATTCTACAATGCCACATCCTGCTTACTACGTCAGGTGATGTGGTGAAGGCTTAACGGCTCGATGCCGACGCGATTACCGACGTTTCCTTGTTTTATGAAGTTCCGGCATCGTCCCCACACCTTGTTTACCCAGCATATGTACTCCTGGTGAAATTTAACTTACGCGCGATATAGCGTCCCTGTGTGAAAAGTTGATGATTAATCACCGTGATAATATACTGCAAGCCATTAATGTCAAACCTTATTATCATGATAATGAATTGGGTGACAATGTGTGGTTTTCATCCAAACATACGTGTCATTGTGATAGTTGTACATGTATATTATAACGTGTGATTTTATACAGACAATATATAGTATAGCATAAAGTAACCATAATATATCAATGTTAAACTTACATCTGATATTATTAAAAACGAGTGAAGTAATAAAAATAGTTAAAAAATACTTTAAAAAATAAGTAATTAAAGCGAATTGTTCTATTTTAAGTTAAGAGATACAACAAACGCTTGTTATATAAAAGCATTGATGGTCTTGTGTCTCCGCGACTTTGTGTAAATTTCAACCTCTTGGGAACCAATCCTGGTTTGTCTGAATCGATGTCGCTACGTGATACTGATATATGTTTTTAGTGAGTGAGTGAGTATGGTTTTACGCCGCTTTTAGCAATTATCCAGCAATATCACGGAGGGGGACACCAGAAATGGGCTTCACACATTGTACCCAGATATATGTTTTTAAGTAATATTAGGTACTTGTGTGGTGTTATATGATAACACATTAAATTGTAACCATGTATACTCATATTTTTTGTGAATCAATTATCTATTGAGTTGAGTAATTTATAATGTAAAGAATGTGTTACAATGTGTAATGTTGGTACAAGATACGTATAAAAAATGTTTACAAATATTTAAAAAACGATTGTTGCCGTCATTGAAAAAAGTGATATCTTAAGAATACATTTATCTAAGTACAAACCCGTATCACCAAATCCAACTCATCCTAAGCCTACCCAATCCACACTTCGTCAAACCACACTCCAAAAATACACCCTAAACACATCCAAAGCGAACGTTCTCCCCACAATAATATAACAACCCGCTAAACCGTTAGGCACGCGACGTCTTATTATCGCCTTTAACGGTGTATACAGGAATTAATTGTTGAGGAATCTACTCAAGAGTAGTATAGAGGGTTTAGCATAACCTAATCAAAATAAACCATATACATCGAAGCGTAACAAACTACGGTCTCATAGCGCAGATTAACTATCTGATAATTAGCTGACATCGGACCCCCAAAGACGTGTATGTTTTATTTGTTCGTCTACCTTAGATACAAGGGCTCCCAAAACAGGGTCTTAGCCATCTTGGGTTTTTTCTTGCTCTACTTAATTTACAGCAACAATAACGAGCTGTTTCTAACAGGTTACAGCGTTTGGGCGATTAGAAGCAGCTAATTCTTCATCCCGGGCTGCATCAGCGGATAAACGCGTAATGCTTGATGGATAGCTTCAATCGTTGGCATTACGGCACTCGCTGGTATTGGGAGTCGATGGTTAGGGCGAGGTTATGAATTAGTAATAAAATCAATAAAAACGGAGTTAGTAATGAAAAAAGGATTGATAGAATCTGCATGACTGTTTAAGTGTTGCATCTGCCAGCTGCTGATTGGGAATGTGCTAATTTGATAGGATTGTAAACTGGAGCCACGACAATGGTAAATATTAATGACACGTCTGTCTTTTTTATAAGTTATTGCTTTCGCTGGCGAACTATTCCCTCTCAATTACTTCAATAGGTGAAAATACGCGTTTTGAATAACACAATGCTATATTCATCATGGTGATTTTTTTGTCCACGTTTCATTTGTCGATTAACATTTACATACCCAGTTATTTAACTTCTAGTTAAATTACGGGGAAATTCAAGAGGCACGATTAGGAATAATCAAGCACAACGGTTGAAGAGCGTGCATGTTTAGCCCAAGGCTAATCACAAACTATAAAGTGAGACATTTATCATGAAGCTGTTCACGTCCATAGCTTCATTTTCCAGACTATTTAATGTCTGTCGCGGTCTCTATTCCAACCGCGATACATGCGAGGGTTTAGTTTAAATCAGCAGTATGATTTTTAAGCATCATAAAATTAACGTCGTTGCCTTTTAACCAAGAATTGCTGATAAATATATGTTCAGAGATTCGTACCGCTGATGAAAATAAATGTTGGTCCAAGATTCACCCATTTCCAGCGCGTTATCGTAGCCCACACCTTACCCATATATTTAATTCGTCTGGAAAATGGAAAATTCAATTTAAAAGTGCACACAAAGTTGCCTGAACCGTTACATCTTTAACACAGAGCAAATATCAAGTGTGGTTAATTGAAAAAATGTTTTGCATTCAAAGGCTCCACATATTTCATGGCATGTCCATTTCAAATGTATAAGTGTCTATTGTGAAATGTCACCCATTCCCGCTGTGAAATCAACACCGTTTCCGTTGCTACATTCAATTACTTTTTCTACGAATGTAAATTTCAAATTTGTTACAAGTTGTGACTCCGACCACGAAACACGATAATCAAATGCAAGTTGTAAAATTTATCTCTTTATTTCATTCATCGTTTCATATTTTGTATCCGGAAATGAAAAACATGTTGCTTGTTAGTTGAAATAAACATTCATGAGCTGGAGTAAGCTTAAAAAACATTTAAATATTTCAGATATATGACATGTTATGAATTATGACTTCATCCCCTGAAACGTGTAAATGTAAATTGTGTTCGAAGTTGGGGATATTAAAAGCCAAATCATGGAAAGAACGGAAAATGAATGGTCCGAAATGATTTATTGTTTGCTAACATCGGTGACAATAAATATCGCATCAGGTGGTAAAAAATGTTCATTGTTTGTCGCAAAAGGTATGAATCATGAGCGGCGTGGATGGGCATGATATTGGTTTTGATCTGTGACAAACAGCTGACGTTCATATTCCATTGGTTACTGAATAGGTACTGTTCACAAGTTACAATTCTCCGCCCTGCCATCTCGTAGATCTCTCCCTCCCTCTCTTCCTCTCTCTCCCTCTTTCTCTCTCCACGTCTGTCTCTCTCTCTTCGGGTCTATCTCTCTCCGCGTCTCTCTCCATGTCTCTCTCTCCGCGTCTCTCCCTCTCCCCTCTCTCTCTCTCTATCCGCGTCTCTCTCTCTCCGGGTTTCTCCCTGTCCATCCGCCTCTCCTCTCTCCCCGCGTCTCTCACTCTCCCCTCTCTCCCCTCTCTCCATCTCTCTCCGCGTCTGTCTCTCTCTCTCTGTCTCTCTCTGTGTGTGTGTCTCTCTCTCTCTCTCTCTCTCTCTCTCTCTCTCTCTCTCTCTCTCTCTCTCTCTGTCACTCGTCTTATTTTCGTGTCTCACTGTATCTCTCCCGTTCACACCCCTCCCCATTCGCACTCTATCTACTGCTTTCCCTTCTCACACGCCACCCCTCTCCCCCTTTTAGAAGCAAGATATATCTGTCTCAACCTCCACGGTAACACGCACATCTCTTCCTTCCGTCTTCATCCTTCCTCTGGTGTCTTCTCTCACTCTACCACACAGAATGACGTTATTTATCACACCCTCGAACAAAAACTCCATCTTTACCCGTCTCATTCACGTGCATGCATATACCAGACACATGGCTACCAACAAGCTATGAGTGTCCTGTCAATCCAAGTAACTGTCAGCTGACCACTCGCGAAGAACGACACATATCAACAATAAACATCCCATGCAAAACATAAGCAGCTTCACTCTCTGACCACGAATCCGCCCAAAACATTGACAGTCAGCCTTAATGCACAGGCCATGAAATGTGATCACATTGAAACTGACAACGTCAATCAAGTTGTGCATATCACCAATCAGTCTGGCCGTCAACGCCAGCTGATGCTATCTAACTTGTCACCTGAAATGTACAAGGTAAACAAGCATAGCAGTCACAGATCACCGTTCGCTTATAATGGGCAATCAACATTGTTGTCCTAAGTTCTAGATCATCTTACGGCGAAGGTATGGTTATATTTGAGGTATGTGCCACACCGACACACTCAGCTGACACACATAGCAGACCCACATTGCACACACACGCATAACAAGCGCCATGTGCTCATTTTACTGTTATGGCGATTCTTGCAACGTACATGCACGGGCAGACGGGAAGCAAGAAGCATGTAGTGAACTTTCCAAGCTAGATTACTTTCCACGTAAGTAAACGTTTTGTTTAACGGTACAATATGCTGCACTGTTCGTTAAAGGGAAAGAAACTGCTTGTTGTGAACACCGCACTCGGCAATATTCCAGCTATACGACGGCGGTCGGTAAGTAATCGACCCTGGACAAGAAAAACTAGTGATTGACATCATGAGCATCGGTCCACGCAATTGGGATACGATGACATGCATCAACCAAGTCAGCGAGCCTGACCACCCGATCCCGTTAGTCGCCTCTTACGACAAGCATAGTCGCCTTTTGCGGCAAGCAAGGGTTGCTGAAGATCTTTATAAAGCAATGACATTTTCATTTTTTGATGAAAATTGGCAGTGCTACTGGTGGAGCAGGACATCCTTAGATGTTTCGCGAACACCTTGTGTCACCGAACATGACCTCCTGATCCCGGTAGACACCTCTTACGACAATCATGGGTTGCCCAAGAGTGAGTGAGTATGGTTTTACGCCGCTTTATCAATATTCCAGCAATATCACGGCAGGGGACACCAAAAATGGGCTTCACACATTGTACCCATGTCGGGAATCGAACCCGGGTCTTCGGCGTGACGAGCTAACGCTTTAACCGCAAGGATACCAGACCGCCACTGGTAATATTGCCAAAAAACAATGTAAAACCATACTCCATCACACACTCTTTGTGGAACAAGGATCGGTTGATATAGAATCGATTTATCGATCTATAGATGACTGAATATACATAGAGTTATGCTATGAAAGCATGAGCAGTTAAATCCATTCTCAGGGGAAGAATTAATAAATGGAACAGTATCAAATGAAACAGAAAAAAACAGTATTTCAACACTGGAATATTTCTTCAGCCTTCAGAGTGCTATATGATGTTTACTCAGTGGTCACTTTGGCCAATCTATCCGTGCACACAGTTTACAATGATATTACTCCATGGAGTGAGTGAGTGAGTGAGTTTGGTTTAACGCCGCTTTTAACAGTATTCCAGTTATATCGCGGCGTTTCAGCTTAATGTGGGAGGAAAGCCCGAGTTGATGCAGGTCTGAGACGTTTACCACTTCGGTGAAACCCACGAGCACGGGTATGGTGCTAACAAACCTAGAAACATCATCGGGGCGAACCGGAATTCGAACCCACAATCATAGATTTCTTGCGCGACCAAGTGACGCAACTCTGCACAGTGAATCGCGGCACTTTAGACGACTGGGCCACCCGTGCCCCCTGTGAGACTGGAGGCTTTAGATAAGGCATCCGTACTTAAAACAAATGAAAGGAAACAGACACTCATAAAAAAATAGTCATCGGCTGTCACTGACATCTGTCGGTCTTAGTAGCCCTGAAACTGTCAAGAAAATATGTCCAGCGTCGAATCAGAATTATCCGAAAAACATAACCGGATTTCACGCAAACATGTCTGGTAAGGACACTTGTACCTACGTACAGGGTCTAAATGAACTGTTATCCCAGAATTTTAACACCTTGCTCGTGACATGTGAGTATTAATGATGATGGTCGTTTTCTCACCAAGTTACCAGGAAATAACAGAACACAACAATTGTCTGTCTGGAGCGACAGCTGGAAAAATGATTTACATGCGGAAGACGTATTGCAGAGCTGTTTTTTACTCTTTGTTGTTTAACGCCGCACTCAACAATATTCCAGCTATATGACGGCGGTCGGTAAATAATCGAGTCTCGACCCGACAATCCAGTGATTGTCATCATGAGCATCGATCCACGCAATTGGGATACGATGACATGCATCAACCAAGTCAGCGAGCATGACAACCCGATCCCGTTAGTCGCCTCTTACGGCAAGCATAGTCGCCTTTTACGACAAGAAAGGGTTGCTGGAGAACTCAGTTCGGTGATTCGGTTCAACCTAAACCACTTGCAAGTCGATGATAGGCATATGATTAGCAAGGTTGAATTTGCATGGATAAGATGTTAAAAATGGTACTTGTTGTTACCCTGCCTGCGCTCGGCGTTAAGGGCCTAAAACAGGACTGGTCGGCTTTGAATCAGTACTGTGTCTGAGTAGTACAAGCAAACAGACACAGAAACACAAAACTCTCTCTCACACACATACGCGTGCATTCACGTCGTTATATACGTGTTATAATCTCAAGTGCGAAGTTAAACTAAATTTCACCTCACCTGAACAGCTCCCAAAGCGATAAATAACCATTTGTTTCACTTGAGGAACAGCCTGTCAACGTTGAACATTACTTACTGGCTTGTGTTCACATTTTACTGCTTTCTAATGACATATTTTTGTTTAAGTGTGAAATTGGTTTTTCTTCTCGTGTAAAAGGTAAGAATGAATGCCATGAAGTGCGGAATATGTTTTTGTTGAATGGCTGAAGAAAAGCAATTGTCTATAGCTGGCTAACAATTTCTCTCGTGTTCCGTTTGAAGAAAAGTGAACTTTATTGACCAGTTGACTCACACTTTCAAATGTCAGAATCGTGGACTCTAAAGGTATTAGTAGTTCAAATAGCAATTGATTTTCTAGTTCATATTTCTCCCTGGGTGAGTTCGTCAATCATAATGTAACAGCAAATGTATTCCATTGAGATACAGTAAACTACGTTTATAACGAACACGCTTATAACGAACTGACGGATATAACGAACCTACTTTTTTGTCCCGACTATTTGCTGTCGTTATGCTGTATATATGCTTATAACGAACTACGGTTATAACGAACTAAAATTAGTGGTCCCTTTGAGTTCGTTATAACCGTAGTTTACTGTATATTAAACCACGAGAATACTTCGAGTAATACGTATTTCGAGACAAGCGATCCTAGACCATGCGATAGGTAGTCTGGGATCCTGCAATTACATCGTCTAAAACGATACTTCGAGTCACAAGGAGTTTGGGTTAACCACATGATCCTACTGCAAACATATTTTATAGCCTATATATGAATATCGAAGTCGTACACATGTGTATTGTTTCACAGATCTCGTCATTGACCACGAGTGAGTGAGTGAGTGAGTGAGTTGGCTTTAACGTCGCTTTGATGGTTATTCCAGTTATATCACTGCATGTCTGCTTAATGTGGGAGGAAAGCCCGAAGTGATGCAGGTCCTAAAAGTCCATCATCAAGAATAGGGTTTAGGACAAAAAGATTTTTTTCTGCAATAAGAAAAATAACATCTAAGTAAGGATAAGAATTTATGGATGAACAACATATGCCTATCAAAAAAACAAAAATAACGTCACTATTCACACAGACTGCACTTACTCCGATACTTCTGAATTAACACAAACGAAGGTCCAGCCCCTCTCAACATGAATGAATCAGTCCATATTTAACTTACGTATATATTTTCAACCAATTACGATTAAATAAAAAAACAACCAATGTTTGTAGTACCTTTGTTACAAACTGTTACCCCTAATCAATCGTTAAATATATTCGCAAATCCCCCCCCCCCTTCCTGTTAAATATTAACGCCGTGTATGTAAACAAACACCCCTTCGTGTGATCAACTTAAGAAAGCTTTAATATTATCCGATATTGAAAAATAATATTTTTTTTCACAGATATATTGTAAATAACAGGATTAAACCTGCTTAATTATCCCACATCCCCATCGAAACCCCCCTGGTGTATTTCACATGAAATTGATACGACTTCATAAAAGAATAATATGATATTCACCATGAGATTAAATTGTGACGCCATGCGTGATCCGCACCGGGGTGTTGTAATAATAAATACCCTAGCAGGCTTGTCGGAACCGATAAAAGCCTTTGCGGCCGAGTAATGAATTAGCAATACCCTCTCCTGCATTCGGTGGTGATAACAATAACGTGTTGAAAAAAGGTTCTTTGTTTCGAGATGGCATTTGAGATAATCAACGAATATTGTCATTTACTATGTATTTCACGTTTTATACCAAATGTGGTAACATGAAATGTTTTTGTCTATTTAAAGTCAGAGGAGGATCTATACGCTTGTTGATATTTTGATACAATATGAAATATGAGTAGTAGTCATACAAATATATCCAATACAGCCCATGCAAGTCTATAATGCTTGGCAAGTCTAGATTACTGCAGTTTCTGAACAGGAAAATCTCTGGGCTACTTTTTATTGTTTTTATTAAGATAATTTAACAACTGTTTTTCTGTAAGATATGTTTATAGGCATTTCAGAGACTAAATGTTAGTCTACCCGATTAGTTCAATGAAAAGTAAATATCAACATGTTGTTTTTATAGACTTACACCAAGGCTGTGCAATTTGCAAATCTAGACAGCCTGACTGTCTTTCAGAACAAAATAATTTGAGAGTGTTTTTCTTTAAAAATAACTTTTTATTTATCACAAAATTTAACTGATATTTAATTTTACAAACAGTTACCATCCGTAACGTGAGTGATGTGGTATAACTAGGTTTCAAAATATGCTGGAAAATCGGAACACAATATACGACACATTAATAAATTGTCTATCCCTCAACACCCAGCTCCAGGTGTCGAACGATCAACAGATGGTTTTATGATTGGTCCACACATCGATAATGAAAGTTTACGATTACAATTCTGATACCACCCAACGGAATATCAGTGACGAAACATGTGTTAACCAAACATCACAAATAGATATTTATACAGTTTTACCTCAAACAGACTCTGAAACATAAATATCCGAAAAATCCCAACCATTTCGACAATAGGCCAAGTCTGAAAAGTAGGGAATCTTCGAAAATAAACAGATGTATATATAAAGACAATCTGAACAAACATTTCTTAAATACAGTAAACTACGGTTATAACGAACACGCTTATAACGAACTGACGGATATAACGGACCAACTTTTTAGTCCCGACTATTTGCTGTTTTTATGCTGTATATATGCTTATAACGAACTACGGTTATAATGAATTAAAAATAGTAGTCCCTTTGAGTTCGTTATAACCGTAGTTTACTGTATTTTCATTTCAGTGACTAAATTTTACTAAAGTTCACTTAATCGTTGTATGACACGCGATGGAAAAGGTTGTTAATTATTATCAAGTTAAAAGGAATTTTAGCTCCGTTGAACATCTTCCAGACATTGATGTTGGTTTTCAAAACGAAGCTAGTCCTAAAGGGTAGATTTTATAGAAACACTGAAATAGTATCTCAGTATACAAAGTCGTTGAAGCTCAACAGTAGAAATTAGGGCTGAGACCAAATTTACTTCCCGGGTCCCCAACCCCTCTATTACCCGACCCTACTCGCGTACCCACTGTAGGTCTCAAGAGTTGGGAACACAATGTCTAATTGGGAATAGTTTAACTGTAGCCCCGGCAAAAACTGTTTAGATACATATATGAAACCAGAGGCCATATAATAGATATGTGGTCTCTTATGAAACGATCAAATCATGCGTTCACTGATGTTGACTGAAGCTTTATCTTTACTCAAACATATACAAGTCATAAGGAATGTGTGCATCATCATAAAGAAATAGGACCATTAGCGACTTGTAGTGTAACCACCGATGAGGTTTTGTCATTAAACAATATGTCTCGTGACTAACCACGGGTCCGGGTAGTACTGTGGGTACCCGAGTCCTACTCAGGACCCTCCCGACCCGAGTACCCGAGTTACCCGCCCCAACCCTACTAGGAATCTAAATATACACCTTTTCGTCTTATATAACACCCAAACCCCACACCCCAAACCCCAACACCCCCACACCGCCGGGAATGTTTCGCCGCTGATAGAAATATTGACGCATAATACAATGAAAACGTGTCGTCGGGAATCGAACATGCTGAAGAGTTAACGCTTTAACCATTTGGCTACTCCAGTTGTATGGCGTTTGGAAGTAGATATACTTCAGGTTTGGCAACATGTGCATAAACAAAATCGATTTCACATAAAACAGAAGGCAGTTTTTTTTGTAAATCGTAAGTTAATAACTTTGACATTGATTCGTTGCACTTGCTCTTAAGTACACACGGAATCAAATATCTCGTATGCATGAGAAATACCCATGTTATATACCACACAACATGCCATCACTAATATACACAGGTGCTCAATTACAAACGTGGTTTGAAATCTATTGATGTATATTTCAATACTCGACTCAGATTACCCCCTCCGGCGTTTAACTGAACATGTTTAAACGCCATCAGCTGTGACTTGTCAATATCACAAGGATCACATCCAAACCAGGATATCAAACACACTTATCAAAGTTTGCAGACAGCATGACTATATAATATATTGTCAATAAACGGCAGAAGGGTTGAAATCCAAACTCGATGTCACTGACGACAATGATGTCAATGTGCAATCGACAACAGATCTTAGTTTACAAGAGCATGAATCTTTTATTCGTTGAGTTTCGCGTCTGTGAAATACTATTAGATTCAAATCTCCCCTGTGGAGATCTAAAACTGTTGGGTGTTCACGAGAAACAACAATCGCCAGTTCTCGTTGTCTGTGAACTCATGCGTAGTATTTAGGGAATTAAGGGCATATCAAATTTGGATAATTGATTTCAGACGGCCCAGAGGGGTTACTTCAAAAGAATATGATCATAATATGTGGTTTGGGTAAAAGGAAATTTTTAATCCGTTTTTAATATTCGTTTAAAGCATTATAAAATGAGTTAATATTTTTATATGAATAGGCATTCATTGCACACAGGGGTGTGCGAAATAACTAATATCTTGAAAAGGCTCTATATGTCAATCAACATGTTTTGAAATATATCTGTCAAGTACAACATCGATAGACTCTTCTTGGTAATACAGTAACATTTGTTCTTTTTAATCTTCACATCATTCAATTTAAAGCTACAATCACCTTACTACCGTTATGAAAGAGTGTACAGTTAATGTGGGGTTTAACTGAATATTTCAAATTGTCGGATCCAGGTACCATGGTTTAAAAGAATAAACGAATACACACAGTTGGTCAGTTTAGGTATTACCGCTGGAAAATAGCATTAAAACGGAAATAAATATACTACTCAACAGAAATTAAAGAACACTAAAGTCATACAAAGAAATTGGATGTTCGTTAACTTCTTTTGAGTAGTATAGTGTTTTTCACCACGTAATCTAAACCATCGGCCCAAGTAACAAAACCATCATCATCGTCATCATCATCATTAGGGCTGCAACGATACAGGAAGGTCACAATACGATATGCATCTCGATATTCTGGTCACGATACGATACGTATCTCGATACGCAATGATAAAAAAACAAGACTTAAAGCATGTCAAGATTGAACTTTCCTGATTTTGTAACAGTCAAAATTATTTTATAATAACAAGACTACTGAAGTTGTTAAGCTTCAAAGTGGAACTTTCCCTAACGTTCCTTCAACACAATTCAAATTCAAACACCAGAAAATAATTAATGTACTTCACCAGTGATACAACTTCAAAGAATTTTGATGCAATGGTCGAAGAAATTGTATCTGAAATTATTGTTTTATCAGGAATAATATATTCCAATATCGTGTTACTTTAGTTGCAGCTTTTACTATATATATATTGCCAAATTGCCACAAATATGAATTTTAACGAGTCAAAGTATGGCATTTTTAATATATGTATCCATTCTCTAGCAAATGAAGTTCGTTTCAATGCGTCAAAACCGGTAATCTCACCGAGGTTGATGTATCTCTTCACACACGATTTCACCTAACTTAAAGAAGCAATATTAAATGGAATTTTGAATAAAATTGATAAAATATATTACAAACACAAGTCCATATATACAATGAACACGTTTTAATAACAAGGTAGTATAATAATGGTATTGAATTGCGTCCTTCAGTTCGGATATGCTGACTGGTATTTCTGGTG
This sequence comes from Haliotis cracherodii, assembly GCF_022045235.1. Classification (NCBI taxonomy): domain Eukaryota; kingdom Metazoa; phylum Mollusca; class Gastropoda; order Lepetellida; family Haliotidae; genus Haliotis; species Haliotis cracherodii. The sequence continues at coordinate 19,313,719 of NW_027266271.1, read as the reverse complement.
TTATGTGCTTGCGGTGATCAGCTGATAATGTTTTTTGAGATGGGGAAAAACATCTGTCAGTGTAAAATATGAGCTGATTAAAAATGTAAGTACGTTTTGGGGAGCCATGCGTTACCGCGCGCTATAACCAAGTTAGCGGTATATTGAAAGGCACAATAGCGAGGAAACGCTGTACTTTAGATATGCGTTCCGTATCGTGGCGTATCGATAAATGGGCCCACATCTATCGTATATGGTATCGTGGGTCAAGTATTGCGATGCTTCGGAATATCGAATATCACCCTTAATCATCATCATTATGGAGAATCAATAATAAGCATAGCATGATATATAGAAATAACTATAATTAATTACAGTAACAGTTTCAGCTGACTCAAAAATAATGAATTTATGTCTTGATTGGGAATAGAAGATCTCGAATAAGCTTTTGTTACCTTGCCCTACCGGTAACAACCGTCCCAAACATGGGGAGGGGGGGGGGGGGATGATAACCTTTAATCCCAGAATAGCCATTAGTTCCAGATTTATTTGTTTGTTTGTTTGTTTGTTTGTTGTTTAAAGCCGCACTTAGCAATATTCGTGCTTTATGCGGCGGTCTGTAAATAATCGAGTCTCGACCAGACAATCCAGTGATTGACATCAAGAGCATCAATCCGCGCAATTGGGATACGATGACATGCATCAACCAAATCAGCGAGCCTGACCACCCGATACCGTTAGTCGTCTCTTATGACAAGCATAGTCGCCTTTTACGGCAGGCAAGGGTTGCTGAATACCTATTCTCTACCCGAATCTGCACGGGTCTCAATAAATGCAAACGTCTTAATGGTTTATACATGTCACAAATAAGTACAAACTGATCCATCTTAAACGTATACTTCTTACATAAAATCACAGTCTGTCATTCCTGACTTCCCATTATATCTACCTGCCTTTATCCTTTATTCTTTATTATAATGCGGTGTGCTTCTATATTGAGAAGAGCCAGTCTTTGTTTATATACTAGTCAAAAGAAACAAAAGAACGCCGAATTCTTTAACATTGCTATAGACATGCACATGAAAATATCGGGTGTTCATGACAGATTAAGTAGACTCTTATGAAAACATCGGGTGATCTTAATCTTCTTTTGAGAATATATTTTTTTAAATGATACTGAGGGGTTTAACTACACAAAAGTGCCTGCACATCTTCTTTCCCAACCATGTTTTGAAAATGAATCATTGCCTATTTTATTACTGAAATAACTAATCACTATGAAAATCACTATGAAAAAGCAAATACTTTGTAAAACTGACCAAATTGACATATTACGTATACTGTAAATAGCATAACCTCATACACTATCGATTTCGTTCTTTGGTTCCAAATATGGAAAATATGTATCCTTCATATCATCCTTTCATATTATCCTTTCATATTATCCTTTCATATTATCCTCCTTTAATCCCCATTTTCAACCCGTAAGAGGAAAACGAAGTGAAATAACTTTTTGAGTTTGCCTGTTTTATATCAATGAAACTGTCGATCAAAAGTACACACTGGGCATTTGGATTTGACCATAAAATTACAGTCATTATCAAAACGGAACAAAGTCGCTGAAACACTGCAAACTTAACGTTCAAAACACAACTATGATACCCGTATAAAATACATCGCCATCGAATAACTATTTCCTGTTTGTTTCGTGTTAAGTCTCATCCGACATGGGTTTTAACCTTCATCAAGCATCGGTTTATACTTTCTTGTGTGGGGAATTTGGATTGTTCAGGCGAAATGTGTCTCTCTACATGTATTCACAGCGTAAACATTTAGGATATCACACAAATTGTGACAGGTGGACTTGAACCCGAACCGAAGGTGAGAAAAGCGGCGCCGCTAGCCACTTGGCCACCCATTTTGTACAGCTCTGTATTTCCGTACTTCCGATCTAACTAACGTTAATTTTGTTAATAACATTCAGAACATTAATGTAATGACGGCGATGTTTCTGTCTGCCACGTGTTGATTTGCATACGAGGCCCGCAGGTGTGTAAATTTTACCTGAAGAACAATGGACTCCAGGTAGAGAGTTAAGCGTTAAAACCTGTCAACAGCATCCATTGTCACAGACGCCGCGACACTCGGATTCTAAAACGTAGTTATAGTGAGTGAGGTAGGGATTGCGGTTTAATAGATGTAATGTGATGTTGTTTAACGCCGCACTCAGCAATATTCCAGCTATATGACGGCGGTTTGTAAATAATCGCGTCTGGACCAGTCAATCCAGTGATTAATATCATGAGCATCGATCCACGAATACATGCATCAACCAAGTCAGAGAGCCTGACTCCCCGATCCCGTTAGTCGCCTTTTACGACAAGCATAGTCGCCTTTTACCTTTAACATGGGTTGCTGAAGATCTTCGCGAGTCGATATATGATGTGGTAGGATATATATTCAATTCACAATGCATCAGATTCCATTCATAATTGTTACACCGATCAATGGATCAGTATGCATTCGAATGTCATTCTCAGCTCCCTGGGGAGTTTACAAACCATGCTCCATACACGACATTACCACCTCATCATGCCTGGTACCCATGTGACTTAACAGCTGTGTGATCACGTGAGACATATTTCGAACAAAGTGACGTGTCTATGGAGTCATTAATATGTGTATTTTATCCGCCGATCATGGTGCAATCGGACGTGTTATAGTAAGAGCGAATAATATTTTTCGCCGCTTTTCGCAATATGCCAGCAACATCACAGCGGTGGACACGAGCAGTGGGCTTCACATTTTGTTAGTGTGTGTGGAATCGAACCTAGGTCTCCTGCGTGAAGAGCGAACGCTTTAACCCCTGGTGTGTTATAAGTTTTTACAGTGAAATTAGTAAATCAGTTTGTGTATTGATCCGCGATGGCTTTTCACAGTACATTGAATCATAATGGGGCCCTTGCCACAAGTTTTTTGCGCTGTGCGAACGACAGGGCACAATCGTTCCATGAAGCGATCTTAGAGCTACGTCAGTTGTAACTTCATGCTACAGGACATCGTTACAGAAAGCGATCTTAGCGCTACGTTATTTGTAACTTTCTTACTGTAGGACATCGTTCCATGAAGCGATCTTAGCGCTACGTCATTTGTAACTTCATACTAAAGAACATCGTTACAGAAAGTGATCTTAGCGCTATGTCATTTGTAACTTCATGCTACAGGACATCGTTACAGAAAGCGATCTTAGCGCTACGTTATTTGTAACTTCATGCTACAGGACATCGTTACAGAAAGCGATCTTAGCGCTACGTTATTTGTAACTTCATACTGTAGGACATCCTGACAGAAAGTGATCTTAGGTACGCCAGTTGTAAATTCATACTATATGGCACAACCACAAAACAACTATCTTAGCGCCACGTTCGTGGTTACTTCATACAAGGACATCGTTACAGAAAGTGATCTTTCTATAAAGCCTCTCTAGTATAAATACCACTTGACGTGTACGTAGATGCTATGATAACGGACACGTTTCACAATATTGATACAAACTAAAACTTCAATCCTAAAGAGATACAATATTAACGTGAGGTGTGGTAAGATGGGGTTTAACGTCGCTTCCAAGCTTATTGCACTTATATAGCGACGTGCATGCACGTGTGTGTGTGTGTGGCTGCTTGTACTAGTCCGGACAAATGCCGATTTATAGTGCTAGCCCACTGAGATACCATGCCGCAGTTTAACATGAATACCCCACTCAGACACAGTATACTGACTCCTAGCCGACAAGTCCTTGTTTTAGCCCCTTAATGCCCAGCGCCAGACAGGGTAACAACAAGTACCACCTTTTAACGTCTTTTGTATGACGCGGTCGGGGATCGAACCCCGGATCTTCCGCTCTCCTGACGGACGCTCAATATTAACGTGAATGATTGTACGTCAGGTTGTATTGTGGTAACTTCAACATAACGCTAGGTACACAGTTAAACACTGACGCAGAATACATGACCTAAGGTCTACGGTTCCGAATAAAGCTGTGTCATTATAACGTACCATTAATTTTAAACTTGACACAATGGCCCCCAATCATACTTCCAGGCCATAAAAGAAGACGGTTTAGACGATGTTTTTATTGTTTCTTTATTAAAATGTACTTGGCGCTTGAGTGACAGGTGTGTATGACAGATTTAATGATGATGTCGGGGTTTGTCAACACATGAAATATTCCACTTCCGAAACGCTGTTTCAGAACGAAGGCCAAGTATAACAAACACGTCCATTGACAGCTTCACAGATGAACTGTGTTTTCCGAGAGAATGAAAGTCTGGGAGGGACCCCGCATCTGAACATTAAATATTAAAATTTATGTGATGAAATTATGATTTTATTCAAATTGATACAAGATCGTGAAAAGCGAGGGCCCTGTTTAAGACATTTTTAAATGTTATGTTTAATTAAGTCAGCTGCTGTCGTTTATTGTGATAAACATGTTTTTTGTATATTACGTGTTTTAATTAAGTCGGCTTATCATCGGTTGTCTGAATCTGTAGTTATTTAGCCATACAACACAGTCAAGAGGTTAATAGTGTGAGAGAAGCACCAAGCTTCTTGTTGCAGTCAAATAGTCGACCTTATCCCAGAATAGCCATTAGTTTCATTTCAGACTTATTTGTTTATTTGTTGTTTAAAGCCGCACTCAGTAATATTTCAGCTATATGACAGTGGTCTGTAAATAATCGAGTCTAGACTCGACAATCCAGTGATTGAAAACATGAGCATCGATCCACGCAATCGGGATACGATGACATCAACCAAGTCAGCGAGTCTGACCACCCGATCCCTTTAGTCGCCTCTTACCACAAGCAAAGTCGCCTTCTACGGCAAGCATAGGTGGCTGAAGACCTATTCCAACCCGGATCTTTATGGGCCCATTAATTTCAGAGGACTATATTTTGTGTAAACATAACAGAAACAAACCCAGATAATTTCTTTCTTTTCAGAAAATAAATAAAACAGAGTTCGGGTCTCAACAAAATTACAAATTATTTTATTGATTGATTTTTAATTTCATTTCAGGCTCTGGAACCGTGTCTTTGATGCCGGAGTCGAAAAGGAACCGAACCGCCTACACAAGGCACCAAATCCTGGAACTTGAAAAGGAATTCCATTTCAACAGATACCTGACAAGGCGGAGACGAATTGAGATCGCTCACACCCTGTGTTTATCCGAAAGACAAATCAAAATCTGGTTCCAGAACAGAAGGATGAAATGGAAGAAAGAACACAAGCTCCCCAATACTAAAACCAGAATGTTGGACAATGGACTCGATTCGAAGGGAAATACAATAGACTTGTCCCACACAGATTTGACAGCTATCTGACATCATTTCGATCATACTGCATGTCTATTTCATGACCTCTAGTGCTCATTGCATTTCCCAAAGAGATATCATTCACACCACACCGTGTCTCATTTCATGTTATTTATGTTATTTCACATGTATATTTCTTCAGATGTTTTTTTCACGTCCATGAGAATATGAATATATGATTATTACTCTGACTTATTATTTGTGTGATTTGTGCGACATGCAAGAATTTCGGTGGATAATGGGATTTGTGGGCCAGTGGCAGGGTGAGTGGGAAGGAGAGTGGATGAATATACCTTAACTCGGAAGAGCGTGATAAAATAGACGTCTCTCGGCCCCACACGTTTCACTTTAAAGGAAGCTATTGAGCGATGCCCAAGGGCTGGCAGACCTATAAGTAACACGTGAACGAAATACGTCACAATGGATTCCATTACACGTGATATAACTACCTGTTGGTGAGGTGAGATGAGGTGAAATTGGATTTAATGTCGCGTCCAAGATTACTGCACTTATATAGCGACGTGCATGCACATGTATGTGTATGTGGCTGCTAGTACTAATCTGGACTGATGCCGATTTATAGGGCAAGCCCACTGAGATACCATACCGCAGTTTAACATGAATACCCCAGTCTGACACAGTATACTGACTCCGAGCCGACCAGTCCTTGTTTTAGCCCCTTAATGTCGAGCGCCAGACAGGGAAACAACACAACGTCTTTTGGTACGACACGACCTTCCGCTCTCCGGGCGGACGTTCTATCTCTAGACCACGGAGGCGGTCTACTACCTGTTGATTTTTTGTCTGTGAAACATACCCAAATGACATTATAAATAGAACGACGTCACAAACGTCATGTTGTGATTAAACAGTGTTTGGAATGAGCGCTCGATGATTATCGTTTAGCTGACATAACTGAAATTATGTTCAAAGCGTCATTAAATACAAATCACTGCTCAGTCCAGCAAATGCCAGGACGAGAAAACGATATCTTGCAGTGACGTTATAAAAGACGTCACAAATGACGCCATCGACGACGGGACATCTATTTTTGTGCCCTGAATTTAGGCAGATATGGACAACCTGTTGCACAAACATGATAAATAGTAGGTAAAACATTTGTTTGGGTTTATTTAGTTCAAACTTAACTTTATAGTTAAGATTCCCTTTTCTTGCTAACCGTCGTCAAAATGAAGTATGCGGTGTCATCCCGCCGCTGAAATTCAATTTCCCAGATGAGAAAACTGCATGATGCGGGACAACGTCAAGCAATATATTAATTACGAAATATTGCATTAATCAGATCCTTAATTCGAAGGAATGAATACGTGTTGCTTCAGACCGCATCAATGAATGATTCAAAATGAATATTATTCAACTGTATTGATGGGTATATTAATATTTAATGCATTCCTGATTTGAACGAAAAATAGGATCCCGTTAAAATCCTCGGTTAAATTGACGACAATTAATCTCTTGATCATATAATGCAGAGTTTCATCGATGCGATTAACCAATCAGATTAACAAGGTATCTCGATAAATATGCTGATGAGGTCACAACACAAGAACTATTTTGAAGCTTCATAGATCGATGTCTGTTTGAGTCATACATTATTTTATGGTATCCCCAACAGGTATAGGGGATTCTCGGTGTGTGTGAGTTTTTGTGGACAAACATGGCTGTAAGTCATTTGGTACTATATGATAAATTGGGCAGCCAACCATTGAATTTACATACAGTTTCTAAAGTTACTTCATTATTTTAAGAATGACATTATATGATAACGGATCGCATACTACGCATGTACAATACGGAAACACATTGGTTAAAAATCTCTATTGACGACACAAACACAAACACATCCATGTAACGTGCTTCGTGTACGCTGCCTCACAGAGTTAATGATATGCAAGAGACATCATGTTGGTATCCACGCAAAGATACACAACAGGTGTCACGCGGGTATCACTCAAGCAAAGACACACAACAGATGTCACACAAAGACACACAACAGATGTCACGCAAAGATGCACAACAGATGTCACATTGGTATCACTCACGCAAAGACACACAACAGATGTCATGCTGGTATCACTCACGCAAAGACACACAACAGATGTCACGCAAAGACACAACAGATGTCACGCAAAGATGCACAACAGATGTCACATTGGTATCACTCACACAAAGACACACAACAGATGTCATGCTGGTATCACTCACGCAAAGAAACACAGCAGATGTCATGTTGGTATCACTCAAGCAAAGACACACAACAGATGTCATGCAAAGATGCACAACAGATGTCATGCTGGTATCAATCACGCAAAGACACACAATAGATGTCACGCAAAGACGCACAACAGATGTCATGCTGGTATCACCCACGCAAAGACACACAATAGATGTCACGCAAAGACACTGAACAGATGTCATGCTGGTATCACTCACGCAAAGACACACAAAAGATGCCATGCTGGTGTCACTCACGCAAAGACACACAACAGATGCCGTGCTGGTATCACTCAAGCAAAGACACACAACAGATGCCTTGCTGGTATCACTCACGCAAAGACACACAACAGATGCCGTGCTGGTATCACTCACGCAAAGACACACAATAGATGTCACGCAAAGATGCACAACAGATGTCATGCTGGTGTCACTCACGCAAAGACACAGAACAGATGCCATGCTGGTATCACTCACGCAAAGACACACAACAGATGCCATGCTGGTATCACTCACGCAAAGACACACAACAGATGTCATGCGGGTATCACTCACGCAAAGACACACAACAGGTGTCATGCGGGTATCACTCACGCAAAAGACACACAACAGATGCCATGCTAGTATAACTCACGCAAAGATACACAACAAATGTCACGCAAAGACACACAACAGGTGCCATGTTGGAATCACTCACGCAAAGACACAGCAGATGTCACACAAAGATACACAACAGAAGCCCTGTTGGTATCACTCACGCAAAGTTACACAACAGATGTCACACTGGTATCACTCACGCAAAGACACACAACAGACATCACACTGTTATTACTCACGCAATTATATACAGCTTCTTGGTATGTTTAGCAGCACACGTTAAAGACACAACATACCACTCAACTACATGGAGACCCCATCTAAGCCAGTCCATCTCCACTGCTATCGAACTGTTTTATTGTTGCAGATTAAAATTAGTGTCACCACGAACTTTGGTAGAGTGTTGCTGACTCGACCGAGAACTAGAAATGTGTACTTGAAACTGGGCAGATATGACGGTGGTATTAAAATAAAAGTCTGGGCCAGACAATCCAGTGAGTGACACCATTAGCATAGGTCGCTGCTTTTGGGATACGATGTGTTTCCATGGATAAATATGGATGGATGAAAGGATCATTGGAAACAAGCATGGTTGGAAAACCGATAGGCGGCCCAGTTGTCAAAAGCGCCGCAAATCGCTTCGAAGAATTACGTCCCTTTGTCCTCCCAGGATCCGCTGTTCATAGATTTCTGATCCTAAGCGATGGCATGTACGACCGACTCTGCAGACTTGCGTCCCTTAGACACCAAATGCCAGATATCTATTAACGCAGGTTCGAATCCCAGATTCACGCTGGATATCTCACCTGGTTTGTCAGCACCATAGCCCTGCTAGTGAGTGAGTGAGTATGGTTTAACGCCGCTTTCAGCAATATTCCAGCAATATCACGGCGGAGGACACCGGAAAATGGACTTCACACGTTGTACCCATGTGGGGAATCGAACCCGGGTCTTCGGCGTGACGAGCTATGCTATAAAAAAAACCCACCCCACCCCCATTTCCCAAAGGGGTAAACGCTTGCACCAGTTTGGGCTTTGCTTCCACAAAAAGCTGACGCGCCGTGATATAACGGTTTAAAGTGGCAAACCATCAAACTCATTCACTCAAGCTAAAACGCATCGCATACAAATAACACAGCACCAATCCCACCCATATATCACACTCCAAAGTATTCGACACTATTCATGTCCAACATACTCTCAGACCAACTCGAGCAGTCTTTCCAGACACTAAAACAGACAACCAACAGATTGCAGACAGATAGAGACGGAATACGACCGTTGAACGCATTTTCCTCGATTAGGCTCCAGCGAGCAAAAGGGCAATTTATGATCATATTAATCATTAATGATACCATCGTCACATGATTTATGCCTGTGTTGGCAAGTCTTGTCAATTGCAAAGTTTGAATGTCAATTGCAAGTTAAAACCACTGCACTTATTACCCCTGGAAATTGTCACAGCGGTGTTAAACAGCCGGCCACGATACGCGACATCGTGACGCTATGGAAACGATGGCGCTGGGTGGTTATGATAACAGTGAGTCTGTTCTCCACGAGCAAAGATCGCATTGGAAAATAGTGCCGATGATAGCGTTTGTTTATAAAATGAACCGAAGACATGTTTGTTTACAAACTCATTTCTAAGTTCATATGCTGTAATAAGTGCAATGGGCTAAGTCCGTTTGTGTCCCGACATTATACTAAATATCGAATGCGGCGTAAAACCAAACTGCGTACTCGCTCAGATACGTACTATATCAGTGGGGAGTTGGGTTTGTCGTACGCCGCTTTTTACACCATTCCAGTTATATCGCGGCATGTCGGCTTAATGTGGGAGGAAAACCCGAAGTGATGCAGGTCTTAGACGTTTACCACTTCGGTGAGACCCACGAGCACGGGTATGGTGCTGTCAAACCTAGAAACATAATCGGGGCGAACCGGATTCGAACCCACAATGATAGGTTTCTGGCGTGCCCAAGGGACGCAACTCTGCACAGCGGATCGCGGCGCCTTAGACGACTGGGCCACCTGTGCCCCCACGTACAATATCAAAGGGATATGGTTTCTAATTTGAGGTCAGAAGACTTAGAAACCAAGTTCTTTCTTTAAGTTTGACACATGTTTTAAACACCGACCCCTTTAAAATGCAAATATTACAATCACCCTGGACTCGACACACACAGCTAAAAAAATATTATAAATATAATTATTATATATACACTTTATAATTCCTTGGTACTCCTTTGTTTTTTCTCGTGCAACATTTTCTGACATTACAAAACGAAATGTCAGGAAGTTAGTGACTTATAATTAAATAGCACTGAACATAGATCATCATTTTGTTGTGACATTTAAAAAATTATGTTCATATTCACACAAAGTAAATCTATTTTGGGTTTTGAAAATGGACAAACGTTTGTTTCGGGGCGAGGTGTGGGACGCTGAGCTTCATATTGAAGATTAAAGTCGTCGCGACTAGCAGCAAGATTACCGATGTGGGTAAAGGCAATAATCACCTGAACTGAACTCAACTCAACTCAACTCACTCAATCAGTGACTCACTCAAGATCCGGGTTTGGTCTTCAGTAACCCATGCTTGTCGTTGGTTGGTTGGTTGGTTGTTTAACGCCGCACTCAGCAATATTCCAGCTATATGACGGCGGTCTGTAAATAATCGAGTCAGGACCAGACAATCCAGTGATTAATATCATGAGCATCGATCCACGCAATTGGGACCGATGACATGTATCAACCGAGTCAGCGAGCCTGACCACCCGATCCCGTTAGTTGCCTTTTACGACAAGCATAGTCGCCTTTTACGGCAAGCATGGGTTGCTGAAGACCTATTCTACCCCGGAATCTTCACGGGTCCAATGCTTGTCGTAAGAGGCGACTGACGGGATCGGGTGGTCAGGCTCACTGAGAGCATGTCATCGTATCCCAATTGCGTAGATAGATGCTCATGATGTCAATCACTAGATTGACCTGTCCAGACTCGATTATTGACAGACCGTGGTCATATAGCTGGACTACTGCTGGGTGTGGCGTTAAACAACAAATAAACAAACCTACAATAATATGAAGTATATATGTTTTAACACATTCTTGGCATATTAACACAACAGCCCCAAGCAAGGGCGTCGCTGGCATCCTTATGATTATATGTGAAGAGGGGATTCCAAATAAGGTTAACATGACTCTGACATTTCAACATCAAACCAAAGTGTTTTAGTGAGTTAGTGAATGAGTATGGTTTTGCGCCGACTTTTAGCAATAGTTCAGCATTACTACGGCAGGGGTTGGTTTGTTTGTTGTTTTACGCCGCACTCAGCAATATTCCAGCTATATGACGGAGGTCTGTAAAAATAATTGAGTCTGGACCAGACAATCCAGTGATTGATATCATGAGCATCGATCCACGCAATTGGGATACGATGACATGCATCAATCAGGTCAGCGAGCCTGACCACCCGATCCCGTTAGTCGCCTCTTACAAGCATGGTCGCCTTTTACGGAAAGCATGGGTTGCTGAAGACCTATTCTACCCCGGATCTTCAAGGGTCACTACGGCGGGGGACACAAGCAATAGGCTTCACGGAGGGGGACGCGAGCAATGGACTTCACACATTGTACTAATCGAACCCGGGCATTTGGTGCGACGAGCGAACACTTAAACCACTCTGGAAAAAGGGAAGTAAACAGACTAAGAGAACACCTGCCACTACCATCACACACATAATGAAGCTGACATTAGCAATTATTAGAGCCAGAAAAAATATCTATCAGTTTTAACAAATAGTCACCTCAGAAATGTATATATTAAATACAGACTTGGCTTGTCAAAACTTATGATTAATTATGGACGGAATATATCACTTGAAAGAATACAAAGAATTTGTCCATTCTGTAACTCTGCTATAGAAGACGAAATACATTTTTCCTTCGATTGTCCTTATTATGCAGAACTACGTACTAAATATATACCAGAATGTTTCTTATCTAAGACGAGTAGAATAGCGTTTGTCATTTTTGTCATCGAATGATGCCAATGTAATGTTTAAACTGTCTTTATTTGTAAAACATGGGATGGAACTACGAAATAACATGTTGAGTGGAAATTCAGAATTTTAATTACCTTACTCTAGAAAGTCCTCATGCTTATCACCGATTGTTAAATGAATGTTATATTTTTATCATTTTTATTGTATCTCCCAATCTGTAAATTCTCACCCACTGTATTTATCTGAACTTGTATATGGGCCGATGGCCTTTGATACAATAAACGTCTTTAACTTAACTTGACCTAGGAATCACCGCGGACTCGGCAATCAGTACCCGGAGTATCCACCCCTTTCACGATGACATTCGCGAGGCGACTCTTCAGGCTGCTAATCAAATTTTCCTGCCATTCCTGGTGCTGTACCTGGGTCTCTCGTTCTCACTTACCCAAAGTTATCCCAAAGGTGTCACTTGAGTTTGAGGGTTTATCATTATTTTTCGGAATTGATTTTGAATTTGTTCCTTAATTAATGCCCATGTGTATATCATATTTTGTACAACATTGTTTGGTGTATCTTTCACAGTCAAGCACGGAAGCGTGAGTTTAGTATGCGTTTGTTTATTCTTGACTGCTAACACTACCGACATATAACTCATTTGAACACTCGACTGTGAGGGGCGGTGCGGTAGCCTTGTGGTTAAAGCGTTCCATCGTTATTACGAAGATCTAGGTTCGATTCCCAACGTTCGTACAATGTGTGAAGCTTATTTCTATTGTCCCCAGTCGTGATACTGCTGGAATATTGCTAAAAGCGGCGTAAAACCATACTCACTCACTCGACTGTGGCTATTGGTCTTTGGACATAACACCCTACGACACCACATGTCAATACAGGGTTTTTTTCAACTGGGATAATAAATCCTACGAGTTTAAGATTCAACTTAATTCATCATTTATTGATGAATGTCAGTCAGTGTAGCGAGATAATAGGTGTTACGCCAATATATAATAGATACAAGCGGTTCTATCTTTCTAAGAGCTTTGAAATTGATTTGATTTTTACTGTTGTTGTGAAGAGTGTATTTGCCTCCTCTTAGAGAGAGGTACATTTCAACGGCTTAAAATCTAAAGACATAAATCACAAAGGTAATAAATAATTGACGAATAAATTAAAATAAATATTTACAGTAATTACAATTTCAGACGAATCATACACAACACCTGTCGAGTTTACGCAACGAACAAAGGAGCCATCAGCGGGGTTTTAACACAGGTAACATCGTGTTCATTTCTGATATGTTTGAAATGCACACCATTCTTTGCAAACAACATCCTGGAATAACGTAATCTACATCCAACATGTTGCACACAGTAATTGGTAGCAGTAAATACAATGGATTACCGTTACAACTGAATGAGCTTGAAGTGCAAAATTATGGTGACTCAGCAGGTGGGCAAAACGTTTTAAAACATACAAACCGCTGCTCGTGGACTTCTTTGTGGCGGGGCGGAGATCGGTAAGGGAACCAGGATCATATTCTATTTTTTTTATTATTGCATGGTTGAGCACGAAAACATGCCGAGTATATCAAATGAACGTTTCGTATGGATAAAATTTAGAATCAGAGTCAGGTGTTTGCTCCGAGTATTTGATTGGCTCACACCAGGAAATAATGCCTGTTCGATCAGAACGTTTGCCAAAGAATGCATTATAAAATCGGTTCTTTCCGGATGCACACGTGGAGATGTACATTTCAGGCGCCTCGTGGAAGTCACAGGTGCGTTAGCGTGTCAATTGCTTGTCAGATGCACGTGTTGCTCGCAGGGGTGTCAAGTTCGGCAACAACATTATACGACGCAGCAAAGGTAACCGTACCTTATTATTATTGATGTGGGGGAAGTATGCTTACGCAACACCTTGTGGAGGGGTGCTTCGGCGTATATGACCCACGTGGTGTTGTCGGTTTCACCACAAAAGCAAGTCATTTGAAATGTACATGGTTCAAGGTAGGCCATGAAATGAGACGAATGCGATACCAACACAATCATTCCTCACAGTGTGGACTTAAATAAACACGTGACACAAAATGCATGAATATATTTCCGCTTGAGCGAGTACATATGGAATCTTGTTTCACCTCTATGTCATTGCGCGAGACAATCTTGATGAATAGCCTCAAGGTTTTCGAAATATTAAGAACTATTATGAAAGGTTCTACGGGTTCTTTTTTTCTGAAAAAATAGGTAGTGCATGGTTTCACTAGATAACTTGTTTGTTTGTTGTTTAACGCCGCACTCAGCAATGCTCCAGCTGTATGACGTCGGTCTGTAGTTAATCGAATCTGGACCAGACAATCCAGTTATTGACTTCAAGAGCATCGATCCACGCAATTGGGATACGATGAAATGCATCAATCAAGTCAGCGAGCCTGACCACCCGATCCCGTTAGTCGCCATCATATAGCTGGAATACTACTGAGTGCGGCGTTAAACAACAAAGCAACAACAACAATAACCAAAAAGAAATATCTGATTTCGACTGAAAGTTGATTATTCGTTTTCATTCTGTGTCAGTTTGTATTTAATTTTTTACAATATTGTATAGACACAAGTACGAAGTAAGCCTGAAAAGGGCCCCAAAACAACTTTGTTTAGACCATAGCCTTTTTTTATCAGTTGTCGCTTCACTTCAGAAAAAACAGTTATGACCTTCAACTGAATGCAGGCGTTTGTTTGTTTGTTTAAAGCCGCACTCAGCAATATTCCACCTACATGACGACGGTCTGTAAATAATTGAATCCTGAGCAGACACTTCAATGCGTTTTTTTCGAAGACAAAAACAAAACAACCCGACCTACCTACCTATATTTGATAAGCGGAAAAGAACATTTTTATGTTTTTCGGCCGAAATTCGAATTAAAATTGAAAGGGCATTCGAAATGACGACATTGAGCCTTTTGACAATCCAACCAAACAAAGACAATTAGCTTTGCAGTAACGTGTGCCTATGCTTCGCTCACACGATCAGTATCGGCAACGGAATGACAAATCCTGATATGAGCCCCTATACCTTCTCGATATCGACATACACTTAATTAGACCCACATATGTTACAAATTACACAGCAGGAAGTTACACCACATGCATTTGATCAGGGTGGTATGATATTTCCTAGATTGTGATTGTTAACAAACAGGCAACAACTCGACAAAGTTTTCATATGTTAATCAGGAAACACACACCTATCATCTATGCATCGTGTCCAACAACGTCATGCGTGTTTCTGTACAAAAATGTGAAGCTGAACTGCAATCCCATCCTGAAACAAATTATAATTAATTCCTTCGTTTGTTATAAGTTATAGACTGCTCGTTCCAGATTAACGTGTTCGGAATATGTGATTGACAGCTGGTTTTGCGTCGCTTTGAATGGTATGTCCCTTGTGTCACGGCGTGTCAGCTTAATATGGGAGGACCTCTTGAAGATTGTTGTTTAACGCCGCACCCAGCTGTATGACAGCGTCTGTAAATATTAAGTCTAGACCAGACAATCCATGTGATTGATATCATGAGCATCAATCCACGCATTTGGGATCGATGACATGCATCAACCAAGCATGGTCACCTTTTACGGCAAGCATAGGTTGCTGAAGACCTATTCTACCCCGGAATAGTCACGGGTCTCAGCACAAGCTGCACACTACTCATAGGAGCATTTCACACAGACAAGCACAGACGCATCTAACGAAAAACCCAGACGCCTCTTACGGCAAGCATGGGTTGCCACTGAACATTTCTGACCCGGAACTCCACGAGGTCTATGGGCAACCTCGCAACGCTTGTTTTCAGGAGTAGTTTGGACGATATTATAATATCAAACGCGTTGTCATGTATTGACGTGTCAGTACATCGTGACATTCTTGCGTTTAATTTCCTCTTGGTTCTGATCCAAAGGGCCTTTTAAAAAAACCACTGTCAAGGTAAAATCGAATGTTTAAAGTATATTTCATGTCATTACATACTTAGAAAAGATTTATTCAAAACAATTTTTTACAGTCACAACGTTTTGACAAGATTGTATGGTTTAAATGAGAAGCGCATATGGCGAGGCTAAGAGGTAAAGATATACTTTGATACGTTGTCTAGTGCCTGACAACCAAGCTTACAAGATTAGGTGAGGTGAAATTGAGCTTAAGGTTGCGCCCCAGTCCGGAGTATTGTCGGTTTTACAATGCTTGTCCACTGAGATGCCGTGCACAGTATACAGTGTGGGTAGTAGTGACTGAGTATGGTTTTACGCCGCTTTAGGAATATCCCTACAATATCACGGCGGGGGACACCAGAAATAGGTTTCACACATTGTACCCATTTGGAGAATCGAACCCAAGCCTTCGGCGTGACATGCGAACACTTTAACCTCAATGCTATGCCACTGCATCCAGTATAGGTAGTAAGGCAGGTACAAAAGGCCAACAGACTTTAAAAGAAGGTACTTGTTGTTACCCTGACTGGCGCTCGGCGTTTAGGGGATAAAACAAGGAGCGGTCGGCTCGGAGTCAGTATACTGTGTCTGAGTGGGACATTCATGTTAAACTGCGGCATGGTATCTCAGTGAGCTAGCACTAAAAGTACGGGATCAGACAACAGTCACACACGCGTGCATGCAGGTCGCAATATAAGGGCAATAATCCTGACCTGGACGTTAAACCAAATTTCACCTCATGTCAGTGACCCGATTTCAAACACTCGATATAGTGTTGAAAGTCCCGAGAATTCGAGTTGAAATGTTTCACTGTATAAACTACAGACATCTTTGTGAAACAGTATTGACGTGCAAATCCAAAAAGGCAGCTTTTTTTAACCTTTGACCAAATAAATATTTCCTTTGGCAATCTTTGACAGAAAGGTGAACAGGCATGATCGGCGTGTCGGAGGTGATGGCAGCTGATATCAGGAAAACTATACTTTTTGTTAAAAAACAAGCAATGTTTGTATAATGCCGGTCCCACTTGTTTAGGCCTATGACGGATGGGGTGCGCCGCGACAGTATGTTATGTTTGTCAATGTCATAGTATTTTATTACGTAGCTGTGAATTTCTCCATCAAGACGAAAATATTTGTTTGTTTGTTTGTTGTTTAACGCCGCAATCGGTCTGTAAATAAACGAGAGTGAGCCAGACAATCCAGTGACTGATATCATGAACATCGATCAAAGCAATTGGGTGAGTGAGTGAGTGAGTGAGTATGGTTTTACGCCGCTTTATCAATATTCCAGCAATATCACGGCGGGGGACACCAGAAAAGGGCTTCACACATTGTACCCATGTCGGGAATCGAACCCGGATCTTCGGCGTGACGAGCTAACGCTTTAACCACTAGGCTACCCGACCGCCCCAGCAATTGGGTGAGGTGAGGTGAGGTGAAGTGAGGTGAGGTGAGGTGAAGTGAGGTGAGGTGAAATGGGTTTTAACTTCGCGTCCAAGATTATTGCACTTATATAGTGACGTACCACGTAATTTGGATACGATGCATCAACCAAGTCAGCGAGCCTGATCACACGATCCAGTTAGTTGCATCTAACTTTAAGCATAGTTGCCTTTTACAACCAGCATGGTTTCTGGCGACCTATTCTAGTCCGGTTTATCACGGTTTTCGATAACATAACCAATTTGGAGAACAGTGGTACGAGCACAATATATATTTTTGTAAATGTATTGTTTTAAGATGATATGCGTGGCTAATGTTTTTATGGCAATGCAAGGTGTCGGACAGGTTACCCCCTCTTTTGACATTGTCCAAAGGTGTTTTGTTCATAACATATAATAAACAATGACATACTCACAAATTCCTATGTTAGGCTCTCGGTCTCAGTCTAACTTGTCACGCTAGTTTAAACACATGGGCCACCTCTCCCTGGCACATACATTTATGTCATCTGGTCCATTATCTGACAAATATGTGCAGAAGACTGGTAGTTGTTGAAAACCAGTCGCCATCTTTCTCATTTTCCACGTTTCATAGCACGTGCTGCACATGATTATGACATAGAGTCATGTTTGTCAGCTTGTATCGCTGACGACTGGTCCACCCGTGTCCCAATAACATGGGATGATTTACGATACACATATTTGCAATACACCCAGAGTAAATAAAATATTTTTTTATTAAGCTATATATATGTTTTGTGTTGGTGGTATTTGAATTTGTATGTACTAGACGCATATATGTATAGAAGCTCGTTGTATTTACAAACAGTTACAACATTTCTTCATAATAATACCGTTAGACTAAGCTATCTTCTAAATATCAAACATTGCATCGCGGGCAAGTTGATTTTAACTTGTGACACTCTGACAACGATTTTTCAAGATTTCAACATTATGCGTGCAATGTTTCGTTAAACAAATAATCAGTCCGTGTTTGTGTTGACGGTGTGGTACACGTCTTAATCTTCTATGTTTCGCTCTTGGCGATGCGTCTTTCGCTAGAACGTATTTCATGCGCTAAGATTCTGGTCGTTACCGTAAACAAACACGCCTTCTGTCAACGCCATTGTTAATTCCCCGATCGCTCAGAGCCCTAATTGGAAAATTCTATCATGGCACGTTAAAAAATCTTGTAAAGGTCCCGACTCTCAAACGCCTGAAGAAAACTGTCTCGTTCAACCACGTCAACAGTAATGTGTAGTAACGCCGTTTTTGTTGTTGTTGAAAAACATCCTCGCTTTTCAACACCACACTGTATATCATATCCGCTTCCTGTCAAATCCCGTGACATAATTAGGTCATAGGTCAGTGACGTGTAGTTGTGTCACAACGTGTCACTATTGCCACAAATCCTCCTGGGCGTTGTTGATACGGGCCCCGCGTAGCTACGAAAACATCGTGTATCAAATGCACAATAACAACACGTTATTTGATTTGAAACCGGACAGTTTTTCAAAGTTATAGTTAGACCAAACACACTTTGTCTTTCTTTCTCTTGTTTCCAAGCTTGCTCTTCGTTCGTCATGTAGAGGGCGGTCGGGTAGCCGAGTGGTTAAAGCGTTCGCTCGTCACTCCGAAGACCCGGGTTCGATTCCCGACATAGGCACAATGCGTGAAGCCCATTTCTGGTGTCCCCCGCCGTGATATTGCTGGAATATTGCAAAAAGCGGCGTAAAACCATACTCACTCACTCGTCATGCAGAAGGTCCGAGTTTGACTCTGTTCAACCCATTTCCCTAAGCCCTGCAAGCTATCCATCCGGCAAAATAAACTTAAAATCTAATTTTCATATAGTAACTAAACTAAACAAACACTCCGATCCAATTTTTATTTTTAAACTGTGAGGAATTAAATATATCCGGTTCTTCCTTGAGATAGGATTTCCCTCGTCGCCTACACTGGCTGTAAGGTCTCTAACGCAGCGCAGGGGCGTTCGGGTAGCCCAGTGGTTTAAGCGTTCGCTCGTCACGCCGAAGACCCGGGTTCGATTCCCGACATGGGTACATGGTGTGAAGCCCATTTCTGGTGTCCCCTGCCGTGATATTGGTGGAATATTGATAAATGCGGCGTAAAACCATACTCACTGACATCAGTCGGACGTTCTGAAAAAAACGAGGCCAAAACACAAGGATGCGTGCCAAAAGCGGCCACTAAACTCAGGAATTCAAAATTTACAGAATTAAGTTTTATTGGGGGTGGGGGTATGTCTCAAAACTTAAGGAATTCATATTTTATACGACTTTGAACTTTTGATCTGGTCCCTTAACATTTGGGATCTGTAGCAATTTAAGTTTCTCTCACACTGAGCGGACATCCCGTGAAGATCCGGGGTTGAATACGTCTTCAGCAACCCATCCTTGTCGTAACAAAACGACTATGTTTGTCGTAAGAGGCGACTAACGGTATCGGGTGGTCAGGCTCGCTGACTTGGTTGATGCATGTCATCGTATCCAAATTGCGTGGAACGATGCTCATGATGTCCATCACTGGATTAAACTCGATTTTTCGCGTGAATATTGTTAAGTGCAGCGTTAAACAAGAAAAAAACACAAAAAACAACAACATTCAGTCAAAACGATGGACATAATACCCACAGAAGCGCTAAACCTGCCCACTGAGACACTTATACTTTTATTTACATGGAGAATGGGTTTTTGTTATTGAGTATAGGCTTGTTAACCAAAACAATACCTCTATTATTCATAAACATTTTTCCGATTGTTCCGAAAAACTCGAAACACGTGTTGCGGAAATCTGTGTCGGTTGACGTAAATAACTCTCCATATATGAATATAATGCCTTAGTCTTGGAGAGTGAGTGAGTAACTTTGGTTTCATGCCGAGTTACTCCACCCGTATCATGGCGGGGACGCTATGCATAAGTCCCACATAGTGTACACATGTGCGGAATCGAACCAGGGTCTTCGCCATCCTGAGAGAACACTTGTACCACAAGGCTAATCCGCTTTTGTTTCGAGCTACCCCGAGGAAAGGGAGTTGATTGACTATAAAAGTTCAGTTTCCACCCTGGCCGAACAAGGCTGGAATTTCTGGGCTCGATCGTAGCGCCACCAGTGGTTATTACGAGTTGTGTCCCTTCTATGCCTCTCCTATTGACCAATCAGATTCCGCCTCTCGTATCACTTACATTTGCTTCCAATAAAATGGTGGCGCCCGGGCAAGACGATCTGATCAGTAATCAAGATCTATATTGTCTTACATCGCGAAGTGCATCAAATCACGTGAGCACCTTGATTAAAAACATGAAAGGATTGGGAAAATATCTGTTGACACCGAGTTGGCGGTGCACATGCTTTGCAAATTCTGCAATCGATCGAAATCTGCACGACAGTTTACGAACCGGATTTCAATTTCGTCACGCGCTTTTGATTGGACTATGCATAGACTCGTTAGTCCAGCCAAAATGTAACTCCATAATACCAGCCGAGTTCGGCATGGGTGGAAACTGGACTTTTAAAGTCAGTTAACTCTATTGCCACGGGAAGATGCCCCTTCGTCGGAAAAAGTGAGTTAGTGAGTGGATATAGTTTTACGCCGCTTTTAGCAATATTCCAGCAATATCAAATCGAGGGACCCCATTTTACACATCGTGTTTTGTATTTGATACGGGTATCATAGTTGTGATTCGGACCTAATTGTTGCAGTGTTTCGTTTGTAAATTTGTTTGTAATTGTTTGGTCAAACCAAATTTCCAAATGTATGCTTTCTTTCGGCCTGCCGTTTAGCTTGAATATTACCGAGTACGGCGTTACACAAAAACACACCTATTGTTGGTACCAGAGATGTGCTTCGTCAGTATAAATTCGCTCACGTCCACCCGTGTGATTTCATCTCCTTGCCTGTCGTAAAAGGTTCGCTGACATGGTTGATGTATGTCATCGTATCCCAATTGCGTGGATCGATGTTCATGATGTCAATCACTGGGCCGCCTTTTCCAGACACGATTATTTACAGACCGCCGTCATATAGTGGACTATTGCTGGGTGCGGCGTTAAACAACAAACAGACAAACAAACAAATCATCTTCGAGCGTCGCTTAAGAAGATCTCCGAAATTAATCGTGTTCCCCAAACCATATTCCCCACCCATCACTTCCCACCTCGCTATCATCATCAGCCCAGCTAGAGGTAGTGTCATGGCATTGCGATGAAACCATGTGCTTGTCACTCGATAACCAAAGTTTAGATGTACATTGCAGAAATCAAGCTGAATGGCGACCCACATGCATCGTTATTCTTTCCAAAGACATGTATATGTCGTGATAAGGCAACATGAAACCAATTTTGCCACAACGTAGCCAAAGGAAGGTCATTCTGACCTTACTGTACAAACTGGATCGTCGTTTCTATCACGTCTCTAGGTTGTACATGTCTGTCATCGCTATACACGTGTACATTTCATCTGACAAGTAATGTATGACAGGTGTACATTGCAGATATATGACTGATGTGAGAGGCGTAGTTAGTGGATGCTCGGGTCACAAGGAGGCAAGTCTGATGATGTACTACTTTCATCAGAGAGCCTTACGTAACTCCTCAGTTTACAGATGCATAACACATCGGTATACAAGACCACGACACGCTGGTTTACAAAGCCATGGGACACTGGTTTACAAGGCCATGGCACGATTCTTTCAAAAAAAGGTTTATGGTAGACAGGTGAAGGATATTTCCAAATTGGATGAACTAGTGAAATAAATTATGTCCGATGCAATTCCCTTTTTTTGACTTGTTCCCGTGTTGTTGTTTTGTCAGGTGAATAATTCACTTGCCTTTGCATATGTGAGTGAGTGAGTGAGTGAGTGAGTGAGTGAGTGAGTGTGCAACCGGTGGGGCAGGACTTCGCACTGTTCGCGAACACTTGTATCATCACTATTTGATAGTGATTCATAAACACCTGATCATGATAGTCGGATACTTACAATGGACTACAATGAACTTTCTTTTTGTTGCTTATATGACGGCAAGGTTCAACATTATTTACGTCCAAGGTTCGGTTTACACGTCCAGGGTACAGCGGTTTACACGTCCAAGATACAACGGTTTACACGTCCAAGATACAACGGTTTAAACGTCCAAGATACAACGGTTTAAACGTCCAAGATACAACGGTTTACACGTCCAAGATACAACGGTTTACACGTCCAAGATACAACGGTTTAAACGTCCAAGATACAACGGTTTACACGTCCCAGGTATAACGGTTTACCTGTCCAAGGTAAACGGATGTGCCCGTCCAAGATACAACGGTTTACACGTCCCAGGTATAACGGTTTACCTGTCCAAGGTAAACGGATTTGCTCGTCCAAGGTACAACGATTTATACGTCCAAGCTACAACGGTTTGCACGTCCATAATACAACGGTTTACACGTATAGGTATAACGGTTTACAAGTTCAAGATACAACGGTTTACACGTCTATGGTACAACTATTTACATATCCATGACATAGTGAAGTATAAGCCAAGCTAAAAAGACGGCAAATACATCCATCGTTCGAAGGGGCGATCGGGTAGCCTAGTGGTTAAAGCGTTCGCTCGTCACGCCGAAGACCCGGGTTCGATTCCCGACATGGGTACTATGTGTGAAGCCCATTTCTGGATATAGCCGTGATATTGCTGTAATATTGCTAAAAGCGGCGTAAAACCATACTGACTGACTCACTCACTCTAATGCAGCGTGTTATGTAATATGGCAGATTTTGTCTAAAACTGATTTTCAACATCTCGTAAATAAACATCAGTCGATAAAACGTTCTAAAAAACGAGACCAAAACACAAGAATCCGTGACAAAAGCGGTCACTAAACTGGGGAATTCATCATTTTTAGAATTGGGGTGGGGGTATGTCTCAAAACTTAAGGAATTCATATTTTATTTTATTTTCACTGACTCACTCACTCACTCACTCACTCACTCCATCGTTCGGTACACATTCATGTATAAATTAGCTATAGTGTCTGGTTCATAAACGAGGCACGACTCCAGCTTGAAGCATTCACATCTGACACTCTGATGCTGCCAGGGCTATGCATCTTCTCGAACATGGAGATATAGGCAACGTCCGCAGCAAGGATTCAGAATACCATGTGCATTCCTTGCTAAATGGTAATTGTTTTCTCATATTCTATTCTCGGCTCACTTTATGCTGAAGGTGCGGACAGCAGGCAGAACAAAAATGTAAATAACGCTTTATATCTGTTATACATCAGCTGTCATAGAGACTTAGATGCTGGTGGTGATGGCGGCGATGGGGATGCTGAAGTGATGATGAAGGCGTTGATGATGGTGACATGGATGGATATACTGTAACGTACAATAGTGATGGAGGTGTGATGTCTATGGAGATGGGGATGCTGAAGTGATGGTGAAGGCGTTGGTGATGGTGACATGGATGGAGATACTGTAGGAGATGGGGATGCTGAAGTGATGGTGAAGGCGTTGGTGATGGTGACATGGATGGATATACTGTAACGTACAATAGTGATGGAGGTGTGATGTCTATGGAGATGGGGATGCTGAAGTGATGGTGAAGGCGTTGGTGATGGTGACATGGATGGAGATACTGTAGCGTACGATAGTGATGGAGGTGTGATGTCTACGGAGATGAGGATGCTGAAGTGATGGTGAAGGCGTTGATGATGTGACATGGATGGAGATACTGTAGCGTACAATAGTGATGGAGGTGTGATGTCTACGA
The DNA here is from genome assembly GCF_022045235.1 of Haliotis cracherodii. NCBI lineage: Eukaryota > Metazoa > Mollusca > Gastropoda > Lepetellida > Haliotidae > Haliotis > Haliotis cracherodii. The sequence continues at coordinate 19,289,327 of NW_027266271.1, read as the reverse complement.
GGATGAAGATACTGAAGTGATGGTGAAGGCGTTGATGGTGATGTCATGGATGGAGATACTGTAGCGTACAATAATGATGGAGGTGTGATGTCTACGAGGATGAAGATGCTGAAGTGATGGTGAAGGCGTTGATGGTGATGACATGGATGGAGATACTGTAGCGTACAATAGTGATGGAGGTGTGATGTCTACGAGGATGAAGATGCTGAAATTACGGTGAAGGCGTTGAAGATGGAGACATGGGTGGAGATACTGTAGAGTACAATAGTGATGAAGACGTGATGTTTACGGAGATGAAGATGGTGATGACTCAACGATTAAGACGGCTGGTGATGGTGTTAAGCATTGTTATGCTGATGTCATGAGAACGATATGTGGTCGGCATGGCAATGGTGATGAAATAAGGAACTAGATGTAAGTATTGCTGATGGTGTTGGCAATAGCGATAGCCATGACCTTACGAGATTGCTTATGATGGCGATAGAAATTGTGTTAGTGAAGAGGGGATGATTTACTGATGGTGATGAAGATGCTGATGGTTACGGTCATAGGGATAAAGCTCCCAAATATTCATCACATCCAAGTGATACCGATGGTGTTTTCAATGGCGATAGCCATGACCTTGCAAGGGTGATGATGATGGCGATAGAAATTGTGACAGGGGATGACTTACTGATGGTGAAGGAGAAGGGGATTGTTACGGTCATAGGGATAAAGCTCCCAAACGTTTATCACCGACCAAGCTGGTTCAGAACGACTTTTACAAGTATTGGAACAAAGAACACCCGTAGAATTAACGTCTGAATTCCTTTTAATGTTCCTCCATCATGTCATCACTTCATCCAGAGCTTCATCCATCTACAACGTCTGCGGCGGCAGTGGGGTAGCCTAGTGGTTAAAGTGTTCGCTGTTCACACCGAAGACCCGGATTCGATTCCCCACATGGGTAAAACGTGTGAAGTCCATTTTTGGTGTCCCCCGCCGTGATATTGCAGGAATATTGCTAAAAGCGGCGTAAAACAATAGTCATTCACGACAATGTCTACGCAGTCGTGCTTTTCCCTCGTAACTAAATTACTCAGTTCATTGGAAATAATGAAGGTCTTATACCATTAATAATAATCTGGGATTCGAAACCAGGAAAAGAAGGTTCGAGACCAAAGAACTCAACTATGCACGGGATGTTTGGGGCTTCACACGTCGTTGTGTGTTCCAGAGGAACAAACATTTGTCTCACATTATTTAGATAAATGTAAAAAGATGCAATGCAGTACGCAATATGAAACCTGACAGTCTTTTTCTATCAGATAGCCGAAGACTAACGGAACTCTATCAGATAGCTGAAGACTAACGGAACTATATCATATGGCTGAAGACTTACGGAACAGACGATTATTATCATGCCAAGTTGAGTGACAGATATCACGCTATAAGTGCCATGGATTCAGATACGCTGAATATCACTTAGAAAGATGTATAATTTGGGATCACTTAGGGAACTCGCTGCAGGATTTCTAATGCAATTGTGTCTGTCAGGATATTTTTTATCTACTCACCAGAGACGAAACATTTTAGCTCTATGGATTTTTTTCTATTTGAGCGAGTAGCTTCAATGCATGATCTGTTGCATAATTCATGAATTCAAATCAGCTGTGAAATATACAACACATCAAAGGAAAGGGTGGAAAAGAGAACAAGGAAGTAAAGAATTAAATTACCCATAAGAGTTGAAATATCGCGGGTGAAAATATTCCGTTATTTGCAAAATTGAGTATTAACGATTCTCAAGATGATTCGTTTACTTTTAATAAGTTGATGTCACCTCGCTGAATTGTGCAGAACACGATATGATGTCATGCCTATCTCATGACGTCACCAATTATTACGTCATCTGATCAGAATGTTGATTGTAGTCAGGTGTCTTGTTTGTCTGACATTTAAATACGGGGACGAGTTTCGTCCTTTCTTTTGACAGAATCAAATGATAATATATAGATTACAACAACAACAAATATCACTATCAACGGGTCAATGTGCACTCAAATTAATTTAATTTACATTCTCAGCTCCATGCGATGTATACTGAAGGTTTTGTATTCGCATGAACATCTCACATCACATCTCCATCCACCTCCTCTCCGCCGCCTTGTGTCACTTGACCTGAGACCCCCAAGCTAAGCACAGGACCACATGCAACGACTATTCGTAACCACATGCTTATGATATAAGCAGAATCGTACATAAGCGATTATGAAAAGGGGTTTGTCGTTTTGTAACGCACGGGGAGGGACGCGAGCATTGGGGAAATCATTTTCGGTAAATCTCAACGAGATAAGTGTTATGTCATTATTTCTATAATTCTTGATTTCGATTGTTCAAGTTTTTCATCTGTTTCAAAAGCTGCCAACCAGTGTTGATGGCGTCGAATATGTGCGATGTCCTTCAAACAATAGTTTGACTGTGGTCATGACCCCTTTTGTGATCACGTTGTTCACATTGGTTTGCTGGGACATTATAGGGTAGTATCAAATTTCAAAGACTGCTTCAATTTATATCACAATTCGATCAAAATCATATTCATAATTTATATTCATCACGAGGCCTCGATGTTAATCAGACCATCCTTTGATAGTGGCACTTGGCAATGGCGAAGCTATTTGCCATCCTATCACTAAAAGTATCTGACTTTAAAAAAAAACAATATAAAAAGTAAAAATCGTTTTAAGGGAGGTTCAGCCATGAAAGATCAGAAGCGTTCTCGGATCAAAACATTGCTTTAAATATAATGACAATATTTACAATGACAGAAAATGATTTACCATTAACCCAACCTACAGAAACGTCATTGCCGCACCAATTCTCAAGAGCATTATTCGGAGTTGCCATAACAACGAATCCTTTTTTCCGGAGAATTGTCTAACACGTTTTATGGCTTTATTGATCGTGCCGTATACACCTGCTGTTGTCAAATATCCGGGTCATAATTAATCTTAGTTAATTGTACACCAACAATATAGCTTTAAGCCCTTGTTCAACAGTCGACCTTGCGCAGAGCTGCACTGCTAATTAAATCTCGATATTGACTGAATCCCTGGAATTATCGTGAACATATGAATTACCTTTCTATCGAAAAAGGTGGTGAAAGAAGATTTTCCTCTTGAATAAACCATGTTGCTTCCTTACGTTGGTAATATGCACACGAAAGAAGATGATAGTTTCATAATTTCTATAAATATATTGCGGGCATACAATCCCAACAATGGACGCACCGATGGGGACATAATTGTGGCATGGCAATCTTCGTTTTATCGAAATCCGCACACACAAAGACCTCCACCACGAAATAAGGACGTACCTTTAGTTTAGTTTTAACACAAATAACAAAACAAATGGATAAAATGAAATAAATCAATACTGACGACGGATATCTTTGTCTCCAGCATCAGTCCCAAAATGTCAATTATACGGTAATTTTCTTTTTAAACTAAATAACACAATGCCTTTATGGGCGTATTATAGTCATATTTTCGTTCAAAACATAAAGCCAGTCTTATTTCGAATGCAGCATAAGATATCGTCAGTTGAGACTGCCACCGTTTTTCGATTTTAACACGTTTTGAAGTCAGCGAAACATGACACGTCTCGCCAAATTAAAATATAATCTATACATGCCACGATCGCAGACCAAATTGTCCTCCCCTGTTTATTTGGGGTGTGTGTCAAATGTTCATTTCAAGCAAACAGAAAGCATGGATACATGCTACGAAGTCACGTTGTTTAGAGACGGATCGTGGCATGTTCAGCGATAACGATAATACCGATGCAGCGCAAGTGGAGCTTTCACGGGCACATTACCTCCATAAGTAAAGACGTTTAGGGTGTCTCTCGAACCAAACCTAAACAAAATAAAAAGCACCCGCGAAGAAAAGAGTTTGAATTTTTAAAAATAGTTTTGGATTTTTTTGCTTCAAGTTGAATTGAGTCAAAAAGGCAAAAGGTATGATCGGCTTACGAAAGTGGTATTTTCCAATACGGGGAGGAGTTTCGTCTTTACTTCCGACAGAATCAAATGATAATATATAGATAACAACAACAACGAATATCACTATCAACGGGTCAATGTGCACTCAAATTAATTTAATTTACATTCTCAGCTCCATGCGATGTATACTGAAGGTTTTGTATTCGCATGAACATCTCACATCACATCTCCATCCACCTCCTCTCCGCCTCCGTTTTTGATGTCACTATGTACATACTATTTCCATTGCTTCCTCGAGTAGCAAATCGTTTTAACCGAGTTTATGCTGTAACTTACTTCGTTTTATCATTTGAAACTTCTTCTCTCAAACTGAGTACGGGATATTCGATGTTCAGTCATCACCCAAAACACATTCCCACATAAAAGCGTCATAATTCAGCTTTAGAGATAACAAAAACAAATCTTATCTTGACCATACACTTTTCACACTTAAACCACAGAGGCAGTTTTTAATATTTTGTGTATTTTGCATAAAAGCCACTTTCTGTATTTATTTTGTAGTACAACGATTCGCTTATCACGAAAAAGGGACATCGTCTCACTTGATTGTTAAACTGACGTCGCATAAACATTTCTGTGACGCCGTGAACACGGAATGACATCATTTCAGCGTCCTGTACCAATCCAGTGAAATGACGTCAGGTCGTTTTGGGGAAATCGCAAACAAACAAATCAGGTGTTACCACTTATATCATGGTGGCCTGTAAATAATCAAGTCCTGTCATGGAAAACTACTACACCATATTTACTCACTCACTCAATCAGTGTTGGAAACAATAGATGCGTAACGAGTCACCCGTCCCCATTACAAACGACATTTTATCACAAGAATCCCTTGAAAAATAAATGATATGATAGCCAGTTATCAATGACACATGAATATGATAAATGCAGGGACGGATCTGTTTATTGAATAAAGTAATAAACAAACTACCCCATGTTTTATTCGAAACCGACAAGCAACGTAACACACATGGTTTAAAAGGAAATATACAAGACTCTGACTGCATTGGTTTCTCTGTTAAAATCAATGTCACTATTATTATTGACACGCTTGTTTAAAATGATTAATAGAGGAAAGTTCAGTCAACAAGATCTAAACACAATTAATTACAAAATGTAACTCTTCCTCCAAGTCGATCCAATTTAACGAGAAAACAATACAGGGAAATATAACGGAGACAAATATGAGAGAAATTAATCAACGGTCTGGTCAAGCCACGAGACAGGTAATTTATCTCACCTGAGTTCAAAGGAACGCAGGTGGACGGGATGGGCCCGGGGGGGTAGATACGGCCCGGGGGGAGGGGATCAAACGTTAAACGCTTTAGAGCTGTTGTATCGACACAAAGAACAATATTCGGTAAAGACCAACCGTCAATTGGCGTAAAGAGAAAAACAAGATCATTCTCGATATCTGCAAGTCTTCCATGGCCTTTGAACTACCCACCATTGTCCCGCGCCAACGCCCCATAAATTACACTGTCATTAATGTTCAATACAGACGTAAAGAAATATTGACATTTTTCAAGAAGACAGTGAAAATTCGTCGAGTATTTCAAGACAAATTTCGATGCACCTGGCGGAGCGGACAGTTCGCAAGGGAGGGGGATAACCAACAGGGGTTTCTCCTGAACCTCTTGTTCGGTATATGATTTATGGCTTTTAGCTTCCCCCATATGCGCAGAGTGCCAGGCTCTCGGTAAGCGTGGCTGGCCTCTGACAATATCGCTCTGACCACGGCCATCGGTAAGATTTATGTCCCCGCTCTCCGAGATTCAAGTGGTGGTCAAGTCCTTTCAATGTCTACAACTCGTGTCAGGGCTTATTTTGAGAGCTGCATTTCTCCACAATGAAATTCTGACTGACTTCACCGATGTCAGATGGCCTGACCTACATCGCGTGTTGGTGTCTTAGCCATGAAACAATGTTGCACAATTGGGGAGGACAAAGGTCGGGAGGAAACAGGGCTGAAAGCCCCGTGTCATCATCTGGGAGTTGTTGAAGTAGTCAAAACGTGTATGACCATGACCTTTAGATGAATCAGCTGCATGTTTCGTCAAAAGGTCACTGGAATTGATTAACATATTTTCATATTTTACATACAATTAAACGACAATGAGTAATGGCAATGCGATTTCGGGACCGATCCTTTGATATTATTATTCCCGAAAATCCTTAAAAAATTAGTTCATCTGTCGGAAAAATACGAAATTGCCTGCCAAAAATTACATTGCTGAATGTGTTTCTCTTAACAAAAACAACGATTAAATTAGAAAAACATATCTGGTTGTGTAGCTGTAGCTGTAAAAAAATATCTAATCGCGATACAAAAAATCCCAGCAACCCGTCCCCGACTGACTGCCCCCCCCCCCCCCCCCCCCCCCCCCACCTCTCCCCACGGGTGGTCGCTTAGCTGCAGTTTTAAGAAAGGTTGATACTGAGTTAATTAGTAGGGTTTAACGCCGCTTTGAACAGTATTCCAGTTGTACAATGTGTTGGGTTGATGTGGGAGGAAAGACCGAAGTGATGCAGGTCTCAGACGCTTACCACTTGGCGCTGGTATGGCGCTGAAAAATGGTTAGAAAGTAAGAAAGTAGAATACCATGCCATCATTTGTAGACACTCTCGAAACTTTGACCACCTCCAGACAATGTTTTTTACGGTAATGAGAAACAAATCATGCAATTGAGGTATATATTTCACTCAAGTCTCGAGAATCGAGAATAAATCGTCCGTTTAAACAGCTGGAACGAATTCTGGTTTTGTGTGCTTGTGATTAATTATAAATGCTAAAACTCTTTCCATCATCACAGAAAATTCCTTCTAAAAGCACAGTTTACTTTACGATTCAGACTATATCATAAGCATGTGTAACTGCATCATTATCAAATAGTTGTGATGCCAGGTGTTCGCGAATCCTGTCACAAACACATGCAAATGTTCACATGCACATACACAGTAACATATGCTCAAAATAGGGAATTGCATCGGACATCATTTTCGTCAGTGAGGCATCAAATTGAGAAATGTCCTCAACATGTCTATCCTAAAACGTCTTGAAAACTTTACCGGGGCTTTGAATGTTGCAACATTGATCAACCAACTTTTGAGCAAGTGTCATATATGCAGGTGTTTGATATCTTAAACAAAGAGCATGCTCTTGTACCTCCAAAGATGTGAAATGTAGAACCACGCTGGATGTTGCACGATATCAAAGGACAGTTGTTTTTTGAAAAGTGGAAGTCAACCCTCTTGGCATACAGTCTTGTGGAGAATCTGCCGCTCTTGGGGATGCTACTTCTTGCCTACATCATCTGGGAGGTCCAGCATTTCACATATTGTTTTCCCAGTAAACCTCAGATGACATTTGCTCTCATCCTTGACGAATAGCCATGAACATGATCAGATACGTACAGATCTCACTACATCCATGGTCACCACGTTTACTAACAACTGCCCATGGAACAAGGAATGAAGGGTTTGCGTAAGGAATAGTGGTGTTCAGCGTGGAAAACTGTTTTGATGGAATTGAACTCAGATCATTGTCAGCGGTTTCAACATTCAAGTAAATCTTTTGAGTTTTGAGAATCCAAATTAATTCCAATTGGCTTACATGCTTTCTGTGGATATGACGAAAGTCTTTCTTGGATTATACTCAGGATTATGGTTGAGTTTGGACCCAGCATCATTTCCCACTTTGCACGGACGTTTCTGCAGTGTTGGTATCCTATGCAAAATGGACGTGTCATAAGGTTTTAGAGTTAAGTCAAAAGTTGATAGTTCTGATGCATATTTTTGGCAGATGTCTTCCTCGGTTAACATGCTGACCTTATATGTGGCATTATTTGATCTTTCACTCATACCTTCCTTGATGAAACAATCAATGCGGTGATGGTTACATATAATGGTTATGGTTTTTGTGGTCTCACATCTTCACACTAGACCGCCTCCGTGGTCTAGTGGAAGAGCGTCCGCCCGGAGAGCGTCATACTAAAAGACGTTAAAAGATGTTACTTGTTGTTACCCTGTCTGGCGCTCGGCATTAAGGGGCTAAAACAAGGACTGGTCGGCTCAGAGTCAGTATACTGTGTCTGAGTGGGGTATTCATGTTAAACTTCTTCACACTGTTCGTGTTAGGCGGCCATACAAAGGTGGTCACTCCTTGGTTCATCGTCTTTTCTTGTCCATTTTGTGGCAAATGTTTTGACACCATCGTCAACGAAACTAATGTGTCACACTTGTGTTCTAAATAATGTCAGAACACCATTTTACAGAATACCACTGCCTGTAATCATAGAACACCACTGACTGTAATCACAGAATACAACTGACTGTAATCATACAAATACCACTGACTGCAGTCACAGAATACAAATGACTGTAATCACAGAATAGCACTGACTGTAATCACAGAATACTACTGACTGTAATCATACAAATACCACTGACTGTAATCATACAAATACCACTGACTGCAGTCACAGGATACAACTGACTGTAATCACAGAATAGAACTGACTGTAATCACAGAATACCACTGACTGTAATCACGGCATACCACTGACTGTACTCACAGAATACCGCTGACTGTAATCACAGAATACCACTGACTGTAATCACAGAATACCACTGACTGTAATCACTGAATACCACTGACTGTAATCATACAATTCCACTGACTGTAATCACGGAATACCCCTGACTGTACTCACAGAATACTGCTGACTCTAATCACAGAATACCGCTGATTGTAATTACAAAATGCCAGTGACTGTAGGCACTGAATACCACTGACTGTAATCACAGAATATACATAATACTGTAATCACAGAATACCATAGAATTTAGTCACAGAATACAGAATACCATGATATAATATTAACACAGAATATCATAGAATATAATCATAGAATATGATAGAAATTTATCAAAGAATACCACAGAATGTGATCACACAATACCACAGACTATAATCACAGAATGTCATCACAGGTTACCTAAAACTGTAATCGCAGAATATCCCCCAATAAATTACATTCATATTAATTTATATAGAATGTAATGCTAAATACGTATCTTATAATACACGAGCAATATAGTACATAAAATATAATCTCAAAATATTATATAACATCACCACAGAATAAAATAAGACAATAGTTTATAATCACAAAATATACGGTCCATAGATTTAATAACATATATCATAGCATATAAATTCAAAACGTCGACGACTGAGAATAATCAGTCCTTATCAACTGACGAAGCAGATTCCACTCGGCATGAAAGGCAAAACAGTCGTGAAAATTATATGAATGGATCACTGAGAATCAGTGATGACTCCAGGTGTTCGCATGTACCGTTACACCCGCCACTGGCACAATTTGCTTAAAAAGTATGCGCTTGTTTGTTGCCGATCGCAACACCCAATAATACCCTGCCACTCGACGGAGATCTGTAAACAATCGTGTCTGAACCTGACAAAACAGGTCACTGAAAATACAATCCAGTATTCCCCAGAATGTGAGGACTGTATAACAGCTATTCATAGAATATTATAACAGAAAACCATTGACCATTATCACAGAACACTACATCATGCAATCACGAGCACAACTGCATTACGAGCTATCGCAACTCTCTTCAGGGAAATGTAGCCGGTATAACTAAATAAGATTTTTATTTTCACATTTTTCGGCAATTACCTTCCTCGAAACCTCAGTAGTATACTTCCTTACTGACATTTAAACACCCAACACAAAAGGAGCGGTATTTATCTGTTAGAAATCGTGTAATCATTTCGTCGCCTTGTCGGCCAACACATCCTTACACTATTCGCAAAGCGAGACTATCACTTTCACTTGAAATGGATCCTCGTGGCTGGAAAGCAATAGACATCAATAACTTCATTGAGGCACAGATGCTGAAGTAATACATGTATTCTGGAGCCGTCATCGGTCATTTAAACCCCATACACGGGTATAGATAGAAGAGGGCTCACCCAACACCACTTTCTAAACAGGCTGAGAATGGACGAGTATTAGATGAGCTCATATTCACAGCTACAAGAAACAAAATATATCCCTTTTCAACACTTCCACTAAAAAGGATAACTGATATGCTTGCTGACAAGATGAGTGTGGGGGATAAAAAGTGATGAAATTGAACGAAATCGTTGACTTAAAAAATGGACAGGAACATTATCATGCAGAGATTGATTCAAAACGAGCAGGGGTTTTAAGATTGATGTCTTTCAGCGGTTGGGAAGCACAAGTCGACACGGCCAATGTGGACCATTTCTTGCGGTACCACCACGGCAAAACTGCCAGAAATTGGCCATGTTGGGCACTTTAAAGTCTTTCAGGGGGACGCTATTCCCACCGTGAAATTGCCTGTTTGTGTAATAATATTAAGTGGTAATGTGACTCTGCGGAGTGGAAACTGTATGGTAGAAAGCTAAAGGAAGACTGTTTCAGAGTGGGCGACGGAAGGGATTAGCTGTCAATTTGCGGAAACGCAATTAGTTGGCAAGATATGTCCACGAGCTTGCCAATGGTGTTTTTTGGTTGATGTAAATATCCCTTTCATGGCTTTATCCTTTGCTGGCAGTTGTTACTGCCGATCAAGAGGTGTTTAGATTTAATTCAATGCAGCTAGTCAAGGTTACCATTAGCTACGGGCAACCATGTATCATAAGTTGCCCTATACATGTTTGTATGGACATCATACCCCGTAAGTTGCCCACCCGCCTCCGTGGTGAAATGAATGGCTCGTCTGAAGATCAGTTTTTCAATCCTCTGGCCGCGTCATACCAAAATACGTTAAAATGGATGGACCATCATGTTACAAAAGTTGCCCTATATGTCTATATGGACCATCATGTTACACAAGTTGCCCTATGTGTCTCTATTGACCATCATGTTACACAAGTTGCCCTATATGTCTATATGGACCATCATGTTACACAAGTTGCCCTATGTGTCTCTATAGACCATCATGTTACACAAGTTGCCCTATATGTCTATCTGGATCATCATGTTACACAAGTTGCCCTATGTGTCTCTATGGACCATCATGTTACACAAGTTGCCCTATATATCTATCTGGACCATCATGTTACACAAGTTGCCCTATATGTCTATCTGGATCATCATGTTACACAAGTTGCTCTATATGTCTATCTGGACCATCATGTTACACAAGTTGCCCTATATGTCTATCTGGACCATCATGTTACACAAGTTGCCCTATATGTCTATCTGTACCATCATGTTACACAAGTTGCCCTATATGTCTATCTGGATCATCATGTTACACAAGTTGCCCTATATGTCTATCTGGACCATCATGTTACACAAGTTGCCCTATATGTCTATCTGTACCATCATGTCACACAAGTTGCCCTATATGTCTATCTGGACCATCATGTTACACCAGTTGCCCTTAATGTTTGTTATGGCACACAAAAAAACAGAGGTTTCCCCATATGTCTCTATAGGCCATCATATTGCACAAGTTGACCTATATGTGTATCATACCTTGCCCTATGTTTGTGTGGACATCTTACATTTAAGTTGAACTATATGCTCGCACTTCATGTACCAATAGTACCAATTATTGTGTCACGTAAACGTTCACAACGCAAATACAAGCACATTATGTTTTGCGTGCAAGTATTTGTAAGTCATCAAATCATCAGCAGACTCTAATCAATGTTATATGCATAGTTATTGTTTTTTGATTAACTTTTTATACGTCAAAATAGATCAAGATGAAGACCAGATCAAGCATAATACTCGGTCAGTCTCATTCTTCAACCAAGGATCGTTTCGAACAAGGAAACGTGTGCGTATTGGTCATGTACAAGACGTGTTAAGATCTTTAATTGATAATCCAAGTCTTTATTACAGAAATACTGAAAGATCACAGCCTATAGTACAAATCTGGATTGTAAATATACAGAAACAATGTTAACTACCCTAAATTGATAAGCGATTAAATTGTTGCGCTTCTCCTTTCAAATGTATTAAACCAACGAACTCAGCGGAGAGTGAAAATCAATTGCTCTTAGGGTATGTCTGTCATCCTGACTCAATTGACTTAAGTCAATATTCAAATATTCACGTTTCTGATCCGGGATTATGAAATATGTACCATAAACCCATAAATATATTAACAGTCTTTTTTTTCCGAATGATAATAAAACACGCAGTCCATTGTAATAACGATAATGGTGTCACTTACTTCAATGAAACATTTACAATTTTTTATTTGTAATGTCTGTATTCTGTGGACACGATGACGGCTGGGTTGTGTCATCACGACTGACAGAAATGACGCGGGGTTTTAAAGTTTAGCTCATAAATGTCATCATGTCAAATCTAGGCAATAACTTTTATGGGCGCTTCTCAATTTTTAATTCTTAACCATCAAAGAGGAGTAGAAATGGGGTTCAAGGTTATTTTGCATATTGCGACGTGCATACACGTGTGTGAGTCGCTGCTTGAACTAATCCATTGATGTTGGTTTCATGGTTCTGGACCACTGAGATACCATGCCACAGTTTAACATGGATACCCCACTCAGACACAGTATACTGACTCTGATCCGACCAGTCCTTGTTTTAGCCCCTTAATGCCGAGATCCAGACAGGGTAAAAACAAGTACCATCTCTTTACGTCTTTTGGTATGACGCGGACGGAGGATCGAACCACCGAGGGACCGCCTCCGTGGTCTAATGGTAGAGCGTCCGCCCGGAGAGCGGAAGGTACGGGGTTCGATCCCCAGCCGCGTCATACCAAAAGACGTTAAAAGATGGTACTTGTTGTTATCCTGTCTTGCGCTCGGCATTAAGGGGCTAAAACAAGGACTGGTTGGCTCGGAGTCAGTACACTGTGTCTGAGTGGGGTATTCATGTTAAACTGCGGCATGGTATCTCAGTGTGCTAGCACTATAAATCGGCACCAGTCCGGACTAGTACAAGCAGCCACACACACATACACGTGCATGCACGTCGCTATATAAGTGCAGTAATCTTGGACGCGACGTAGGGGCGGTCGGGTAGCCTAGTGGTTAAAGCGTTCGCTCGTCACGCCGAAGACCCGGGTTCGATTCCCGACATGGGTACAATGTGTGAAGCCCATTTCTGGTGTCCCCCGCCGTGATATTGCTGGAATATTGCTAAAAGCGGCGTAAAACCATACTCACTCACTCACTCACTTGGACGCGACGTTAAACCCCATGTCACCCCCCATCCTATCTCAAGGCGGGCGCAAACACTAAAGGAGTTACAATGTGATAAGATGTAGGCAACTAGGCCATGCTTTCTTGTTGATGTTTTGATGATGGGGTCGGGTGTTTTGATAATAATAATTAAAAATTTAAAAAATAAAATAATAATAGCCATGCGGTTTAAGCGTTCGTTCGTCACGCCGAAGACCTGGGTTCGATCCTCCACATGGGCACAATGTGTGAAGCCCATTTCTGGTGTCCCCCGCCGTGATATTGCTGGAATATTGCTAAAAGCGGCGTAAAACCATACTGATCACCATTACGACACTACTTCAACGTCATGAAGATCCGGGGTAGAATAGACCTTCAGCAACCCATGCTTGCCGTAAAAGGTGACTATGATTGTCGTAAGAGGCGACTAACGGGATCGGGTGGTCAGGTTGGCTGACATGGTTGATGCCTGTCATCGTATCCCAATTGCGTGGATCGATGCTCATGATGTCAATCACTGGATTGTCTGGAGTGCGGCGTTAAATAATAAACAAACAAAACAAAGTTAAGCGGGGCACGGATCGGTGTGACATCTATCAGTGTATGACGTTAACATGTAGCGGTGATTAGGTCGCAAACGTTCATATACACCGACACTGGAAAGGTGCTGATACACACACGATAAGAATCGAGAAGAATATGGGATTCGAACCAACAACCAACGAATCCTGTCACCTAGGGACCTAATCAGGCATCGCTACGCTGTAAATACAAAACGTCAAGGCCAGAGAATAACCAGCCTCAATTATCCGCCGAAACAGTTTCTATTGGACGAAAAGGGAAAAAAAGCGGTGAAAATTATATGAATTGATCACTGAAAATTAGTGCTGACACCAGGTGTTCACGACAAAGATGTGTTTTGGGCCCCAAAAAAGTCTGGCTCCTCCTTTGACACCATACAATGGAGGTGTCTTGACGCTTCGACCGAAAGCATAATAATTATTCTCTTTCCTCAACGCTCGGCGTTAGGGTGAGAAAACGAGTAAAGGACAGCTCAAAGTCAGTGTACTGTCTCTAAGTGTTATCCCTTTTAAACTGCGACATGGTAAAGTGGGCTGACACAATAAAACAGGCTTTAATCCGGCCTACAAGGAGCCACACACGCGTGCATGCACGTGTCAATGTATGTACAATAATCTTGGACGCGACATTAAACCCATTTACCCTCATCTCCAAACTAACGGTATAATTCTAGATGTCTATATTTCCGAGTACTAAAACTCCCCGCCATGCAAAAATAAAATATATGTACTTACCATTGTCACAGAACGGTGATGCGCGTTTACCAGAACTGTTTCAAAAACAGTTGAACTATTCAATCAACCGCCTCGGGTTGGGGTGGTTTGTCCTTTAAAATTTCTAACTCCAAAACCCGCCTTAAAAAGTATTTGGTTTATGTTCCATTTGAAACCCTGTTAGCATTAATCAACAGAGTTTTTATGTCTTTTGTGTGTTAGAAAATTACATAAACGCCGTACGTGAGACTTAAATTTGCGCGTGCTATATAAATGATATAGTGTTTCCTTTACATGAAAAACAGCTGGCTCACATGTCAAGGGACGAAACAGTCACGAAACATGTCTATTTATTTGTCTTTTTATGCATTTTCCTTTTTAAATAGCGCTAGGGTATATTAGTTCTAGTTCTACTATGATTTTGATAAAATCATTACAGTCAAGTCCCGTTAATCCGACATGGTTGGTTGCATATGATTATGTCGGATTAACGAGTATGTCGAAAAACGAAATTTAGTTGCATCAGCGTACTTGGTGTTTGATGGCTAATTAATAAACCTGATAAACAGTTTGGGATACGGCTATGTTTGATTTCGAGGGTTTAATCCAAATGAAACAATGTCTTTATCGCATACAATTGGATGATCTTTAAAGACGAACTAAAATACGTGATGTTTCACAACGAATCACTATTCATCCTTCCAGCTTCTCGATCTAATTCCAAACAGTTACATCCCAGCCATCTCTGGATAGAAAAACCGACTGCTACCTTCAATGTGTGGTCGCGTGGCGATTTTCAATTAAATAAAGTAGAGCTATCAGATAGATCCGGTAAACACCTACAATACAGAACTTTCCACATTCAGCCTTTACAAACATGTAGCCTCTGAAATGTTATGAAATATTTTGGTAATTTGTGTTTTGATATAGTAACGAACGCAGACCATCTCTCCATTTTCAGGACTGAAATTGAAGAAATCTAGACTTGCCTAAATATTTACTTGTTTTTGTTTCAGGGTCTGAATGAAGGAATACAATCCGACCACAAGATACTGATACTGATACTATTGTTGTTTGTTTGTTTGTTTGTTTGTTTGTTTGTTGTTTAACATATGAATGTCCGCGTTTTGTCAATATATTCACCAGTAATTCTCCGTTTTGTGTATTTGTTACACAGTCTGTAAATAATCGAGTCTGGACCAGACAATCCAGTGATTGACATTATGAGCATCGATTCAGGCAATTGGGATCGATGACATGCATCAACCAAGTCAGCGAGCCTGACCAACCGATCCCGTTAGTCGCCTTTTAGGTCAAGCATAGTCCCCTTTAACGGCAAGCATGGGTTGCTGAAGACCAATTCTATCCCGGAATCTTTACGGGTCTAGTGGTAGTAGTAGTAGTAGTAGTAGTAGTAGTAGTAGTAGTAGTAATAGTAGTAGTATGACGCAGTATAGTTCCAGTTTAATCCGGAATACCACGACTGTCGTAAGTCTGTGTGAAAGTATGGAGCGAGAACGTTTCGTACACTTTCGTCTCCTTGTGGAATGGAAATCATGACATTATTTCTGTCGGACAGGAACTACATTGTGTATGAACATTCTTGCATTGATATCACACCCATTAATGTTCTACAGGCAGCAACAGTAACGACGTTATCGGCGGAGTAACTGGCACCAGCGCTGTCATGATAAGAATGACCTCTATATACAACACGTGACCTATGAGCTGCCAGTTGTGTTCTGTGCGAAACAGTTTCGAACTTACTTAAGCGGGTTTTCTTTCTGATATAAACCACTTGTTGACATCTACCAACGATGATGCAACTTCACTATATTAAACTATATTTTCCATGCCTTTTAGCATACTGTTTTATGAATTTATAGTGTATATTTTGAGTAAGATGACATTGGGTATATGTTTGAGAGTTCATGTCATTATGTAAGCACTAGCCAGAAATACGATCATCCATTATATATTTCTCAAAAGAAGTTAAGGAACACCCGATTTTTTCATACGACTATAATTAATCTGTCATGGTTGGTGGGTATTGCAACAAACAGCAACACACAGCCTTGTGGGTTCTTTAACTTGTTTTGAGTAGTATATATTACATCCACTGTGCATTTATAGGACGTAGGGCAAGAGTAGCCCAGTCGTCTAAGGCGCCGCAATTCGCTGTGCAGAGTTGCGTCCCTTGTTCACGCCAGAAACCTATGACCGTGGGTTCGAATCCCGGTTCGCCCCGATTCTGTTTCTAGGTTTGTCTGAACCATACCGGTGCTCGTGAGTTTCACCGAAGCGGTAAACGTCTGAGACCCGCAACACTTGAGGCTTTCCTCCCACATTAAGCTGACACGCCGCGATATAACTGACACGCCGCGATATAACTGAAATATTGTTAAAAGCGTTTGACCCAACTCACTCACACTCTCATTAATTTGGACGTCCATTATTACTCAGCACTGATCTTAATTCTCAACCCAATGAAAAAACCACAACGAATCACTCTTCATCCTTCCAGCTTCTCGATCTAATTCCAAACAGTTACATCCCAGCCATCTCTGGATAGAAAAACCGAAATCTGAATTCGTTTTATGCATCGGTTTAGTTTCCCATAAATTCGTCATGACAAAAGCCAGACACCGTGAGGGAACATCCCCAGAATTTTTATTTTCCCTCGCTCAGCTAGTTATAGCGACTTTAATTATGCCCACGTGTGCCTAGTATCCTTCCAACATATTCCCTGGCCCGACGGGACTGGAGATCTTGGTAGAATCGAGAAAAACGGGAGCTAGCGGGAGTCAAATCATAATTTACGACCCTACAAAGCTACTATGTCACCGTCCTTCGGCCAAAAAGAATGGGAAAAATGCCCAAAATGTTTTTGCCATCATTCTATTCCGTAAAGGAACAGCTAAAAGTATGCTCGTGCCTTCGAGACAAAAACGGAAAATGCTAACAAGGTAGTGTCATTACGACAAGGAATGCCAGTGAAGACTTGCTAACGTTTGCTACCGGGTCTGTTGCTGCAATTTGCGTGAGAACTTCTGTGTTCGGATAACAACGCTAGAGTAATTGCTCGTTAAAGTGGAACCGAGATTCTTGCTGGTTGCGTTGGAAGAGGAGCGGAGCCTTTGAAAACCAGTCTGAGTTGCCTGTGTCCAAACGTAACCTTGGCCCCGTTCCTCAAAGCGATCTTAGCGCTACGATGACCGTAAGCCTGTGTTAAAGTATGGGAGTTACGGTCACCGTAGGCTGAGATCGCTTTGAGGAGCGGGGCCCTGTTATTCGTGTTGCCATGTGTCTTGACATACATGTTACGGGCTGGAAGGGAAGTAGGTGTGGGAGTGGGAGGGGAAATTAATTGTGTGTTAAAATACGACAGGGTTCGGCCACATCCGGAGCATATTAGAGGGTACGGAATGAATACGGTTTTTTTTAATAGTTCTTGAGAAATTCTGTGGGGATTTTGAGAAAGAGAAAGTTAAAGATGGTCAAAGAGACACAGAGCGAGCGGGTTGGGGTGGCGGGGCGGGGCGGGGCGGGGTGGGGGTGTCAAAAAAGTGCAAATGCATGGGTTTTCTTGAGCATTATTATACTTCTTGGCTGCGGTTTTTGTTGTTTCTTTGTCATTGTGTGTTATTTATAAGTTTTATTTTTTATTTTGTTGGGTGTGGTGCGGTGGGGTGGGGTGGGGCTATATTGTTGTTATGGCGTAGTGATATCACATAAGTTCAGAGTAACCCATTCACCGTCATATCCTGCCGCATCAAATGACAGTTTTGAAGACAGATTATGCGTGCTTAAAAAAAACTTATGTGGTTTCATTCGGTACAATAGCTCTTTTGGCAACCTTCACACCAGGATTTGGCAAGATTGCGTTGAGTCACGTGATAGTCACGTGAATAGAACACGTTTCAATATGGATTCTTTCCTGTGTTCGCAGAGATATCTAGTTGGGTATTGAGGCAATCCAATTGTATTTTAGTGATGAGAGTCAAGAATATCTGAGGTATTGAAAAGAATCTATTTAGAAGTGATCCATGTATAAGAAAACACATTCATTGCACATTCGGGGCGGTCGGGTAGCCTGGTGGTTAAAGCGTTAGCTCGTCACGCCGAAGACCCAGGTTCGATTCCCGACATGGGTTCAATGTGTGAAGCCCATATCTGGTGTCCCCCGCCGTGATATTGCTGGAATATTGCTAAAAGCGGCGTAAAACTATACTCACTCACTCACTCATTGCACATTCGCAGGTGCTGATGCTTCACAGCAACACAAATGTTCTCTTGACACGCTGGTGTCAGGCTCGCTCACTTGGTTGATGCATGTCATCGATGCTCATGATGTCAATCTCTGGATTGTCACATCCAGCCTCGATTATTTACAGACGGCCGTCATATAGCTAGAATATTGCTGAGTGCAGCGTTAAACAACAACAACAACAACAAAAACAAAAAATAACTAGACACGTTGGATGCCCTGAGAAAATGTGATATAAAATCAGCTCCAAGTTTCAGTAAATAAAATGTCTTAAAATCCTACAATGACGCCACCTGTGTAATGTCATACAGACTTACCCAATTATTGTGTTGGACTTGGATGATTCAGTTTGGCGCGTGGTGTTCACGAGATTAGTAACGTGTGTTATTGTGGCTGTATTTCTATTAAGAAAACGTGTTGTGATTTCGCGGAGCAGACCGCCAAGTGTTTGTTGCACATGTCAAAATGTTTTGGGAATATTACTAAATTATTGTTGACGAATAAATATAACGTTTACGTTTGTTGTTTGTTTGTTTATTGTTTTAAGTCGCATTCAACACTATTCAAGCCATATGACGGCGGTCTGGAAATAATCGAGTCTGGACCAAATAATATAGTGATTGACATCATGAGCATCGATCCACGCAAGTGGGATACGATGACATGCATCAACCAAGTCAGCGAGCCTGACCACCCGATCCCCTTAGTCGCCTCTTCAGACAAGCATGGTTGGCGAAGACCTATTCTAACGCGGATTTTCACGGGTTTACAGGGGCGGTCGGGTAGCCTAGTGGTTAAAGCGTTCGCTCGTCACACCGAAGACCCGGGTTCGATACCCGACATGGGTACAATGTGTGAAGCCCATTTCTGGTGTCCCCCGCCGTGATATTGCTGGAATATTGCCAAAAACTGCGTAAAAATATACTCACTCACTCACTCACTCACGGGTTTATACGTTTGTAAAGTCCATTGGTTGAACATTACAAATCAGTGAGTGAGTGAATGAGTTTGAGTGTGTGTCTTGAGAGGGGAGGGGGATGAGTGAGTGAGTGAGTTTTTTTCTCAGATGTCACGCCGTGTCAGTTTAAAGTTATCGGCACATGGTAGAAATCTGAATAATTATCAAATGAATCGAAACTTAAATGCAGACGTTGTTATCCGTCTATTAATGCGAGGCGACATGAACGCACACATTCTCTCGCCCACTCCTAAATTAGATACGGCCCCATACACAGATGTTGTCGTGTTTCGGGAACGACATAGTGCGTCTAGCTCGACAGTTACTTATTAACACCTACAGGTGTCAACTTTTTCGTCAGAGTAATGGTTTGCGAAAGTGACAGGGACGTTGTAAACCGCAGCACAACAAATTCCTCCGCAGAAAGTGCGATAAGTTAGTGCCTGCAAAGATGGCGGTCTGACACGTGACATGAAAACCCGGATGTAACCCACGTGCTTTTGCTGTCAAAACGGCATCACTGTCAATGCCTGGCAGAAATGTACACCACGAGTTGTCTGCCCTTATCAGATCTACCGCTAGGAATAACGTTAGCCGAAGTGGCGCAAGGATACACGAAAGTGGCACTTGTACTGTCTGTGACTCTTTATAGGGTATTACTCCGTCTAAACTTGTTTAGATCGTAAGATTATTGCTGTAATTTAACTGTCTGTTGATTAAACCTGTTGCCATGGCGTCAACACATGTTTAAGCACAGGGAACGTTAATTGATCTGATTCATTCGATTTAAAATCGTCCTCTTTGGGTAATTGTTAGTCCTGCACCATGACTGTGGAATATATGTATTTTATGAAAATAAAACAATCTAGATATGTATACAAAAGCAAGTCTAGACAGTTCTAGCTTGCTCTATTCCACATGAAATCAGCATCGGGAGAGTTATTCGTTTTATTTTAGAGTCAAGAAGGGTAATGTGTAATATAAGATTTCATAGACTAAATGTTTGTCTTGGTAATTTTCATTAAACCTGAGTTTGAAAAATTATGATGTGTAGGTTCATTTTGAATGTTATGTAAACATGTATGTTACATTTGAGTAACTAGAATGACTGGGATAAGGTTATATGGTCGCGTATGACTAATGGTATGTTGACGTTGTTGATTGATCAACCGTTTCACATAGGATTAAAACAACAATTCTGGAGCGTACAATACAACACATTACATTGTATTTAATATACCTGTTTGTTGTTTAACGCCGCACTCAGCAATATTCCAGCTATATGATGGCGGTCTGTAAATAATCAAGTCTAGACCTGATAATCCAGTGATTGACACCATGTGCATCGATCAACGCTACTGGGATACGATAGCATGTATTATAGCTAAAATGGATAGAATTATCATAAAAACGCCCGCATGTTATCAGAAATGAGCGGGCCACTGTAACTTGATAATGCCCTCATATTACTTGACGACGGGCCATTATCACGCCCGTTGTTAGGTGACGTCATAGGATAGGGATAGGTGACGTAACGTTCAATAGTGACGTAATCTGGTAGTTCTATGACGTTTCCATATTTGTAAATGTGGGTCAGTGACATTCGTGTTGATTGCAGTAAATGTTTCAAAATCGACATTGTTGTTTCTTTTTATTTGATAACAAATTCCATCCATTTTAGCTATAATAACGGTAACGCTATTTTTCAGGGCATTATCATTTGCAGAAGCCCTCGGTCTTCAGTTAATGGAAGACCTCGGGCTTCTGCAAATGATAATGTCCTGAAAAATAGCGTTACCCTTATATCAATGACGTCAGCGATTCTGACCACCCGATCCCGTTAGATCCTCTTGGGTTGCTGAAGACCCATTCTTACCCGGATTTTCACGGGTCCCCTGTACGTGTACAGAGATACTTATAGTGTATATACATTCACTAAAGTACACAGGTACAAATATATAAGATATTATACATAAAATATAACAAGAAATACTTTTATATATTATAACAAGGCAAAAAGTGAGCAGGATTTACTAATACCCCCGACTTCGACTACAATATATTTCAACAAGTTCAAAACATGAAAAAGTCATATTTTCTCAGAAAATCCACGATATCAAACTTTGCACTGCACCTGTCCTGATGGTATAGAAAATGTACCCCGATTGAAAAAAGAACCAATGAAGTAGTTTTCAATTTCTTGGTCGCACAAACGTTGAAGAAGAAAAAAACATTCCAAGTTCCAAACATGTAAACAATATTATTTTCTCAGAAAACCCACATATCAAAGTCAAACATTGCACTGCACCTCTTCTATTAGTATAAAAAGTATTCCTTAAATTTGAAAATAATTCAAGAAGTAGTTCTCCGCGTTACTTACATCACTATGTCAACGCCAAATAACTTGACAATATCCTTGTTAATCCATACAGCACCGTTCCCATTGAAATTGCCAGGTCAAGCAAACGTCCGGATAAACGATCATGGATTTGTAGAACTGGCATTTGAACACAGTGAAGCCCCGTTAATCCGGACGTAAGTTAAGCGTTCCCTCTGACTAGAAAATTGACGTTTATGCATTATTGTAAGCGTTCCCTGGAGTATTTACCCAGACGATCTGGTGTCGTGATTAACCGGATAATCAAGATCTATATTGTGATAAAACGAGTCTTACATCGCGAAGTGCATCAAATCACGTGAGCACCTTGATCAAAAACATGAAAAGATATAGAAAATATCTGTTGACAACGAGTTAGTGGTGCACATGCTTTGCAAATCCTGTGGTGCACATGCTTTGCAAATCCTGCAGTCGACCGAAATCAAATCACGTGAGCACCTTGATTAAAAACATGAAAGGATTGGGAAAATATCTGTTGACACCGAGTTGGCGGTGCACATGCTTTGCAAATTCTGCAATCGATCGAAATCTGCACGACAGTTTACAAACCGGATTTCTATTTCGGTGCGCGATTTTGATTGGACTATGCATAGACTCGTTAGTCCAGCCAAAATGTAACTCCATAATACCAGCCTAGTTCGGCAAGGGTGGAAACTGGACTTTTATAGTCAGTTAACTCACTTGCCTCGGGAAGATGGATTCCTGTGACTGAACATTGGTCCCCAGTAGTCAAAGTCCCCCGAGTCAAACACATCTTGATCAGGTGGTCAGGCTCGCTGACTTGGTTGATGCATGTTATATAGCCGTCAATATTGCTGAGTGCGGCGTTAAACAACAAACGAAAAAAGAAAGACACAAACAATACCTTGTTTACACTTTCAGCGATGCAACCACTTTTATATCGGAAAAAGATAGTTCCTCAAACCAAGATATATGTGTTATGTGATCTTATGTATGCTTAAAATGCTCTCTAGTAACATCACGTCCTATCTTCATTGGATGGGCAGTGATCTGTGATGAACGAGTGAGTGAGCGAGTATGGTTTTACGCCGCTTTTAGCAGTATTCCAGCAATATCACGGCGGGGGACACCAGAAATGGGCTTCACACATTGTACCAACGTCGGGAATCGAACCCGGGTCTTCGGCGTGACTAGCGAACGCTTTAACCACAAGGCTACCCGACCGCCCCTCAAACTATCAGAGAAAATGTATTATGTAATAACAGATTCCATAGCATATAAATATATGTGAGTCTAAACATAACTTATACCCTTTGCACACTACTGAAATAAAGCAGAAAGAGAAAAAGTAAAAATGAAAATTAAGAGAATGGATTACTCAAACACAATGCCTGTGGAATATCTCCACTTGATATAACCCAAACAAGTCAGGATGATACAAGTGCGCGCATGTCGCCAACAGTATTAAATCTGCATTAAAAACAAGTTAAAAACTTATTGTGTAATAAAACATTTAATGACTAAAGGTGGATTTGCTGTATAAGACGAAAAATGCGAATAAAAACATGGAGTATGACTTTGTGATCAGTAATATAGTTGGGTTGTCATTAATTACCCGCTGTCGTAAAATCGTGTTGCAGCAACAATAGCTAACATAACCAAAACAATAGCAGACTGAAGCTGCTTCTACAGTTTGACACGTGTTACATTTCACAATAAGGTCAGCGATGTCTATTGCAGGGCACGCTAACACATAGCAGTGAAAGATGTACATTTCAGATACGCGTGCTCTTTTGACATTTTGGCTTTAAAATATATTCTCGTTGAAAGACCGCGCTTTATCGCGGGAAAGCATTGGATATCTGGACCAGCACGTGCTGATTGCCCGTGTCGTCGCTTCCGTAACATGTCAGTTTCAAATATAAGGATTGATAACCCAGGATGTGTTTCTCCTTTCTGTCTTCCCGTTCACGTGATTAATATATCTGGTCATTCGATGTTTCATGAGATGGGATGGGTTGGATGGAGATAGATAGTCGCCCGCTTTGCATTAAATCCACGTTAAAACAGTTTGCGACATGTTGGAAAACGTTGAAATACGTTCCAAAATGTTTAAACTGCATTCAAAAAATTGATGCGTGTACAAGATGACGTCATCAGATGTTAAAATGGCACATTCAACTTCCCTGCATGTATGCTTGGCCATTTTTTGTTTTGTTCATAGACATGGATGACTTTGTTACTTTGCAGGAAGACACATGAAGATCCGGGTTAGAATACGTCTAGAATACAGCCATGCTTGCCGTTAAAGGCGACGATGCTCATCGTAAGAGGCGACTGACGGGATCGGGTGGTCAGGATCGCTGACTTGGTTGATGCATGCCATCATGCCCAATTGCGTAGATCGATGCTCATGATGTCAATCACTTGATAGTTTGTTCCGGGCTCGATTATTTACAGACGGTCGTCATATAGCTGGAATATTGCCGAGTGCGGCGTTAAAAAACAAACACACAAACAAACAAACCTCGGCGTAAAATGTGAAAAACTGTTGTGTCTGGTTTAACGGTGCCTTGTACATCATTTCAGTTACAACCACGCGTTGAACCCACCATCACGGGTACACTTTGGTGAAATCCACCATCACGGGTACACTTTGGTGAAATCCACCATCACGGGTACACTTTGGTGAAATCCACCATCACGGGTACACTTTGGTGAAATCCACCATCACGGGTACACTTTGGTGAAATCCCCCACCACGGGTACACTTTGGTGAAATCCACCATCACGGGTACACTTTGGTGAAATCCACCATCATGGGTACACTTTGGTGAAATCCACCAGCACGGTAACACTTTGGTGAAATCCACCATCATGGGTACACTTTGGTGAAATCCACCATCACGGGTACACTTTGGTGAAATCCACCATCACGGGTACACTTTGGTGAAATCCACTACCACGGGTACACTTTGGTGAAATCCACCATCACGGGTACACTTTGGTGAAATCCACCATCACGGGTACACTTTGGTGAAATCCACCATCACGGGTACACTTTGGTGAAATCCACCAGCACGGGTACACTTTGGTGAAATCCACCACTACAGGTACACTTTGGTGAAATCCATCATCACGGGTACACTTTGGTGAAATCCACCATCACGGGTACACTTTGGTGAAATCCATCATCACGGGTACACTTTGGTGAAATCCACCATCACGGGTACACTTTGGTGAAATCCACCTGCACGGGTACACTTTGGTGAAATCCACCACTACGGGTACACTTTGGTGAAATCCATCATCACTGGTACACTTTGGTGAAATCCATCATCACGGGTACACTTTGGTGAAATCCATCATCACGGGTACACTTCGGTGAAATCCACCAGCACGGGTACACTTTGGTGAAATCCACCATCACGGGTACACTTTGGTGAAATCCACCATCACGGGTACACTTTGGTGAAATCCACCATCACGGGTACACTTTTGTAAAATCCACCATCAGAGGTACGCTTTGGTGAAATCCACCATCACGGGTACACTTTGGTGAAATCCACCATCACGGGTACACTTTGGTGAAATCGACCACTACGGTAACACTTTGCTGAAATCCACCATCACGCGTACACTTTGGTGAAATCCACCACCACGGTAACACTTTGGTGAAATCCACCATCACGGGTACACTTTGGTGAAATCCACCATCACGGGTACACTTTGGTGAAATCCACCACCACGGGTGCACTTTGGTGAAACCCACCAGCACGGTAACACTTTGGTGAAATCCACCATCACGGGTACACTTTGGTGAAATCCACCACCACGGGTACACTTTGGTGAAATCCACCAGCACGGGTACACTTTGGTGAAATCCACCAGCACGGTAACACTTTGGTGAAATCCACCAGCACGGGTACACTTTGGTGAAATCCACCACCACGGGTACACTTTGGTGAAATCCACCAGCACGGGTACACTTTGGTGAAATCCACCACCACGGTAACACTTTGGTGAAATCCACCATCACGGGCACACTTTGGAGAAATCCACCAGCACGGGTACACTTTGGTGAAATCCACCAACCCGGGTACACTTTGGTGAAATCCACCATCACGGGTACAGTTTGATGAAATCCACCAGCACGGGCACACTTTGGTGAAATCCACCATCACGGGTACACTTTGGTGAAATCCACCAGCACGGTAACACTTTGGTGAAATCCACCACCACGGGCACACTTTGGTAGAAATCCACCATCATGGATTGGTGAAATCCACCAGCACATATACACTTTGGTGAAATCCACCAGCTCGGTGCTGACAAACCGGTGGATCAAACTAGAAGAAACTGTCAAAGAACACACCTAACGGACGCTACTTTCCAGGGCGAATTACGGAGCCCGAAACGAACTAATTATGGAAAAAAGTCGTCAGAAACAATTATCACATTTCAAAATTCGCGAACACCTGTTTTAAAAACTGATTTACAGTGACCCATTCATATCATTTTCACCATTATTTTGCCTTTTGTGCCCAATGGAACAAGTTTGACGTCATTCCTGTTCTATCTTTTGTGTTACAGTCGGCTGAATTGTGGCGAGGCGTATTGTACAAGTATGTCTTTAGTCTCTGCCAGGTTTGATTCCACAAGTGTACAGGATGTGAATCCTATTCCTGGTTTTCCCCGCCGTGATATTGATGGAATGTTGCTACAAGCGGAGCAAAACCATACTGACTCACTCACTCACACGAGGCAGGTACCAATACTGACAAATACAATGTCAGTTCTGAAAATGACCCGTGAAGATCCGGGGTAGAATAGGTCTTCAGCAACCCATGCCTGCCGTAAAAGGCGACTATGCTTGTCGTAAAAGGCGACTAACGGGATCGGGTGGTCAGGCTCGCTGACTTGGTTGATGCATGTCATCGTATCCCAATTGCGTGAATCGATGCTCATGATGTCAATCACTAGACTGTCTGGTCCAGACTCGATTATTTACAGACCGCCGTCATATAGCTGGAATATTGCTGAGTGCGGCGCTAAACGACAATTTAACCAACAAACAAAACAACAGATGGCATTACAGATTAACAGATAGAAATCGGGTATTCATCAACATTGTTTGGTAGTAACTAACACCGAACATGCTTTTAACTTTGTGTAGCCATGACCTCGGAGAAGTTGTATACGTCACGCATCAAATATCCTCCCCTGGTCCACATTACACACAATAAAATCACTGACATTTTGATCCATGCAATAAAATATTCCTGTCTATCATCGGCCGTTGTTGTTGCCCAAAACACACAGACCTCTCAACCGCCAGTGTCGACTAAATGGACGAGCAAATATTGAGACGCGTCAGAGTATTTCACACGATTTATACATCAGACTTGTGTAATAAATCATATCAGCAAATCAATAGCATGGTGTCAATTTCATCAGCGACTGCAATCCCTAACGATGAGGCCGAACACCATAGGTCAAGTTGCCTCGTGTACGTCAATGATGGGATTGAAATAGACACTTGTAAATTTCATGTAGTAGCCGTGGAGGTTTGTCTAGTGTTATGAGATATGACTTATCATTGCTTGATGTGTTCTTAAAATGTTCGCCCGTATCTGATACAACTTTAAATCGTGGTCCAAATTACCGACCACTTTTAAAGGGTTGTTAATCAGTCCAATGTGTCAACGAATGATTCGACTGAAATATACATTTGTCAATTTCATAACTAGGTTGCATCAGGAAGTATAAAAGAGAGATCATGAAGCTCAGGTTTGGCGGAAAAATGGGTGATATGGCATGAGTGAAGTTTAGGATTTCAGTTGTTTGAAAAGCGCTGTCCATATATATACATATATATATATATATATATATATATATATATATATATATATATATATATATATATATATATATATATATATATATTAGTACGTTTAGTTTGAAAACTGAAAAATATACACACACATAATATAATGTAAGATTTACACAATTTATGTAAAACAAATGTATATTTCAACGCCATGGAATGTAGAAAAAAAACCTCCGAACACGCATGCCTACATTTCGTTAGTCAAATAGGCGAATCGGTTTTTAAATCGTATATTTTTTTCTGTAAATGCTCAAATAACAGTCTTTCTACAGTAAAGCACGCATATATTCATTAAAATCTTTTAAACTGGAAATATAAATCATAAACCAAATTAATTACATATTTTAAAGTAGATACTACTGTCAAGAAATAACGTGTTTTCTTCAGATCTACGTCCAAAGTACAACATTATACATGCTCAGGCTGTTATCATAATTCTTTAGAGGATTTAAATGGCCATATCAAACATCTGAGAGGGGTACGAAACACTTCTGCAGATCCTTTGCATTGAAAAAAAATCTGAAAACATCTTTGAATCGGTGAGAAAGATTGGCTATCTTTGCCATAGCGATTTGACCCATAACCAAAAAGTCAGACTAACGTTTCGAGCAAATCCCACTCACGCCCTTGGCATGCTAATTGTGTTTGACAAGACATTAATCACGACCTGTGCCCCGAGATTTACTATATTTCCCGCAAAACCTTGCTTTGTTTTGGTCTCCTTTAGAAAACCGACAGCGCGCCTTATCTTTACGCGTGCCTATATCAAGTTTCGCGTTTCAACAGCGATATCGTTCTTCATTAACAATGCTTGAAAATTATGATAATTTTAACTCGTTCTGAAATCGACAACGCCGAATGTGAAATAGACAACATCCGCCGCACTTCAAAGGCGTCGCTGGGAACAATATGTCACAGAGGTGTATTATTAAAACGTTTAGCAATTGAAATGAATGAATGCAATCTCCAAATGTATACTTTCTATAAGGGTAGATTATAGAGGCTTTGTGGAGCTATTTCTTACAAAAGTAAAGGGTTGGGGTTTCGGGTGAATCTTGGTACACACCTGTGAAATGTATTTTCCATGATGGAGAGGAGCTCAAGAAGGTCTTCGCTCCATCGCTTAAAGGCTCGCCTACAAATGTCAGAATTGAGCGAGAAGGATTTGGAAGGTTTTAGATTTTGGTGATAGAGCACCCATCCACGACCACGCGCTATACGAAGATAGAAACGAATATATTCATCTGTCCAGTATATACATATATTGAAATAAATCAGTAATGGTGATATGCCACGATTACCTTCCACGGTTTCACCAGCAGAGGTTACGCCTCTTCAAATAAACTTCGTTGATACTCGGGGTCGGCTCTAGATTGCACGTTTTAGGACACACAAAAGATGTACTTTCATTTTCTAAATTGTTTACGACCAGCAATATCAAAATCACCTGTTTCGGTGAAAGAAGAACGCGCAAAAATGGAAAATGTATTTCGGTCATAATCAGGTTAGCTTGGCTGTAGAATAGAATATGTAGCCTTCCCCAGCGGAGGAATTTATGTCAGAGTTTGTTATATGGGTGTGGACAAGTGAAGTTAAATATGGAATATTGAAATCGGCGTCGAATGGGTACCCGGTAGAAAGGTAGAAGTGTCTTAATATTCTTACTGAAAAATTCAGTTGTTTATGTGTGGATATGGTAACGATTACAAAATCATTTTAAGAAGAGATATCAAAATATTGAACACGTATAATTCAGCTGCTGAATAAATACATGAGCGTGAGAATTAAGTTTTCCGTATATGGGTACTCGAGAGAAAGGTAAAACGTGTCTGAACATTCGTATCGTTAAATCAAGCAGTTGTTAACTTTCGGATATCGTAAAGATTAAGAGTTCATTGATTTTAAAGATGATATAATATGATACATATATAATATAGCCGCTGAAAAATATATGAAGACGAGGGAAGAGGTTTTGCGCATATTTGTGAATGTTTCGGCAATACTACGGCGATAAAATATAAAGGGGTTTAATAATTAAAACCAGTAATGACATCTATTTTTAAGAGACATCACTAAATTGTCAAACACTCGTTTTTAAGACATTGATGACGCAAGTTGCTCACTGTGATCAATCTGAGGCGGGAGTGACGTAGCGATGGAGTCACGTGCAAACAGGTCGGAACAAACCGCGGTGACTCCTACTGTGTGATGTATATCGTCTCTGTGCATCTTGTCAACAGCGGGGATAACGCACACGTCCTATTAACCCCCTTTGCAGTCTCTAATTAGTACAAGAAATATTAGAACAATATGTTCTGTCAGGAATAGGGTACAGAGTGTATTGTAGAGAACGCAATACTTCCAACGAATCTTTAGTTTTTGAACATATCTCTACTTCAGCTTTGTGAGTGAGTGAAGGGGGAGTATGGTTTTACGCCTTGACCAATATGCCAGTAACACCACTGCAGGGGACAACTGAAATGGTTTTCATGCATTTTACCCATGTGGGAATCGACGTGACGAACGAACGGTTTAACCACTAAGCTACCAACCGCCCCTGTGGCATTGCGGGTAATACACAATATATTATTTTGTATGTTTGAATGTTTTTATCGCCGTTTACAATATGACGGTTGTTCAATGGGAGAGCAATGTCTTACGTGACGCAGATCTAAGACGTTTAACGCTATCGAGAACCCGCCGACACGTGTACGATTCTGTCAAACCAATCAGGGATTCGAACACACGTTCATGGGATCATGGCATGATTCAAAGACCAACCGCGCGGGGTATGGCGGCATTATAGACAAGGCCAAAACAATGGTGATTTTGATACTCCTGAATAAGGGATAAGAATGACCACGGATTAGAATGGACAAGCGGATCCTGACACGGACAAGGGGTCCAACTCTTCACGGCGAATTCCGACGCCGCGTTCGACATAGTAACAAAAGAGATGCTGGTTACTGCAAAACTCGATAACTCATGTCCGGATATAGCGAAAAGGAATCCTGTTATCCGAGTTATTCATCTGGCCAATTTAGCGTTTGAAACCACTGTTCAGAGATGATGCGTAACATCTCTGCCTTGTTTAATATAACCGAAACATTGTACCGCTAAAATGTCACTTGTAAACAACGACTTCAGACATAATAATAACGATTATTTCCATTCTTATACATGCTAACGAAACCCGTGGAGATCAGAGTTAGAATAGGTCCAGCAACCCATGCTTGCCGTAAAAGTCGACTATGCTTGTCGTAAGAGGCGACTTACGGGATCGGGTGGTCAGGCTCGATGACTTGGTTGATGCATGTCATCGTATCCCAATTGTAGCAGAAATCTTGACATTCCAAGGGTCAGTTCGATACTTCCAGAAGGCGCTCTAGAATTCTAACCTTGACCTTTTTCACTGACAACTTTGTACGACGAATAAGAGCCTAAGTGATGCCGGTCTTAGAATATTTCAGTTCTATCCCGGCGTGGCAGATCTATATTAGGGAGCCCTAGTGTCGCAGGTCGTAGAACCTCAACACAACAGTGCAACTCACAAGCATGAAGTTTGAGAATGATGCTTGTGTGGGTTTATGAGGATGCACTTGATGTATAAGGCTAAAAAAAACCACGCAATGTTTCTCGAGTATCGCCTCCGCGTCAAGTTTCATCCTGCGTGTGGGTAACTTTTATTGCCGGAAAAAATAAAGTTTTTCAAAATCCAAGCGCCATATGAAGCAGAATCTGATATCCATAAAATAAACTACCTGACAGCTGACATTTTATTACTGTACCGAGTTCAGTGTGTGCCTAAAGTCCTACGTTACTCGTTACTTTTTCATTTGATTTTCCCCAAACAGCGTTGTCTTTGGTTTAGTTTGGTTTGTTGTTTAACGCCGCACTCAGCAATATTCCAGCTATATGACGGCGGTCTGTACATAATCGAGTCTGGACCAGACAATCCAGTGATTGATATCATGATCATCGACGCAATTGGGATACGATGACATGCATCAACCAAGTCAGCGAGCCTGACCACTCGATCCCGTTAGTCGCCTTTTACAACAAGCATAGTCACCTTTTTACGGCAAGCATGGGTTGCTAAAGACCAAGTCTACCCCGGAATCTTTACGGGTCAAACAGCGTTGTCGGTTAGATACTGCTTTGAGTATAAAGGTTCGTAAAAAAACACACGCTTTAGGTTAAGTTCGATCATCTTTCTGATCACGTAAACTGGGAACCGACAAGTTATCTCTATTTTGTTCCCCCTATTTCTGAAACAGCCGGATATTAAAGTGTACTGTATTTTTAAATTTGCCTTTGGTATAAACATCACGTGTCACGCGATCACATGTATTATTTATAAATTTATAACATTTATAACATTTATCACAATCCCCGGTATCACATCCACATAGGTTACTCAAAGACATTATGATGAATAAAAAATATGTTTTTTTTATCAGTTTGCCGTCGCAAACCAGTATTTCCACAAATCGATCTACATGCTTATTCGGGGCAGAATAGGTCTTACGCAACCCATGCTTGTCGTAACAGCTGCCTAACGGGATCGGATGGTCAGGCTCTCTGACTTGGTTGTTGCATGCCTTCGCATCCCAATTGCCTGGATCGATGCTCATGACATTTATCACTGGATTGTCTGGTCCAGACTCGATTATTTACAGACCGCCGTCATAAAGCTGGCATATTGCGGAGTGCGGCGTTAAACAACAAACATGCTTATTCATGAAAGCATTAACAATGGATTTCGCGATATACAGATATATATGTCGCGAAATATGAGGTTATGCATGTTTGAAAAATGTACTTATTTGGTTGTAAAATCGAATTGTGGAAGAAAATACGTGCATCATCTAGTTGTCCAATTTTTTTAATGGACGTGAACTAGTCACGTGACACCCACGTGTGTTTTTAAGCAAGGTTTGATTGTTTGTTTGTTGTTTAACGCCATTCTCAGCAATATTTCAGCTACATGACGGAGGTTGGTAAATAATCGAGTCTGGTCCAGACACTCCAGTGATTGACATCATGAGCATCGATCCACGCAATTGGGATCGATGACATGCATCAATCAAGTCAGCGAACCTGACCATCCGATCCCCTTAGTCGCCTCTTTAGACAAGCACAGCCGCCTTTAAGCAAGGCCCTTTTCAGGTGTATTTTTAATACTTCGTGACAAGAGTTTTTCACATTTCATGAAAACGAGCAAAAGTAAAATGTGTCAAGATTACGTGCACGATATAACGGGTTGCTAGTCATTGCTCATTTAGAAAATCCTTCAACGTAACATGGAAATGCCACATTGTGTGTTCTCGTGTAATGTCACTATTTCATTCGTCGAGCTCCATGTATGTGCAGCAAAGTAGTTTGTCAAGATTATGACTCATAATTTCATAAATATGTACAAAGTCACTTCTTTAACGTGTCAGTAGGTGTATTTACATTGGTTCCTCTCGGGGTGAAAGGTCAAATTGGTTTGAGTTTCAATTATGTTGTTACATGCAATGTGCATAATATTGACATCCGGCGCTCGGTCAATAATGTTAGTAAGTCTTAACACAAATGATTATTAGTTTAAATCATAATTTGTAGATTATATAAGTAATAAGAACAAGTTTTACCTATAAAAGACTGACGAGATCGGGTGGTCAGGCTCGCTGACTTGGTTGAAGCATGCCATCGATCCCAATTGCGTGGATCGATGCTCATGATTTCAATCACTAGATTGTCTGGTCCAGACTCGATTATATACAGAACGCCGTCATATAGCTGGAATATTGCTGAGTGCGTGGTGAACCAACCAAGCGAAAGGATATCGTGTTTCTAACAACCCATCGCACCCCAACCCCACAAAACCCAGCCGTACAACACTGGATTGATGAATTTATATAAAAGGACGCAGCACTAAACATGCCTTTGGTTAGTTGCGTTGCTTGGTTGGTTGGTTGGTTTGTTGTTTAACGCCGCACTCAGCAATATTCCAGCTATGTGACGGCGGTCTGTAAATAATCGAGTCTGGACCAGACTTTCCAGTGATTGACATTATGAGCATCCCGTTGGTCGCTTTTTACGACAAGCATAGTTGTCTTTTACGGCAAGCATGGGTTGCTGAAGACCTATCCTAGCCCGGATCTTCACGGTTTACCTTGTGCCTTGTTCTATACCTTGTGCCTTGTTCTATACCTTGTGCCTTGTTCTATACCTTGTGCCTTGTTTGGCGCCAATTCGCCTACTCATCATCAACCTTTTGCACATAGTATATGTACCTAGACAACAACAAAAAACGACTGACCGTTTTGTTTTATTTGTTGTTGGTGGCGGCCTGTAAATAATCGAATCTGGCTCTGACAATCCAGTGATCGATTCTGACCCGCGACAGAAACAGTTCGTATTAATGCCCGCGTATTTGTCAAAATATTCACACACAAAATCCGTTTTGATTCTTAATTGTTTAACGCCACAGTCAATAATATTCCAGCTATATGACGGCAGTCTGTACATAATCGAATCTGGACCAGACAATCAACTGACTGATATCATAAGCATAGGTCTACGAAATTGGTATACGGGGACATACATCAACCAAGTCACCAAGACTGATCACACGATCCCGTTACGACAAGCACAGTCGCAAACATGGGTTGCTGAAGACCTGTTCTTGCGCGGCTCTTCACAGGAAAAATATATATAAAAATTCAGTATCTAAAATTTAAATTCAGTTTAATCCAGTATTTGCACTTGACGAAGTGGCCTCCGATTCATGACTAACTGCAATTTACAACCTCGCCACATTCCAAACTTGGCCAAATGCGTGATGGTACATCCAGTCTTCGCCAGCCTACGTGTGTTCGTGCACGTGTTCCAGCCTTTATTCTCCAACATCAAAGGCGAGACACGCTTTACATCATTCCGTTACCATGTCAAGTCAGCGCCATGATAAGTATTGGCGATACCTGGGTCTCCTCATCCCTCGGTATACATCTTCATCGTCCTTTCACTTGCGGGGGGTCCCCGGGCTTATTTATTTGGTTGTCCAACTCCTCCATTCGCTCAAAGATGTGCCAACAAAATATAGAAGATGCATAAACAAATTACGATCTTGAATTCTATTAGATCCGACTCGCCGTCCGTGATATGTGCTTGGTTACCTTTGAAAACTCCTCCAGTTGCCAAGACTATTAATCATCGGGGGAGTACTTTTCGTCTTGCTGCGAGTCTTGTAGACTAAACTCTTGCTCCCTACTTCAGCCACTTACTGAAATGTTTCATTTGATGTGGAGTTTACACCAGAATTGATTTAGAACAGATGGTAATATTCGAGGACTTATTTATTTTGCAAATGTCAACGTATGTTAATGGATCCGAAAGGCCTTCTACTCGAGTGGACGTCCTATTTTAAGAAACTAAAATATACACGAATGATTTAAAGACAATTAATTAACATGAATTTTGAACTTTTTTCAGCCTACGTATTACGTATTACTCAATGTATACGGATTCGTACGTTCATACAGACATGACGTGGTCAGTCAGATAGCTACTGCTTAGTTTGTTTATTTGTTGTTTAACGCCAGCTATATGACTGCGGCCTGTAAATAATCGAGTCCGGACAAGACAATCCAGTGATTCACATCATGATGTAACTGTTATATATTATTTCAGCAAACATACAAGACATATTAAAGACAAGATTAAAATTAATCTACATTGTATTAAAAATGAAATATTTACCGTTAAAAGTACTGATAAATATTTATAGATTACATCACCACGCATTGCAAATTCAACCAAATCGGGTTGATTCCTAACTGGGTCGTTATTCAAGTAAATAATAAACTGTGATTTTATATATCCTTTCAAACGACTTTAATTTCACATTAAACATTGTCTTTTAGACATTTTGTAATAAAATACACAGATATAATCTATTAAAAAAGCAATAAATCCGAGACCAAGGATCGCAGCCAATCGCATGATAATACGTATTCCGTAAAATTTTGAATCGGTTCAAAACGTCTTGTGACGATTCAATATTTATGTGGCATGTAACCCGTTTTCCACGGCGGTGGCGGGTTGTTTACATCATTACAACGATAAGTCACAATTTGGGGGAAAGGTCTACTCCCCCACGGAATCGAGTTCAGATATTTCCTGTATGATGCAAACAGAAGGCACTCGGAGCATGCCACCCCGCACGTACATATGCTGCATACGAGTTTCCTTCATAACACACTCAATGAATATTGTAATTGAGAGTCGAGTTTTTATATATGCTGATCGAAAGAAGTAATGCAACGGATATTTAAAGCGGTTGGATATTCCGGAAGCACAAGATGGTCAATAAGTGTCAAACCATGCAGAACATCATTTCTATCATTTCACCCTATCATATTTTTTAAAGTGATTAAATATTATTCGGCAATATTTCATGTTCCCTTATTTCCTTCCATCAGTATATGTAAAAACTAACGCGTCTCACATACTCACTCACACTCATTCAGAACCCTTTCCTGGAACTCCTCAGCGTTAAAAGAAATGTCTAACAATTGAATTTTTATGATAATTGAATCGTACTTGACGTAGTATCTCCTACGCATCTATATATTCATGAGATAATTAGTTGCAGTTGAAATATGTATAATCAAGAACATCGATGAAGGAAACCTACGTTTAAATTTTCGATATGGGTTACTATTGGGATATTAACGGTATTTGCAGATGCACAGCATTTGTGACGTATTTAAGGCACGTGTCAGTTATATTCTTCTAGTCTTCGAATGTCGCTCGATGTCTTCCTTTAAGGTGATCCGTATTCAGCGATGCGTTCACATTGTTTTACAATGAGCCGAAGAACGCCATCTGTTGGGTGTGTGTCACTTTGCGTAACCTCAGACAAAAATACACCAATGACTGCGATCATATTCTAAGCAGACCACCGAAGGAACTGTGGTTTGTGTTCGTGATGGCCATTACGTACATCCTGTCTGAGATATCGTAAATAACAGTTGTGAGAAATGGAGGACATCTGCGGTGTCCCGATAAATCAGGACTATCGTGACGACTCGTGTCATTCCGAGACGTCCAATAGGTCACGGAAAGGGACGAGTGATTACGAACGATAACAGAGTCTAAAATACCGAATTAAAAGAAAGGAAGGTATTTTCAGATCTTTGATTTAATGGATATGTCTCACTGTGTTCAGTTAGCGAACTGTTGCTATGTTTGGCAATCGTTTTCATCAATAGCTAGGTAATTATAACGCACGGAGCTTGATGTAACGTTTTACGCTTGTGTACTTATTAATCATTTACGATGTCACTTCTTTGCTGTGAAAAATACTCAATGTGACGCACAGGAACTGAGGCTGCGGGGGATTTTAATATTTAATCCTACTCATTTAAGATCAAGGGGGCGAGAGAACAATCAGGAGAATCTCGTTGGGGCACTAAATCACAACTTCTATTGTCCAAAAACCTCTAAATACAAGGGTCGCAGTATCGATATTCGATTTGGCAAGTGATTGATTGTTGGGTCGATATTCGATTGGGTTAGTGACTGATTGTTGGGTCGATATTCGATTGGGTTAGTGTCTGATCTTTGGATCGATATTCGATTTAGCTAGTGACTGATTGATGGATCGATATTCGATTTAGCTGGTGATTGATTGTTGGATCGATATTTTATTGGGTTAGTGGCTGTTGGATCGATATTCGACATTGGATGTGACTGAAAGTTGGATCGATATTCGATTGGGTTAGTAGGAATCGAACCCAGGTCTTAGGTGTGGCGACCAAACGCTGTCACCACTGAGCTACCGTACCGTCGTGGCGCGTGTGAGTTAATGTTGGTTAAACAGTAGAGGTACTGAAAGTGGACTGGACAGAAAAACAATGGTGAATAGAGTCATACCATCAGGAGGGACGAGTGCTCAATAGGGCTGACAAATTCCTAAACATTGCCAGGCAGTTCCCAATTCAAAGACTTCACACAGGAATGTTCACTTTTGGTAAAACTCGATGGAATAACGGTTGGTTGGTTGGTTTGTTGGTTGTTTAACGCCGGACTCATCAATATTCCAGCTATGTGACGGCGCTCTGTAAATAATCGAGTCTGGACCAGAAAATCCAGTGACTGATATCATTAGCATCGATCTATGCAATATGGGATCGATGACATGCATCAACCAAGTCAGCGAGCCTGACCACCCGATCCCGTTGGTCGCATTTTACGACAAGCATAGTCACCTTTTACGGCAAGCATGGGTTGCAGAAGACCTATTCTACCCCGGAATCTTCACGGGTCCGATGTAATAACGGAGTACTCTGGACCCGTTAGTGTTCGTTCGCCAAACCTAAGACCGGTGTTCAATTACAAACTACGGTATAACATCTGAGGTTGGGACTGGTATAGTGAATACAGAAACGTCAAGAAAAGAAAATTCACTTTCCAAATTCACTAAATAACAATAATGAATAAGCAGAAATAACCAAGCAGTCCCCAGTCCCCAGTTCCATGCAGAACCGTTCACATTTGATTAAACTGAATTCGAAATATCTGATGAAAAACTACAGTCGTAAAATTACGAAGATTCATAGAGCAAGCCACGCAGTGTGGCCAGATGATAAAGGCGTGCGGGCGCCGAACCAAAGCCTTAGGTTCGATTCCCATGATGATTGACGTACATTATGTTGTTTTAATGCTGCTACAAAACACAAACCTACGCTGCCACCTTCCATAAATCCAAGAGTTCGCTCGTCACGCCGAAGACCTGGGTTCGATTCCCGACATGAATACAATGTGTGAAGCCCATTTCTGGTGTCCCCCGCCGTGATATTGCTGGAATATTGCTAAAAGCGGCGTAAAACCATACTCACTCACTCACTCACTCACTCCATAAGGCTGCTGATAACCAAAAGCCTTGAACCATCCATGGGTGAAATAACTACTATTAGTAAGCAAATTTAAAAGTCACCAGGAAAATATCATTTCCAAAAGACACAGGTCGACGGAATGCTCCAATATATAACTTACATCAAAACCAAGGTGGCCACTGGAGCCAAATGTAGCTGTATAATTGGCATCGTTTTGTCGGCCATTCATCACCAGTGGATAAAGACACCCAAACCCTATCAAGGCGATCGTTTATAACAGAATTACACGGAAACAACCAGAAAATCGCTTGTAATTCCCCTGTCTGGGTCAGTCGTACTAAATCTGATTAATTCCCCAATTTACGTGAAAATTATCGACGATATATGATTATTTGTGGCCAAAAGGGTGTCTGGTACCCAGTGATCTGGTTTGGGATGCTGGACTCAGAATGGGGCACAAGGATACTGGATCTAGCATCATTGCCCTGTTTCCACAGAATACGGCCTATCCCAACGAATTGGTCATTAAGCGCTTTGACGCAACACCTTTATGAAAGACGTAGGAATGCTGTGTTGACTTTTTTTTTTTTTGTTATTCGATTATTTACAGACCGCCGTCATATAGCTGGAATATTGATGAGTCCGGCTTTAAACAACCAACAAACCAACCAATGGTTGATGCACGATATTGTTTCCCAATGGCGTAAATCGATGCTCATGATGTCAATCACTGGATTGTCTGGTCCAGACGACTCAATTATTAGCAGGCCGCCGTCGCATAGCTGGAATATTGCTGAGTGCGGCGTCAAACAACAAACAGACAAAACAAAACCTCCCAGCCATTAGACACTGAATCTTATTTAAAAACACAGAATAATGTTGTGGCTTGAGCGTCTGCCCGGAGAGCGGAACTTCAGTGGTTCGATCCCCGGCCGCGTCACACCAGATAACGTTTAAAGATGGTACCTCTTGTTACCCTCCTGGCGCTCGGCGTTAAAACAAAGCCTGGTCGGTACGGAGTCAGTATACTGTGTCAGGGTTGGGTATCCATATTAAACTGCGATATGGTATATCAGTGGGCTAGCATCATAAAAAGTAAGTCCGGATTGGTACATGCAACAACGACCCGGGAAGATCCGGGTTAGAATAGGTCTTCAGCAACCCATGCTTGCCATAAAAGGCGACTTTGCTTCTTTGTAAGAGGCGAGTAATGGGATCGGGTGGTCAGGCTCGCTGACTTGGTTGATCCATGGATCGATGCTCATGATGTCAATCACTGGATTGTCTGTT
This sequence comes from Haliotis cracherodii, assembly GCF_022045235.1. Taxonomy (NCBI): domain Eukaryota; kingdom Metazoa; phylum Mollusca; class Gastropoda; order Lepetellida; family Haliotidae; genus Haliotis; species Haliotis cracherodii. Next base: position 19,249,115 of record NW_027266271.1, on the reverse strand, counting down.
CTAGACTCGATTATTTACAGACCGCCGTCATGCAGCTGGAATATTGCTGATTGCGGCGTTAAACAGCCAACAATGCATGCTGCAACACACACACACGTGCATGCACATTGCCATATAAGGGCAATAATATTGAACTCGACGTTAAACCCCATCTCACTTCACCTTAACGACATGCACGGCGCACTGGGGACGTATTCTGTCCATTAATGTCCAAGGGTGGCTTTACATACGTACGTACGTACGTACATATATGTATATATCAATACAAATACTGGATTAGCTGAGGGAGTTCATTGACCGCCTAGAGGTGGAGCGTCCATGATCGGGGGTTCGATTCCCGGCCGCGTCACACCAAATACCTTCATGTCGGTTTGGCGCTCGGCAATATGGGTATAAAAGAAGGACTGGTCGGTTCGGAGTCGGTATACTGTGTCTGACTGGGGTATTCATATTTAACTGCGATGTGCTATCTCAGTGGGCTAGCACTATAAAATCGGTATTTAGTCCGTACTAGTACACAGCCACACGCAAACCCACACACGTGCATGCACGTCGCAATTTAAGTGCAATAATCTCTCACCTCACCTCGCGGATTCATTGATACGACTTTCAAAGAGCATACTCTGTTTGTGTGATATATGTAGTTGTCAATATCCAATGTTCCTGTATATTTTCAGGGGCGGTCGGGTAGCCTAGTGGTTGAAGCGTTCGCTCGACCTGGGTTCGATTCCCGACATGGGTACAATGTGTGAAGCCCATTTCTCGTGTCCCCTCCGTGATATTGCAGGAATATTGCTAAAAGCGGCGTAAATCCACACCGCCTCACTCACTCATTCCTGTACATTTTCGACCATCACAAATACATCTATTGTGGCACAATATTAACTCTGATCATGGGACTTTCGTTTGGAATACTCCTGAATGATACGGCCATCTTTAACCAGACTCATCTTACTCATCATCATGATTACAGAATCTTAAAAAAAATCGATGATGAAAAGTTCACAGGGGAATAGTTTCCAGGAGACTGATTCAAAGGATTAGAGGAATCGAACACCTTTGTTTCGTCAAGACATCACACCCTTTTGAAGCCCCCAAACACACTGCCCATTATTGAATAACGTACAAAGCCATGTGTCAACTTCCAAAGTATTCAATTGTAATGCGCATGTATTATTCAAACTCACAATCCGAGTTTATATACAGATCAATATAAAGTCATTTATTCTTTTAAACTAGCCTTCAACCTTGGACACAGATAGGCAATCTGGAGAGATCGATGGACGTCTTCCTCGCGAGAGACACCTGTTTCCATTGCCCTCATCAATCCATTATCTCCAACCACTGTGCTATGGATAAATATTTGATTTCTATAAAACAGGATCAATGGCTGATTAACAAAAGAAATGTGAGATTAGACATTGACTGGGCGGTGACATCAACACCCTTGTGTATTGCATGCGATACGTTGTGGATTTCGCTTGAAAACGTGTCAATTTCAGAGGCAGTGTTGTAAGTTGCATTACAAGAAGAACGGTCCATTTTTCAAATGGACATTGAGCGATTTCTTAACAATCCTTAAAGCAGTAGCGCACACAGACGACTCTTACATACTGCTTTGAAAAACAAATTCAACACACGATTTTGTTATAATTTAAAAAAAAAAAGTTTTTGTTTTTTGGGTATGTATAATATATTGATTAAGAAAGTAGAATGTTGTATGCAAAACTAAATCCTTACATGCACATCACATTAAAAAGCAACAACTTCATTATGCTTATATAAAATTAATAACAGTTATAGAACATATGTAATATCTATTCTTTGCACAAGCCATTGCTTGTGGAACAAGGGAGGTCACTCTAATTGATGCCCGAGGAAAGGGGGGTAACTCATTCGCGCCAGCAATGTTAAATCAAAAGACACTTTGTCACTTGTCAGTATTAATGGACGGGATTGTGGAGATGCTGACAAACAGCTCCATCACACATATTAAATTAATTTACACCCTTTCCGAAAAAATATACACTTGATTTAACTCACTTTTAATTGTAACTATCCTGGCAAAAAACACAAATGTCATCAACTCGCGTATCAGGCACTGTCGTTCATCTGACGCGATAATTGGATGTGTGTGAACGGATCTACACAACAACCATTTTAACCATGCCACTGTAAGTGCGATTTACAAATGTAATTTTACAAATTAGCATTGACTTATTGCCACACTGAGACACTCGACAAAGGCATCAGCGACGTATCCAACGGAACAAACTCAATTTGGAGCTTGAGATTAATGTTTATTTAATCTGCCTCGCAGTTGTGTTTTGATGACTTCATGGCATTTTAATGATAATTTACTGCTATACGTACCTCCTTGAAATCTCCTGAGTGTCAGCTGATCATTTGGTATTGAAGGATCAGCCATTTGTGACTAATGATCCAATAATAGGGCGGTGTTTCACTAAATTTTTCAACTGTCGTCTCGGAGTAAGGCAGGTCGTAAAAGTCACAAGGAGGTGTCAGAAAAACAATTTTTCAAACAAGCTTTTGCGGTGATCGATTTAGCTACCGAAATAAATGGAAGAATGATAAACGATGGAAGAGCAAGTAAAACTGCTCACACTGTCTCGTTTACAGTGGAAAATAATTCCCGTTTTTTGAGCCCACCATGTGGTCGGACGCATCGCTCGCAATCAAGTATTAGCCATTTAAATGTGAGGGCTTTCCACGCCATTGTAATATTGCAGGAAAGGGGACATTCGAAACCCATTAAAATAAGACGGTTAGCCTAGTGTGATTTATGTGCAATGCTTTTATTCTCACATAACGGCTATTTCCTTGCCTTACCTCCCAGTTGGCAGCCATTACAGTCTCAAAGCTGGTAAAGTGAGGCCGACTTGGTTTTCTCCAAAAGTGGGAATGGGATACGAAAAGATAGATCAAAACTACGGAATGTACCTCCTGAAGACACGACAATTTTTCATACACAGGTTTCCGCCGTGACAAGGTCAGTGTCAGATGAATTATCACTATCTTATTTTCTTCCTCTTCGCAGGGGATACAAGCACCCCTGGGGTACCCTGAAAGGCGTTCTCCATCAACTTGTTAAAACGGTTTGGCATCCGTAGTATCTGAGTGGCCTACCCAGTTAACTTACCCCTGGACCCAAGGTCTAGTTACGGCCACATGACATACATATTCTGCGCTAGCTGGCATCTTTTATGAGTTGGCTTCTTGCTATTTCTCAAATTACTATCCGTTTTGTTTGCTTGGGAGCAGAATGTTATACTAATCTGTGGTGTAGCACTGTCAACGTCAGTGTCGAAGTGTCATAGTGATTTTTCTTGTACGAGAGATATAATTACGTGAAGGTAAATAGCATGGCTTGCTGTGAATAGCTGGATTAGCGCCAGAGATTGTCAGGCAGCAAAGCAGAAATTCAAACAGGGTTATTAATCACGACACCAGTCTAACTGTCATGGTAATCTTTCCAAATGCAACTTGCATTTTTTTAGGAATTTAGCTTTTTAAACGTTATCGAAATGATATTGTACGTATCCTATTCGTGCGCCGAACCAACTGGAGAACGTTATATAGACATAGCTCTTTTGGGAGGAATGTTGTGTACAGCTGAAATTATGTTTAATGTGACCTTATACATACCTCGTTAAATTTACATCTAGTAAACTGTAACTGTTATATTTGTTGTACATGTATTCCCATGTTAAACGCAGCTATGTATAGTTTCCTGTTTCTTGTAAACACGAACTAACATTACTAAGTAAACATTAAAACTCTGATAAAAAACTGTTTACAGTTCAGCATAACCTTAAACAAATATTATTTCACGGACATTTATCTCGTTCTCGAAGATAAAAAAATCGATACGGGTTTTTTTCAAATCCTACATATTACGAGACATGTTAATCTTTAATTAAAATCTGGAGAAAAGATAATTCGGTTCCATTTGCATAGATGACCTGTGAAGGAAATATTAAGATAGAAATCGGCCGTGTTTTGCTGCAGAAGTTGTACAATTTTGAAAAGAAACTTGAGTGTTCATATCTCGATGACTACATCTTGCTGTCACTCAAAATGTCCCCTTTCTCACATTCGTCAGTTTCACATGAAACACACACCCATGGACTGTCCGCCCTCCCCATTTCAGAAACAAATTACCGTTTGAAAAAGCATGCGGAACGCACTACCTTAAAATTGGTACTGAAAAAAGTCAAGTATGATTAAAACATATGCTTAATGTAGACTTAAGGCAGAGAAAGGACGCTTAACAATACTGCACATGCTGTAGAGCTAGAGTCGTTGTAACATTATTCCTGGTAATCGCTAATATATTCTACTCTGATTCTAAAGACACACTATCACGCGTTGACATTTGTTCCCAAGCTTAATATGCCATAAATATACGCCAGGGCCACTACACGCAGTAGCTGTGTACAATGAAATAACTATATACAGCCATTCACACATATTTGGTCTGCAACTGATGGATACAAGCCAAGCAAGCACCGTAAAACTTTATGACTGTTAGCTTTCAAAAAAGTGTTTGTGACTTTGGAAAATGTTCCAAAACCGCGAGAAACCAATAATGTTTGACAAAACGAGAACAGAAGTTTATTTTCCGCTAAGTTAAGTTGCCAACGTTCGTCTTGCGTCTGATAACGTGATTTGAAACTATTCATTCAATTAAAAGTAAGGGCATTTCACATACGTTTTGCACACGTGTTATTTCTTATTTATTTATTTATTTATTTATTTATTTATTCTATTCTACCCATCTATCTTTCCATTGTGTCATATATTTCTTTTAATTTAGCATTTACAAAAGTACTAATAAACAACAAATTTTAAATATTACAGCGTTACAAGCGACCGATTTAATAATCTGACAAAACGAAATCAACGGTCACTCATACAAACTTTCAAACAATACTATAAACATGCCATGTGCTCAAATTCTACCTCGAGTCAAAGTACAAGAAGTATACTTTTTACAAAGAAAAAAAAAAAATATATATATATATACTTTTACGAAGACGATATTACATTGCCATCGAACAGCCTTACAAACTAGACACTTCGTGAGTATGTATATGGGAGGAAAGATGGATAACCGCAGGAATGTGCGTGTCTGATTCAGTCGTATATCTTCTTGTTACATTACTCGAGTCAGACGAAGTCACAGCCCCCTCGTAGCGGGTCAGTGGTTTCCACGAGTTACCGGGGGCTTGACACAAATACTCTGTCCTTTTAGTTACAGCATCGGCTTAGTGTCTGCCACTTGTAAAACTATTTCTAAATTTAAAATGGAATACAACCAGATATCCGGAGATTAGGATGGCGTTTGCAGTAAAAGTGAATCATTGCATATCCGCGAAATTGTTCTATTCTTTATGCATTATTTGTGGCATTTTACTGAATATCACACTCTTGAAATGTGTTTGTATTTGAAATAAAACAAATTAAGAGCATTTTGTCATGCATTCGAAGCGGTTTTTGTATCACCATAGTGTTCTGTTTGTGGGTAATAGGTTTCGTCCTTAAAATATTTGGACGTTTTATGAATATTAAACGCAATAATTGCCTTGCATAATTTTACTGACAAAGTAGTGCATTGGCTTCTTTTGATGCACCGTGACATTAAACCATGGAGTGAAAGTTAACATATTTCCAACATTAACCGAAAGGATAACTAGTTTCAAAAGAAATATGTTATTAAACATGGCAACAATTAAAAACATTGTTTATCCTAATTGTTTTGTATGCAAAGGCATAAGAAACAAAGACGAAAATTAAACAATAATCGTGTCAACAATTCAATAATATGTACTGTAAGCTGTGTCATAATAATTGTGAATGTGTAATATCACTGATTGCAGTTATTAATCAATGCCTGTTTAAAACACATTTTGTAGGAAGTTTGAATGAACATCATTTTATTGAAACGTAATTACAAAAAGGGATATATTCCCTTGACAAAAATAGCTGCAGTATGAACGAAATCACTTTTCAGACTCAGAAACACACAATCATGTTCTTAAACACGCTACAACACTTCTCTATACAAATGATCCCAAGCTCTTAATCGCTCAGTCCGAACAAATATTGTCAGTATAAAGAGAACTGTCACTCATTTCTCAAGACACCGCTGCGATTGAACGAAGAGGCGCATCAACGAGTTGTCAATTGTGATGTCAGTTTCACTTCAACCCATGCATATAGCATGGCGTCTCCTTTCAAATGGACCGTGGTCAGATGAGAAATACACACGAGCGCTGGACATGTTAGATACAGCTGACCATTAATCAAGGTGAAATATTATTCATTGTGAGAGTAACACATTGCTTTTAAATGACATCCCCTGGATGCTGGATCTTGTTCTGAGATTTTAAAGGATATGTGTATGGGTGAGTATAAGTTTAAAAATTAAATAAACTTATCATGCCGATAAATAACAGATATATTGTCTAATATACAATATGTAAAAAAGGACACTTTTCCATTATAATGTTTAACCAAAAAATATTATCATACAAGACGAGCGTTACTTTTAAGTCTGATTTATCGAGAAATGGAAATAAGTATTTCAAGAAAAGAGTGATCGCACAAACGACTCGAATAATGCACTTCAATAAGCTCTTTTATGTTCGAAATGTTTTTTGTATATATAAAAAATAGTTGAATGCGGTCTCATAATGTATGTTCCATATTTCTGTTAAAAGATTCTATTTATGTGATACAAATAGTTTTGTGTTCATATTCCTAAGATTGTTTTATATTGTAAAACGGGTTATGACGTGTTTGTTTGTCTACATAAATACATATTTTCTTCTCATATCGCGAGTTGTGTTGGATGGGTTCAGGTCTTTTCAAAATCAACAAGTAATAAATAACAAATACACAAATAATATTCACACCGCCCCGTGTTTCTGTACAATAATAGTTGTTTTTTTATGTATTATTCGATAGCAAGATACGACCTTATTTCACAGAAAAACTATTACAAATATAAATTAATATTCGTAACAATATTTCATTATTATGACACAGTTGAATAATTGCTCTTTTTATTACTGATGTGTGCTTTGACAAAAAATGATAGATGACAAGGTTTGTTTCATATCAAGCAAAAGATAGGATTATTCTGTCAGAAATATTTGTTTCGCTCTCTCATTTGTGTTTCGGCTCTTTTTTCGGCTCCCCAAGGAGACGGCACGCGAATAAATATTCAATCATTCCTGTTTGAAAGATTATTTTTTTCTTGAAAAATCGACTATTTGTCCCAATCGTGGTTCGTAAAACTAATTATGCGTGTTTTTGACGCCACCAATTAACGGTTTCTCCTGCTAGAGGCGCTTTCAATGCGCGCGCAATTGCACGTGAACATGTTAACTGAACTATATGAACATGTTAGGGTAATTATTCAATATATGATAATTATATTGTTAAATGTTATTTTCAGACATTGTGTAAACTGGCATCAACGGAACGTCACTGTGTTAATTCCGATGTACAAAATATAAGTAAATAAACAACTAAAAACGTCATTAAAAATACACAGAGGACACGACAGTATGAGATTAATAAAAACAAACACTTACCTGAGCATGAAATTATATGACGATCATAATCATTCTAATGTAAATATGAAAAATTAAAGGCAATGTTTTCTACGACACGCATCCACTGAAATATACACATGGCATATAAGCAAACTTTAAATGCAACAGTAAATCGTTCATAATCCGTGCTAATACAAAGTCCACAATGTATGCGAAGTTTTGAGTTAAGTATTCGCGTATAAATTATATTCTTCAAGCGTTGATGAGATAAGATATTCATGGCGTAACTTTACACGAAGAAACAGTGGCAAAATTCTACAAACTACTATATATATATATAGTGAATACAAAATACATAGATATATAAGTTCTGTTGGTAGGTAAATAAATAGAAAACAGCAAATACATAATATTAGACACTCTTCTCATTGTTATAAATAAAAAAATGTTTTATCCATATACATATATGTAAATGAGCATGAAAATGTATCATTAACATAATTCTCTTGACATATATCTGCAATAAACCACACGTAAGGGGCTTTATGAGAATGAGAATTAATCAGAGCAATAAAATCATATGGTATTATGAAGTACGTGGATGCAGATAAAAGTCAACTATCTAAAATCATGAAGATGAACACGTTGTTGTGACTGTCCTCATTAATGCGGAATCGCAATACATAAATAAGTATATAATGTAGTGTTTGTTGTTAACGAATACAGTGAACACACGCAACGGCAACACATGGCAGTCAGGCAACAATCTCCAATGATCACAACGAAATGTTCTAAACAGTTCATGATCATGGTCTATTATGAACAAAAACAATATATTTGTTTTAAAGTTCATATAAAAATAAAACACAGACACAGTACCTTGCGATCGTTTGGTATAGAACTGGGTAGGTAAATCCATAACGTGCAAATGGCAATGTTCAAATCAAAGTTTGAAATTATGTTCCGGAAACTTGTTGTTTTCATTCTAAGAATGTGTATAAGGAGGGGTGTTTTAAACAGCAAAAGCCCAATGATTCATGAGCCTTATATGCGAAAATGGATCTTAAGCTTTGTGCGGGTCATTTGTCTAAAATAGAACACAAATTTGAACACAAATGAAGTTTCTGTCTTTGTTATTTTTCCTGCAAACGCTTCGAAAATCGTTTCTTTTTTCATTGTATCAAGGCATTTGTTTATGTGTCTCGTGGACCTGATTGATGGACCAGTATACAAAAATTAGCATTTTTTATTTGAAACTGCGTAACTTTTAAATGTTTACTTCTCTGTGAGTATTTTCCATAGGCAAACATGGAAAATAATTCCAAAATTCGAAATTGCATTTAAACAAGAAATTATTGTGCACACTGTCAAACTTAACCAAACTATGTATGCGGGGGCACACTTGCAAGAAAACGTTTATTGCAGTGGCGATTAAAAAAGAATTTTCTTCAATTTCTAATGTCGGATGTTTATTTGCTCAGCATTTGCACGAGTTTGCAGTGAGAATTATATTTAGGAGCGATTCGCTGCAGAGTGTTGGCTAACTCTTAACTATTGTTGTCCGACTTTGACTTTGACGCCCTTTGAAAGGAGTTTCCATGTTAAATACATTGTGACGTATAAGATTGATTCGGGGGGATTTTGCGATTCGATTGAAACATTGTATAAATTTGTATGAACCAATTGTTACGTCTTTCCCCGTTCGCATGGATATAAAAGACCCACACTTCACATAAATGTTTATTAAGGCAGTAAAACGTAACTGATGTCATTCACAAATACATTTAATTTCTGCACGCGCGAGTCATATTTATGTCTTAATCATTGATGCCGAATGTTAAAAATTCACACATTGTTACAAGCAATGAAAGAGATGCATTGTGCAGGTGCAGTCATGCTACTTGTCGATAAAAACAATTAAGTGTTCAATTTCACCGTGTTACTGACTATATACGTGTAAACTTTGATATAAATCCACATTTGTGTTAGAAAATATATTCTTCAAAACTGCGAGAATGTGTAAAGGCAGTTAATTTTCGGAATATATACTCCAAGCGTTATTTATATTGAAACGGATTTTTTAAAATGATAAATTAATAATAAAACACGGTTACAAGGAAATCACAATCTAAACTACATTGTATATTTATTTGGAGTGTAATTCTATTTCAGATTACATTAGGAATTCTATCACTGTGGAAACCAACATGTTTAACTCCCATGTGGGTACAAATCTCTGATATAATTCGTGACAGTTTTATCAGATTGGCACAGCGTGGTGCCTGGGATATCATCTGGGCGATCGAGGTATCAGCGTATATTAATTTGCTTAGATTTCAATAAATCACTGTTAATGAATTTTCAAAACATGTTTTCTTCTTGAAGCGTGTGTCTGTGTATTTCTACTTAATTTCACATATTAAAATTGCAGTTATGTTCTGAGACTGTGAAACTATACGGGACTGGTGTTTGTCGACATATTCCCCTTTTTTTGTGTATATAATCTTTATAATACCAGATGCTGAACGAAAAAGTGTTTTTTTTAAAATCATAACAAAATTCAAAGCATTCAAAAGGTAAATATTTTTGTAGTGTGTTCACTGTTTTCTCGCTAAGGCGTATACTCTATAAGGAAAAGGTTCTTTTTATCACAACAATACGACGTGTTATTTGTGTATAGTTTTTCCATTTACAGACTTTGATGTAAAACACGTGTCTATCACTATGCTTAGAACGACATGATGATAATCGATTCGGCCCTTTGAGTGCCCCCTCCGTTTAATCCCTATTCATACTTCGCGCTGTTAAAATATATTTTAAAGATTATAACGCATTTAAAAGGTGTCCTGTTGACGAATTGACTACTTCCCGTGAAAAAAATGTTTGACGCTTAAAGGTCATGACCCATGGTCAAATATAAACGCCAGTCGTCAGCGCTGCTTTTGAAAGAAGCTCCCAAAGCTACTTAAGAGTGATTTATGACTGACCAACAGCTAAACAAGTCACCCTTTTCTAGAATTACCAACTGTCCAGATTCGGGGGACATCTGGTCACCATTTCGGACATGTCAATTGCGTTGACCTCGGTTTCTGGACATTCAACACCGGATACCCATGTTCGCTGTACCTTGTTTACAAAATCTATTGGATGCTCACGTTGTCACATAGTCAATCATTTTTATAATGAAAACGTGCATATAAATAAATGACAATTTGTCATTTTATACTCACTACGAACATACATGACATATGGCCCTTTTCTCGTTAATTGAATTATGGCAAATGTGATAAATAAACTTGGTTTATATGTTTGTGGATAGACACACGTGTATGAAAACATTATCAATCGCCACGAATTATTCAGAGAGTATACGTTTTTAAATTGTTGCCGTTTCGTGAGAAATGTTTTTCCACATAAACGCCAGTCGCTACACAAGTCCGTCTTATGGTTATATTGCTGTGTACGTTAAACAACAAACAAACAACAAACAAACAAATAATGACTATATGACTATGTCTTTCTGGCTACTATACCCGATTGTAAAGCCTTTCTTTCAAATCACAAATACCTAATCTCATGTAATTGTTGACCAATTCTCCCCATCGATTTAATGAATACTCATAATAAACAGGGATTTTACAATGGCATCAAATGTTTTTAATATTTAGAATGAAAATCCTTAAACGGCAAAACTGCTTGGAACACCAGTCAGGCATAAAGACCACTTCTTGGACGCAATCTCCAATCTTGCCTCTCCGCTAAATCGATAACTATGCCCCTTCATACGGGTATTTATTTTCATTTCGTGTCGCGTGTTTTCGCTTTGGTTATTGTTAATAAAGACAAATTTCCCTCCTCCTAAACCAGTGTTTGGCAATTCATTATCTCTTGTCTGAGAACGGGGATTACACTAATACCTCACAGTGGCGTGTTCGCTTTGAGATTTGACAGCAGCCCAGTAGAAGACAACCCTTGATCCCGCAAGCGTGATTGTGGCCACACTTATGTATGTTTTAAGTGGCATGAAAAGCACTGCGCATGCGCAGGCCATTTTTCAATGGTGTGAGTGGCAGCAATGGTGGTTCTACTTTGTAGTCCTTTATCTCTACTTTCACTGAAAATACGTGGGTCTTTGAATATATTTCTTTTTCTTTTTATAGGCGTCAAGTAACACATGCTTGGTGCCTTGAATAACCTTTCTCTTAATGATAGGAGGCTTCTGTTGCAGACTTTCTTTGGTATTTGCAGTTAAACGGCCAATCAGAGTGTTGATATATCACTTTCAATCTGTTTCATATACTGACAAAGTGTAAGAAAGAAATTCAAAAATACATTTCAAGACATCTGGGATTTTTCGTACATTACTCTTAGAATATATATTTTGATATTATGGGGTTTAAAAATATTATTTAACCCGTTATTTCTACATAATTCGTTTTCTGCTTCTTTCTTTTTCTTCGGATTGGGCTTTGAGATGAAGCTTGAGAAAGCTGATGCGTGTGAATGTGGATGAATGTATTTGTTACATGTATGCACTTGTATACATAAATATATTGGATGGTATATTCACAATATCATTGCCCCAACACAAGTGTAAAGTGTGTAACCTACCTTTTCATCTTCCACATCTCGCTTGGCCACACTAAAAACACCGATACCGTAGCTTTGGGTAATAATACAAGTATTTATTTAATGATATACATGAATGTAAGCTGCCAACTTATTATATATTGCCATTTTTATTGTGTACATGATCGACTTGAACCTATTCCAAAGTAATGCAAATAAATTAACAACAAAAAACAATATAACGTGTGAAAGAACTTGCAATGGCACTAACTACACCAGGTTTTTGTCAGAACAAGTGCTAATTTCACGAATGGATTCTTCTCTTCTTAGTAAAACAAACGAGAACATCTTATCTCCGTTACAATTCGATGTGTCTGAAATGTGTTTTAAAACTTTCGTATTTCGTTACAAGCGGGGAAAAACGACTGTCACATTTTTTTTCAATTTTGAATAATGTTTGTGAACTTGGCAGAATTCAGTTGAGTGAGCAACAGTTCATGTCGGTTGCACGGGCGTACTAGTGGTAGGTTTCCTTCATATACTCGGTCTTACAGAACCTGAATTGTAGAAGGCACTGGACACTCGCCCAACTACACCAGAGCCAACTTTGTGTCTATATCGAAAACTACGGTTATAACAAATTCAAAGGGACCACTAATTTTAGTTCCTTATAATCGTCGTTCGTTATAAGCATATATACAGCATAACTACAGCATATCCTAGGGACAAAAAAGTACGTTCGTTTTATCGGTCATTTCGTTATAAGCGTGTTTGTTTTAAACGTAGTTTACTGTATACTGTTGTTTATATGGCGTCTATGCTTGCTTCTCAATTCGTTTGAGTAGTTTTGTTTCTGAAGATTAACTTTGCGTGAGTAACGATTTATTATTTCCGAAGTATTTGTTGATTTGGCCATAGTTAGAATTAGGCTAACACGTGTCTGGTGGTGCATGTCATGGTTGGTTGTGCAATCCTGCTATGGTGGTTGTCGTCGCAGCTGTAGCTGGGGACGTAGAAAGGTACCGGACAACGTAGTTGTAGTTCTTGCAACGTCGCCCAAACGCTCATGCAAAGTCATATGCTACGGTGACATCGGTGTTAATGCGAATCACCGAATTACCAAGTTCGATTCACATTCGGGTTTTGATATACCATTCAGTGTGATGTGAATGCAGTTTTGTTAAACAACATCCAACCCCAGCCACTCTTATGGTTGCCATAATGACATTTCTATCCAGGGAAATCATTCTACATTCTTGACTCTCGTGTCGCAAGGTTGATTTAGAGGTAGTCATTGACCGCTCATTACACTCGCTGCTTAATTCCGAAAACGGGTTTACAGTACTGTATTTGCTACTGCTGACACCGATGGGCTTGCTACACATACATATATGCCTTTGTTTTGCGTAATATGTTGGATAAAGATGTTGTAGTGGTTGTGCAAAAACGAAATTCTGTTGTTGACTATTTAGGTCACGTGTTATGTTAGGTCTTCCAACCTTTAGGTAGCAATCGATTGCTTCCTTTAATCATCGTAGTTAATACAACTAGTGGTCAGTCAGAGTCTGTAACCTCAACATTTCCGGCTTTATGCATTATATGACTCAACTAAGTATTGATGGTTTACATATTAACCCTCAAATGTGAGGTCTTAATTTGATTACAAGATGTAAAGGAAACATGTGTTTGGTTTATTTTTGTGTTATTTCTCTATATTCTAGCCTTTCAATTTATTTAGTTATCTGACAGAAGGGTCGATACAAGTGTAAAATCTTTGTACATTAATCATGTAACTCTGTGTTAACTTTGTTTTTGTTTTTTTTGATATAACAAAATCAACCCTCAACCAAATAAACTAAATAGGGTTTAAGTATGTCAATTTCTCGAGCAGCAGAAAATAAACGAAAGCTCAACAGCCGGGCAAAAGAAAGTATGCACTCAAATTTAGATTTGACAAAAGAATTCCAAACGCTATGAAAACGTTATTATGCTGAAAATAGTCAAAACACTACAAACTTAAGTTGAACAACATCGAATAACCATTTCTCGTTTGTCTTATTTTAGCCACCATCAAACATGGGTGTTAACTTCCTTTTGCCCAGCAGTGTATTTTCTAATATATGACACATGAGAGTTATGTACAAGGAAGTCGTATGTCGCCATCTAAAACTAACCAGATGCCTTAGTGATCAAATTCTCCTTATTAAATCATTCGATCTAACTTTTATATCAGATTGTGTTATCACTATTGGCCTTGATGTTATGATCTTCGAGGTCTGAAACCAGAAGCGTCAACGTGACGTTCAACATTAAACACACAATCTTACACATCATAAAGAAAAGTGGATTAAACGAATACTAATCCAATTTAATGCTCTATTGAGAATCTAGCAGCGGAGACGCTTATCTTTACCAGAGGTTGTAAATCAAGGCCAAAAAATGGTAAAACGCTTTACTTTTCCGACAGTGGCTTAATTTCCGTCGGCCATAAATCTTGGCGCCATTAGCTGACCGCATTCGGCCATCTTGGATGCTATCATTCGGTTCCTGTTGAGCTCGCCTCCTACAAAATTGAGATGTATTTCGGATAAACTCGGACACTGGGGATCGATTTGTACCCTATTTGTGGGCAACAAATGACCATATAATGACCAGAACGCTGACCTATTGGATGGGGGCTTGGGGGGTTTTGATCAACTGCTGAGAGGAATTGACCGCTTGAATAAAAATTGCGGAAAAGCTGAAAATTGGGGTTAGAAGATGGGCAAAATAATAAATCATTTTAATGAACAGTGTCCGTTCTTTGCATGTCTCTTAATATTTCAGAAATATCACGAACAAAATCTAGGTCATCAGAGGCTTGATAAAGCAGACCTATTTCAAAGCTATCAACTGTTATAGGTCCCAATCGACACTAAAAAAGTATTGCGATAAATATTTTCGATTCTTAATTGTTACTTTAATATAAAAAAGGGGATATAAATTATTAACAGATTGCAATTACACTGTAAACGTGAAAGATATGGCTCCATGTTTCTGAAAGAAACGTGAAAACTTGCAATGGATCCACCCCTGAAAGAAATATCGTTATCATGCGATTTACAGTTTGTGAGTGGTTGCGAAAATGCGGATATTGTTTTCAGATTTATATGTACTTTCATAAGATAGTAAAACAGTGTTGACACGCGTTACAAGGCGCGTGTCAGCATGTCAATATCGCCCAACACCGTGCTCCACCATATGATATATCATTCACTAAAAGGGTGTGTTTTCGTGAACAGTGACAAATGATCTCACTTTTCTGTTTTGACAGTCCATAAGGGGAACACGTTTGATAGTAATTGACAATGACATTGAAATGTATTAACGTCAAGCGTTCAGAATGAAATAGGACACTTTCTCTCGCGCATAAATCTTTAGGTATTTTGTGGAATACACTTTCAGACGTCTGTAAAACGTCCCTACGTTTCCAGACCCGCCTCCAAGCGAACAAACTGTGGACTTAGTTATATATAGATACACGTCAATACAGCTTAGCCGAAATAGGCTTTATGCCTTTCAAGCGCCCGTGTAATTGCCATCCGATTGCATTTGGAAACACCACACAATATTACCAGGTATTATCAGGATAAATCACTAATATTATCCCCCAAAGCGTATTGTGACTTGTGGGAATATCCTTTATCAAAGGTTTGTGACCTTAACGAACAGACTAATACAACGGAGTCGTGCCGAAGGGCGGGTAGTCCGGAAATATTACCTCCCCTTACTCAGACAACTTTACTACGTCGGTACCAGTTGCTTCCCTTTGATAAAAACCCAATTTGAATCGATTAAAGGTACATTGACAAACTTATACAGGGAAACACCGCTAAATGCGTAATAGTATATCCTGCTAAATGAATCTATTTCAGCGGCGTAAAACCATACTCATTCCGTGACTTGCCAAGTTAATGTTGTAACATTTATGACTTGTTACTTATTGAATGTGAAGAATTGTATATGATCACAGATCGCCAGAAAATACAAACTATACATGAATTATTAAATCAACATCTCAAAATATTTCCATTGACTATGGGGACGACGACATACACTGCATCGAGTTTGACTACTGCAGCCTCAAGGTTCAAAGCACAACTGTGGTAACGTATCAGATACAAGACCTTCCGGACTAACAAAGACTCAATACATTATTGTTTGGTGTGGAAAAAAAGGGTCATTGGTGTGGACAAACAAAAAACCCTAGTGGCCATTGCTAGTTGGAATAGACCCCCCCCCCCGGATCGATCGAGTTGACAGGTTGGTTCCATGTCATCGTACCCCGTTGTTGATACCATCAATTACTGGTTTGCCATTTATTTACAGGCTGTCGTAATATAGCTGGAAAATTGCTGTGTGTTACTATAAGGGTAAAGCTATTTTTCAGGGCATTATCAGAAAGGAGGGCGGTTGAAAAGACCGAGCGCTTCTGCAAATGATAATGGCCTGAAAAACAACGTTACCGCTATTATAGCCAAAATGGATGGAATTTGTTATCAAATAAAAAGAAACAACAGTATCGGTTTTGAAACGTTTACTGCAATCAACACGAATGTCATTGACCCACTTTTACAAATATGGAAACGTCATAGAACAACCCAGATGACGTCACTATTGAACGTGACGTCACTTATCAATATCCTATGACGTCACCTAACAACGGGCGTGAAAATGGCCCGTCGTCAAGCAATATGAAGGCATTATCAAGTTACAGTGGCCCGCTCAGTTTTGATAACATGCGGGCGGTTTAATAATAATTCTATCCATTTTAACTATAATGAACAATAATCAAACTGAACCAGGGTATTTTAATTATTTATTAATCATTTCATCATGTTCACAAGCCCTAGTACAAAGTACGAAACAGAAAAATATTAGATCTATTCCAACAAACAACAAAACACAAAACAAAAAAAGCATCATTACCTCTTTGATAAAAAAACCCAACTTATTTATTTAGTTTAATGCACAGAGCTCACTCAGTATAACCACCTTCGTGATTCAGCAACTTGTTAAAAAACTATGACTTCAAAATAAACGAATAGGTTCTGAGCTTGTGTATTTAATGTCACATTAACTCTAAACACCTTAAATGTTCCTTTAAAGGCCACATCAGTTCTGTGAATGTTTTCATACAGTTGTGATATTGTGTCGATGTTGCTTCATATCCTGCCTCAGTTACAGACACATTATCTATTCCATGGACTTTGTTCACGAATGTATTATCATGAATATAATTATTATCGTTGAATTTAAACATATATTAAAACTGATATTCATTGCATTTCTTAATAATATAATTTACTTCAAACGAAATAATGTGCACATTAATAAATGGAGGCTCCAAAGCTTTCATACATCTAGAGGAGGAGTATTTTCAAGCGGTTTTCGTTGTACATTTCACGTTCAATCTTAATCAAGAAGCATATGACGATATAAATTTCATTCAACTTTTTTAAATACATCTAGATATACCTGAAACTCTTTTAATGTCTTACCATCAATACTAATCTCTAAAACGAATTATTAGTATGTGCAGTTAGTATGATAAGTGCAGTTATATACTGTGATATTGGACTCAATTGTTGCATTGTTTATAAACAAACGCCACATGGTGAGGGAAGAGTCAAAACAGAGTTGCTTCCCTTAGAACAGAAATGGTTCCTCGTCGCGGCACGAAGCGACCATACGCTAGTGCAATACACACCGATTTCTAATGTCGTAAATCTGTTTTGAAAATTATTTTGATACAGTAATAAACATCCATAGCTACTCATTATCGTATCATAATCTAATATTAGGTCAAACATGTGTTGGCATAGATTTCAAAAGCACATGTTCAGGAATACATTGGAGCAATTTATTATTAGTCTAACACAGTCTTAATTGTGTTTTCAGAATAAGTAAACATATTATTTGCTTTTCATGATTTCCGAAATATTTTCCCAAACATAGATAAGTAATATTCAATAATAAGAAAACAAGATATTTCTCTCATTCGTTCCGCCTCGTTTCTCATCAAAGAGGTCTTCAACATATTCGCATCACTATCAAAAGCTTTAATGTCATTCCGCCGACTCGATATAGTCTAGTATCAGAGGCTAAGCGATCTGTTCACGGTGATGGTTGTAAGTTGTGAGGGGGGCAATATCTCATATCCCCATTTTCAGACTGCGAGTCGCTTTATGAATTAACCCCCTTCGAGGATCTGGTGCCCCCTTCTGTTCTAAATTATCACTTCCCGTATATTTGGGATGAGGAGGAAGGACTATCATCCGCAGGCGAACATATTTCTATTTTTGAGAGCATCAATGAATCTTTATATGTAGTTTAGAATCCAAGGTGGATTTTTGCTTTGTGTTACTTCGGGCCCTCAAATGTTACACTTCCATTTTACTCTTTAAAATGAATCAAGACAAACGAACAATATTCTGTTATGAATATTAAAAAAACGAGAATGTTTTTTTCCTGCTGGTGGACCCATAAAACGGTATTTGTAAGTATGTTCATAAACCTGCTCCATAGTTAACGGGGTCATATAATTACTAACGAATATATTTGTTAAGCTTATATTCGCACACTTGCGATATATTCTGAGAGAGAGAGAGAGAGAGAGAGAGAGAGAGAGAGAGAGAGAGAGAGAGAGAGAGAGAGAGAGAGAGAATTGATGGATGTCAGCTTCTCTTTTAAAAGGAACACAAAGTTTCGGAGTATCTCCTTACGCCTTCATCATGTAGTATGAATATACTCCGAAACGTCTTTATAATAAAGAAGACATCATACATTCTCTCTCCTATGTGTAACGCTTGAAAATGCCACTAAGTCTTGACATATTTATACCTATCACCTACAATTTTGGAAATATTCTATAGTATTCTTTTCTTGGCAAAGATTCCTAATTTGGTAAAGATTATACTTTGATTGTTCCTGTTCATAGGTGCTTCTAGAAATGGTTCTCGCTTCCTGATGAATTTCTGTCTTCAAAATGCCCGGCATGAGGCGGAGGATGCTCAGTCGGTTAACGGTACCGTTGTAATAAATAGTTGTCGGAAAATTACACCGTTGCCTGTGTTGGAACACATGTGCCATGAGATCTGTTTGTTAGATAGAGACTATTTATTGCACGTAAAATACGAGATGATGTTAAAGTTCGTGTTTTGCGACTAAAGTTCACTGAACAATGATTTATTTTGATCCGTCGGAAAACATGTCACATTGTCTGAGAAAGAAAAAATATAATTAACAAAATAAAATCACATCAAAATAAAAACAGCTACTTAGTATTACCTTGAAAACGCCACAAATATATTTTCTAAAATATTTTCTTGAAATGAAAAATATTTCATATTTCCTGGAGACAGACATGCGATACAACTGATTTCATGTGGAGACGAACATCTGCAATGTGAGTCGAGGTATCTTAAATTCGTCAAATTCGACATTAATATTCATCAGAATTATAAATTAGTTGACGCAAGCGCTCGGTGGCTCAGCGGAAGCCAATGGTAATAGTTCCATGAGCTGGGAAATATACATGCCTTGTGATTGATACCGACAGGGAAACGTAGGGCAGCATACATCATAGTTAGCTACGACTCAGCACCGCGGCTTGCAATCAACACATGTCGGAGTGAAATTGATGCGGTGTGATGCGCAAATCAAAGTAAATAGAACTCATTTCAAACGCCTGTCCGCCTGTTAATTGACCGGGAGGATGCGAAATAGACAACTGTATGATATATTGTTGGGAGACAGTGACAAGACTGGTTCATAAATACACTGCGCTCGCGTATCGGAAAACGACAGCTCTGCAATGTACATCACAAAACGCACACGTGTGTTAGAGTGTCGCTCTAAATGCTCCTGTTATTAACGGGATAGTAATTTCATGTTCAATCTAGTGTTTGGCGTGTGCGACTGTCATTGGTAATAGATGTATAAGGTGGTTAGACTTGCAGCATTAATAACAAAACACATTCACTTTAAACACCATCCTTTTTAAAACAAATTGGACGAAACACAGTGTAATAGCGATAATTGTAGATTATTTATGCCTTTATATATTCGTTCGTTCATTCCTCCATTTATATATTTAGTGTTTTTATCCTTTTCTGTATTTAGTTCGTTTGCTTTTAAGGCATCATTGCATAATTAAAAGTGTTGTGTATATTTGTGCTTGTCAATTGCATTGAAAGGATGCCCTTACATTCGATACTTTCCTTGACATAAATAGCGCACGCGTATTTTCAGATATTTTTTTCTCTCATGAAGATGTTAAAGTGGTTGCTAAACAAACACATTTGCAATTTATAGTTTTTCTCATTACTAAACAGCACCCATGTTTGTGGTTTTGTCCTTTTGTGCTTCAGAGATAGTTTTGCGTAATGGAAAATATCATTTTTATATTATGCCAATTTCTGTTTAATCATTGATGCGATTATGGTACCTCAAGCTGAAAGAAATTGCCTTACGATGATGTCAGGGTTTTTGACACCTAAATTTTGATTTCATTCGAAATTCGTCATAAAAGCGTGATTTTTGCATTGATCAAGGGACTGTAGTCTTGGCCTTTTTTCCTCCCGAAACCATGCAAACTGATAATCTATCTTTCTCAAATGATTGATCACATTTTGAGAAATTCTGTCTGATAGGAGAAAGATGTAATTACACAGCCACTGAATAAGATCTTAAATTCGATGTTCACTTTGGAATAAAGATTAGGCCAAAGTTTAATAACAGTCGGCATTAGAAGATCAAAAATTCGATGTTCGCTCGGCGAAAATCAAAACAAAACGTCAATCAGGATTCAACCCAATCGCAACAGGGATTTCTTTCGCTTGGTTTAGCTGTCACTGTGTCGATTTCACCGCATGCGCAGTCATGACGGGTCTGGATTAAGGAGGGACCCCATCCCTCAAGCGAAGCTGACACTAGCCACGATACGCACGTGCAGACGTCGACTTAAACACGAAATCGATCACTGCACGCACTTGCTGATGTAGATTTCACAACTCTGAAATCAGCGACTGTTTTCGTGAAATTCACACTTGAGAGGAAGCAAGTGAAATGAACAATGATTGTTATTTTCAGGAGGGGCGTGTCCTCCACGAGTTGTCCGCGTGTCGCAGATACGAAGAAATGAACTACATTGAGTTAGCAGAATAGGCGAATATCAAGAATTCTTTGATTTAATATTATGACGTGAAATTTGACAAGATTTAATGAACACCTCTTTGTAATTGATGAAGGAGAAGAGAGGAAAACCTGAAATTAAAAGGTTTTCAATCATAATTTTCTATTGATTAGTTAACGGCACGTACATTGACAGTTTGAGTGAGAAATGTGCTTTTAAATCCGAGCATTGTCGGAAAATATTCAGCAGCGTTTGACTCATATCTGTTAGAGGTACATTTAACGTACTGAACAAGACAAGATATCATATATAATTGGACAAGGAGAATTTCTAAACTGTAAATAAACATTCCCCGAGTGACTTTCATTTTCATTTCTTATTTCGAAAGCATTTCGTAAGGATTTTATGTCAATGATATTACTTCACAGTAATTCACAAAGCATTTACTTGTTATAAATATTTTTGTTTGTTTGACTCATAGATTTCAAAGTATTCTGGCATATTATTTTACAGTGACGAATCGTACCACACCATTTTCAATAAACATTATGGTCTTTAACTTTTAAATTTATACACCAATTCATATAAACTAACTGTGCACAAGGAACAATACTAGGAAACATGCCCTAAAATGCTTTAATAGAACTCACTACCAAAATATATTTCTTACATTTTATATTTCAAATGTGATATATATTCATGATATTGAGACAGATAGATTAATAATATGACCTGCTTTTTTAATTGCTGTACACTGCTGGTTGTGACATTTATGTTATGCATACAATATATAAATGTTCAATAAACTTTACGGATTTCATTTCATTCGTTATCATTAATTGATGTCAAATTATGAAGACTTGGTCAGTTTGTGAACTAATACTGCATGACGTTACAATATATATTACCTATTTAATCGGCCACCTACATGAAACACATT
Source organism: Haliotis cracherodii (assembly GCF_022045235.1). Lineage (NCBI taxonomy): Eukaryota > Metazoa > Mollusca > Gastropoda > Lepetellida > Haliotidae > Haliotis > Haliotis cracherodii. The sequence continues at coordinate 19,226,848 of NW_027266271.1, read as the reverse complement.
TACTATATCAAAACCTACATAGTAAACAGGCAGATGCTAAGCCACCGAAATATAACGGTAAATGTGCTTTTACATGCACTTTACAACCCTCATCTAGCTATCAGAAACATCGTTAACGTCAAGCTGAATATATACTAAACACAAAAGTTAGGGACCGTGAATAGTTTGGGGGATATTGTGCATTTTGTAGAGACTGAACACACGATTTAAAACATATATCCCAAAAATATAATATTCATGATCTCTAACTTTTTTTCAGTATATACACATATATCCGTATACTTAATCCGCAGCAACAAATAAGAATTGACATTATGCTGTTTTTCTACCTTCATTCCTACAGTATCTGATCAATACAACGGAGGAAACTCAAACGGTACTAATGACCCTTTAAATAAAGGAACATCACACGGTTGCCATTTTCCGATATCTCATATGGATCTCACCGTTAATTGTTTGGAGAGTTTGTCAAGTTATAATGTGTTCAAACGCTATGAAACGGCAGTAACATAGATGCATATTGCATCATTGATTATTACCGTTTGTGTTGATTTATAAAATTCAAGCAGTACATTTCACTTATAAATTTGCAAAAGTAACTTTTTTGTGTAATTAAAAAATGTAAAATAAACGTTTGTGTAGAGCGTTGTTATCTATCAAAGCAAATCCTGTTTATTTGGACTGTTAGACATGGTGGTTTTAGCACTGAAAACGCGTGGTGTGCAAGGGAACATGAACTGAAACGTAATATGATAAATGGGATTTCTTCTAGTCTATTTCACCACTGTTACACAACACTACGCCAAGTAGAAGAGCTTTATTTTCGCCAATTAAACTTTGAAATCAACACACTACGACTGGAAATGAAATACATTAAGCTAATCAATCTTAACTTCATCACACTATTTTGGTTTTCGTTAATTAAGTCGCATCGAGTTTTGCAATCGAATTTTTCCATGCGATTTCCAAATGGGTATTTATGCACCACATGATATTTTTAGAACATTAACTGTTTTTGCCATGGATATCAATAGCACTTGACATGATGATGCGGTATAAATTATAACCTATAAATGTAGGCGGTATTTTTAGAAATGTATAGTGTGCACTTTTTAAGTTGTACGTTTTTTGCAAAGGGTCATTTAATTTAACATAAATGGAAAACGAATGTTAAACAGTGTTCGTATCTCCTGTTTTTCTGTGCAGAGAAAACCATATTCCCTACTGTGGAAATAATAACATCAGGCCAACTCTTTATTTTCATACAACAATGTTGTTATTAATCTTTTTAGGAGATACAATTGTTTATTAATGGAAGTGAAATATTGTCTTTTGACAAAGCACTGAGCAAATGCATGTTCTTTTGAAAAAAATGCATCCAACATTGAACGTTTGTTTAATGTAATGTTCTTCTTTAACAAAAGTACCCAACACTGAAATGTAAATATATTTTCCATGATCATTCTCTCCGGAATAAAAAGAAATTCGTAGTGGAAATGCACATACGTAGGGTTTCAGGATGCAAAATGCTTCTCTTTGTATGTATTTTATCTTGCACCTGTGATGCACCTAACTTCTCCAAAACATGCCTGTTTTTATTTTTTTCTCTTTTTTGAACCTACGGTTAACAGGACTTGGAGAAAACTTTATTTACGAAATTACTGCATACAGGAATGTTGCAACGTCTTTGACTAAAACTTTGATGTGAGGCTCCTCGTCAATCTTACAACTTTGTTTCCTTGTGAGTCACAGCATTGATTTAAATTGATCAATGTCTAAACGCCGTCACTCTCATCCTCCAATGTCATTGGGATAATTTAGACAGGTGCCGATCTTTAATACTTTCAATCCCGTGTTTATATTATTTTGTTTGATCTCCAAGACGCCCTGTCGTCACTTTGCAAGTAAGCATACGGACAAAACAATAACAAGCATTGTCTAATGGGTCAGAAATAACTAACATGATGTCTATTGCAACTTGTACATTTCACTTCACAGACTGTACATTTCAAGCCTGCTGATGGAAGGGCACTTTGATAAATGTGGGTTTCCTTTCATGTGAAACCGTTTTCTTTGATGTTGTCACGTAATTCTTTCAAATCGCACGTACGATAAAAAAGTCCCTTTCCTCGCAGTCGCCCGTTACGAAAAACGTCTTCAAACGCGAATATAGTACATGCTATTCACGTGTCGCTGATCATTTGGAAATGAATGACGTTCAATTTCATTTGTTAATGTGTGTCTGTAACCGCATTATTCATCCGCGTACCTACAAGATCGCAGAAATGTCCTCAAGTCAAATGTTCTGTCAATGTTTATTTTCTCTACTTCTCTTCGCAAAGGAACTGATGCCATTAAGCCCTTCAAGCCTTCAATATCTGGCTGAACATGATTTGTGCATTTGGGGAGGTCGCGTCTATAACAGGGCCATTTATCACTCTGGGAAGCTTTTGTTTGAAACTTGGAAGATCCAAGATGAAACAGGCATGGGATAATTCTCCCCATCTTCCTAGTTCAAAAGAGGTCGACATTTCGGAATTCAGCAAGCTCGCTAACACGTGAACGCGATAGTGGTGCTATCATCCCCGTCCGTACGTGACTCCCCCTTGCCCCCTCTTCTGTCTCATCCCGTCCCCCTCCATCTGCCGGCGACACCACCCACCTTCTGGACCAGACGTGACAATAGTAATGTTAATAAGAATCATACAGCATTTGTTCATAGCACTGTCCTTGTTTGTCAATTTAATACACAGAACAATAGACAATGACATCCCCTGTAGATACATATATGCACAATTCAGCATCGTTGTAAATTCAACTTGTGATATAAAAGGAAACGTGACTATATGGCTTATGTTGTAATTAAATACAAATGCTTAATCGTTTTACTCCCAATTAATTGCATCAGTGATACAATGAAATACAATATTAAAACATTCTGGCAAAAGTATGTAACTTTTCCCGCAATAATTTCAAAACTTGAAATTCAGCATACACAATAAAGCTGGTATATTAGTAACATTTATGAACAATCGGCACGTACTTATAAAGAGTTCATTCAAGCACACTACATATCTAAGGAAGATAAAAGATTGCTTTTTGAAAATTAAAACATAGCTTTTTCAATCCTAATAACAAAATATTTTTGTGCTATATTCCTGAACGGTGAAAGCAGTGTTGCGTTTACAATTGACGTATTCCGAATTACAAATGCATTTGAGTTGATGTTCATATTCATTCAAGTTGTACTCACCAATGGATTCTTATCCGAAACTGAACATTCTTTTTTATTAAACCGACTGAAACATAGAATCTTTTGCAAAGTACTTATATCACAAAATCAGTGAGATTACGTATAATATCCATATATATATTTACATACACTGACATAAGTCCTTCATCATCATCATAAACATCATCACTCAAGGCAGGCACTATTCTTTAATGTCTCTATATTCACTCTTTGAAGTTTCAAGATTTGGGCCTAAAAAATACCGGCCTAATCTTCGGCCGAAAAATTCAGCCATTTCCTCGATCTTCCACAAACGCTAATGGATGTATTGCAAATGATTGATGACTTTGATTAAAAGGAAAATTGAGTAATCAGATTTGTTATTTGCCTCTGGAATTAATTGAGTTCCCGCCAAGGACATCATTAACTTAATTAGTCACTGGGTGCGATATATCTCTGTTCGAGGAACAAGGATCTGGGAACGAAATATATAACTGTTTTATTATGCTGTTTTTAAAACAATGATTCCTGGGAGAATCCATTCTCACTTTCATGTTTGAAATGAAGAGAGATGTAGAAATTAAATTTGTTTTTTTCCAACGTTAAATTTTGATTTTATAAATGTGGTTTTTCTTCGGGTGAAGAGGAAGATAGTTATCGATTTTATTTTGGACGTGGCAATATCGTTGCAATGTTATCTTAAATTTTGGGCACCCGTGGGGTTTAAGGGTAAGAATATCCGTCTCCGGTAACTCATGCTTGTCGTAACAGGCAACCATATGGAACTAGAGGGTATTTTCAACCATCGTGTCCCAATTTCCTGGATAGATGCTCATGATGTCAATCACTGGTTTATCTAATTCGGACTCGCTTATTTGCAGACCGCAATCATATGGCTGTAAATAATGCTGAGTGCGACGTTAACCAACAAACTAACAAATAAAATTTAATTCATTTGTAAGGAATTTAGGAGATTAGTTCACAGGACATATGACGGAAAAGTGAGTAAAATCATGTTGTACACCACAAACAGCAGACGCGTGAAGATTCCGGGGTAGAATAGGTCTTCAGCAACCCATGTTTGCCGTAAAAGGCGACTATGCTTGTCGTAAGGATCGGGTGGACAGGCTCGCTGACTTGGTTGATGCATGTCATCGATCCCAATTGCTTGGATTGTCTGGTCCAGACTCGATTATTTACAGACCGACGTCATATAGCTGGAATGTTGCTGAGTGTGGCGATAAACAACAAACAAGCACACAAGCATAGGCAGCAATATTACTCCTGAATATGCTGATAATCGAGTTTTGGAGAACCGAACCAGTGGTTGACAGCATGAGCACGGATCAGTGGAATAAGCTTGCATACAAACAATCAGGCCACACCCTGTACTGCAGACGAGCCCAGCGACACACCTTGACGTCTACGGTGACTCGGAGTTCCAATTGGATGGAAAAGATAAAAAATAAGTTGATGCAGTTAGCTATTAATAAAACGTATTAAAACAAATAGTTTTACGATATTGATTTCAGAGTCTTAAGTATAAGAGGAGAAACTCTGTCATGCCTAGAGTGCTGATGCTGGTTGGGAAAGTAGATTCGGGGCAAAGTTTTTATCGACCCTCGTGATCGAATCGAATCTAAGATTTCTTCACCCAAACATTTCCCTTCAGTGGTTATGGTGTTACAAAAATACCGTTATTAAAAGATCTGAATGAGAATAAACATTGATGCGGATGCTGTGGGGACTTACAGATAGATGCATGAGGCTACATCACCCGTAACGTGTTGATGAGGCTACCTCGCCTGTTTCACGTGTTTAATATACTGAACGAAAATCGTCAGAGATCATGAGTATTTAGGGGGATCTTTTTATGAAATTGCATGCTCAGTCTAATCTACAAAATATATTCTAAAAAATATCATGATCCCTAACATCTTTTGTTCAGTATATGTATTGTGAAGGGTTTTTACAAGACACTCCTATACAGAAGTCAGTATTATGTTACCGTTGTTAATCTGAACTATATGCGAAGGCTATCCTCGACCTCTTATTCTTGTATCGTTGTATTAACTGAGCACAATCACCTATCACCTCTTTAAAGCGACCCCCCCCCCCCCCCCCCCCCCCTGTATAAAAGGACACTATACATGTTAAGAAAGAGCGAGATTATCACGTTAAGTAAATCTGCTTTTCACCGCTTTTAACAATATTCAAGCAATATCACGACAGGGCACCAGAAATGTGCATCACACACTGTGCCCATGTGCGGAATCGAACCCGGACCTTCGGTTCGACGAACGAACGATTGAACCATTGACAACCCTACTACCTCCACTTTGTAGAGAATTGGAGACAACACAAGATCTGTTTCTATCAAATCGCCAGTTCAAGTGAGTGAGTGGGTATGGTTTTACTCCGCTTTTAGTCATATGCAAGCAATATCACTCGGGGGACACCAAACATGGGCTTAACACATTGTACCCATGTCGGGAATCGAACCCGGGCCTTCGGCGTTACGAGCGAACGCTTGGACCATTGGACTACCCGCCGCCTCCCTCTTTGAAGGGAATTGTAGACAAGACAGTTTCTAAATTGCAAGGTCAAGATCCTGGAAGATTTATAATCACATGCAGTGTAGGTTCTCCTTTGGGACTTTAAGTAACGATCTATGTTGTAACATGATGGTAGAGCACCACGACACGTGTATAAATCAGGATCCAGTGCGAAATAGAATATTCCAAAACAAAGGAGTGAACATATCATTTGACACGAACCCGACTTCCCCGCTATTTAACCTGCGCGTGTGCACTGATCCGCATTTATGAAGATCGATAGCTCATTGTGTAGAACTAAAAAATGCTGTTAACTAAACGTCACCAGTGGACCGCCACTCCGATCTCATTAGTGACGTCACAAAGTAACATGAAAATAGCTGTCTTTTTGTCATTGGGGTTTAACGTGTTCATTGCACATAGACAGCGACGCGCATGCGTGTGTGTGCGTGTGTATGTATGTATGTTTGCTTGTGTGCGTGTGTGGGTGGGTGGGTGCTTGCCTAATGCCAGTTTTATAGTGATAGGCAATTGAGATACTATGCCGCAGTTTAACTTGAATACCCCACCCAGACACAGTATATTGACTCCGAGCCGACCAGTACTTGTTTTAGCCCCTTAATGCCGAGCGCCAGGCAGGGCAATAACAAGTACCATCTTTCGGTATGACGCAGTTGGGGATCAAAACACCGACATTCGGCTCTTCGGCTAAACGTTCTATCCACTAGACCACGGAGCTATCTTCATCCCAAATGATGGATCTGCAATGACCAATACCGTCACCAGCAGCCGTTCATGTAACACATAACACTGTGAATCTACACAGAAAGTCCTGTGAAGAGAACAGGTGTCTTCAGTCGTGTGTCGAAGTCAGGAAAATTGCAACTTCAAAGCCATTCACTTAAGCCACCAAATAATGTATTGAATATTATAAAGAACTGAATTGCATAGAAATGTGGTGTTTGTCCTATTTCACCTTCCGTAGCAAAAAATGAGCGGCATGCAATCAATGTGTTTACTTTTGCCGTTTGCATGTTTGCAGATGTTAAAACAACCTTGGCAAAAAATAAGGCGTTTTCTGACGTTACATAACGAGCGTGACTAATACTCCATCTAAAGCATTTTTGTTCATTTTTGCATAGCATAGCACTATGTGAATGAACAATACATGATGCACCAATTAGCAGTTGGCGCAAGTTCATAATTCCTTTTCACTGATGGCTCAAACGGATCTTCATAGTCAGTATCTTTGCATTCTGGTTTATTCCTAAGGAATTTTTAGCGTGACGATATTTGGCGTATGTCATAAATACAACATGATACGTAATACGAAAACGTATAATTTTTGGCAATATTTAACGTTTTCCTGCATTATGGTCATATATGTATCTGTCATCATTGGGTGTTGAGAGGCTAGCGCTGGTTGTACATTTCAATCAGTCATCGACATCAATGCCAGGGTCCCATTCTAAGTAAAACCACAAAGAAATTGAACGATTTCGAGGAAATGCGTTGAAGACGGCACCTTTGGAGGACTGTAGAATGGAAACGCTTGTTTTGCGTGTTCACTCAACGCAAAGGGCAATGATATTTCGTGCATCTTTATGAAAACCACAAACTGCGCATTTCTCATCCATTTAAATTCACTGGTGTCGATTGCCTTATTTTGCAATGGACATTAACATGTGTGACAATCAGACCTCCCGAGTTACGAGATTCATCGCCATGCATTCAACTATTGCGAGACGACTGCATTCTTTGTGCCATGGATTAAACTTTAAGATTACGAACAAAAGCTACAAAGGACTTTAAAGTTCAATTGAGATGACCTTCCTAAGTCGTAGGTTCTAAGCGTTTCCCAAGGCACCAGTAAACAACATGATGAAAATCGAAAGAAATTATTCGCCTCAGCCGCAAACTCCGTGAAATATGCAATGATTGATCCGTATTAATTGAAACCAAACCCTAGGTCTCTGTTTTACAATTCTAAGTAAGAAGTCCCGTCGCTTTTGCGCACGGCCAACGACGAAGCCCGACGTTCTCAGTGTTCAGTTGAGGAATCAAAAGATAGGTTGCAGTCGCGGATCACGAATTAATCTTATAAAATCGCTTTGACATTCAAATTAGAGCTATGGTTGGTCGATGAAAGAGGTACAGTTGGGATGAAAGGGATGGCTGTGTGTAGAGGCAGGCGTTCTAACAAAAAAAGGGTTAGGTTACAAAAAAACAAAGACGTGTAGGATTTGACTGAAACTGTAACTTCACAGTCTATGGGATTGGCACTCAGGCAGTTTTGGGAACAGATGTAGCATGTTACGTTTGGTGATGTGTACATCCTCACAGAAGGCCGCTGTATGTTCTGAGTCAACGCATGTTGGATTTTCACCAACAGTTTTTAATTGTTTAAATTCACTCCCAAGTAACTGGATACAGTATAAAATCTCAATAGAGGGCATTACATGGCGAATGCTACAGGACTTGCCTACTCCTTTCGCGAACACCTGGTGTCATGGCGAATCTTCAGTGATCCATTTATAATTTTCACCCAATGGAATCTGTTTAACGCCAAGTGGCATCGGTTTCGGCGGACACTTGAGACTGCTTTTTCTCTGACGTTGACCTTTTATGTTAAACTTTAATATTAATATGTTGTATGTGTGCATGTGTATGCATACTTCGTCACATGGTAGGTGTATGTGGCATCGGTTTCGGCGGACACTTGAGACTGCTTTTTCTCTGACGTTGACCTTTTATGTTATACTTTAATATTAATATGTTGCATGTGTGCATGTGTGCATGTGTATGCATACTTCGTCACGTGGCAGGTGTATGGAATGATGTAACAGGAACCAAACATGTCTAAACATATTTCATTTATCGAAAAGAATTCGCTGGATTGACAATAATCGCTGTGAGACCACATTCCATCTTTATTTATTAATGGGGAAGTTAAAATATGTTTCTGTTTCCATGACAACAATGTGAACAGTCATGCAGTACTGGCTCATACGAATATTTGTAATATTTCTTACGCTGTACCCCCCGCTGATTTCCCCTAATGATCTAAGTAAAATAGATTAGTGTTAGATAAAAAAAAACTTAGGACATAAAATCATAAAAACATAGTAATTCTTAAGGATCAGATATACGGTGTAACGGACGAAAATGGCATCTTGATAGAGAGAAGCTACTTTCAATTTGATTTGCAATGTTGATGTTGATATATGACTCTGATATATGGTATTTGATATTCTCTTTGCCGTTTGCTACATTAATATTACAGTTGCAATACCAGTGAAGAATTATTTTTTTCCTAAGCGTAAAGATAATGTCATTTTGAAACAACATCCAGCTGGATCGTCCTCAATACAATATCTAGATTTGAACCTTGTAAAAATATTAATAGACTTATGAACACATAGAACCATAACAAACATTATTGCCTTGTGCGTTCAGCGATATTAGTTCTTCATATTCACAAAGGGTACGGGTGGTCTGTCGTCTTAGAAGTTCCTGTGACTTGCGTACCGGAATACATGGGTTCAAATCTCCGATTATGACCCTTGGTTTGTCAGCACTATACCCGTGCGTTTCACCACATGGTAAGAGTCTATGACTTGCACCCTACGGGTTTCCTCCCATACTGTTCGAATCCAACTCACTCACTCACCCACTTTCTGTAGTACGTACAAAATATTGCGCCCAAAATTCTTCCCTTCACGTTTGTTCCTTAATCTATGTCTGTCCAGATGCACGCAAATGCCGTGTTTCTTTGAATTTTGTGAAAATATGTATTCGTGCTTAATTAAGACTTGTGTTCTGTCTCCTCAGTAGTTACTGGGGCGGTCGGGTAGTCTAGTGGTTAAAGCGCTCGCTCGTCACGCCGTAGACCCGGGTTCGATTCCCGAGATGGGTAAAATGTGTGAAGCCCATTTCTGGTTAATATGTCATTGCTGGAAGGTATTGCATCACAAAGTCTCCCAGTTGTAGGTGATCTTTAACTTCTTTTGAGTAGTATATTACAGTGTCCCATAACTAATAAATATGAAATATCTGCAAATTCAAATTAATTTTCGAATTAACATATATCCGTTTTAATTAATAATGGGTCGATAGCTCTTCGGCAACCCATGCTGGCCGTAGAAAGGCGATGCTTGTCGTAAAAGACGACTAACGGGATCGGGTGGTAAGGCTCGCTGATGTGGTTGATGCATGTCATCGTAACCCAATTGCGTAGACAGATGCTCATGATGTTAATCACTGAATTGTTTGGTCCAGACTCGATTATTTACAGACCGCCGTCATATAACTGGAATATTGCTGAGTGCGGCGTAAAACAACAAACAAACAATAAAGGGTCGAGATAATGTCCATATTTTTATAGGCCTGATATACAAAATGCGTTTCGGGAACACCGGGTGTCAGCACCAGGTGTCATCGCTAATTTTCAGTGATCCATTGATGAAAGTTTCACTGCTTCTATGCCTACTATGCTCAAATAGAATCTGGGGCGGTCGGGTAGCCTAGTGGTTAAAGCGTTCGCTCGTCACGCCGAAGACCCGGGTTCGATTCCCGACATGGGTACAATGTGTGAAGCCCATTTGTGGTGTCCCCCGCCGTGATATTGCTGGAATATTGCTCAAAGCGGCGTAAAACCGTAGTCACTCACTCAAAAAGAATCTGTTTCGGCAGATCGAGGCTGATTGTTCTCTGGAGTGGACGTTATATATTTACAGCACTTGTCCGGAAAAAGGGTGTTCAGACTAACCAGGTGTTACAGTCCTCAGTTTGCAAACACGTGGTGTCTCTGGAACCACTGCAGTGGCTGGAAGACAATTAATCCTTCGGCATTTTTCAGATGATGAAAACCGTCCTGTTTTTAGGGAAGTTGAAGGGCAATAGATCAGAGAAGACAAACACGAATGCATGTTTGTAAATCCTCACGTAATAAACATTGGTGACGCTGGCATAATTTCATATTTTTCCTGTAAAAGTGTCACGTGAGTTTGTATAAATCTTAGTTTTATGCCCGTTATAAGAAGTGGAAAATGAATTATCTGACTTGGTGTAGGCGTGTTGGGATGTCAGCATCTTTAGGAGACTTCGTGAGATCGTAAGTTTTCGAGGTTTCAGCTGTTGACATGAAATGCATGATATCTTTGTTCAGTTCATGTGTTTAAGGGCTATCTTATATACATTCACAATTAAGCAGCTCAACTCTAAATCTCTATATATTTCCTAGCCATGTATATAAAACAAGCTCATCTGTACCTAGAGTCGATGTGTATATGTCTGAGATCACAGTTGAATGTATTTAACGAATGTTTCAAACTGTATACGATATTTTCCTTTTGAATATATACATGCCTAACAACATCTGGTGGTACGGAAATTCAGTCTGGCTCAAATGTTAACGTGATTTAAGATTTGACCGTATCATACGGCGTTTTGTCTAGGTCTTAACCATTTCCAGATCATGTATATAATTGGTTGCATGGCAACTGAAGGATAATCTTGAATTTGGTTTTATCATGATATACTTGTTTATCTCACAATACGAGGTTGTTATATACGCGATTTGCAACGAAACTGTCCTTATCAGCTTTAAACCTGTTAAACACCTAGTGTCATCTGTATTTTTGTAGTGATTCATAAACACATACTTATGATATAGTCGGAATCGTACTATGGACTCTGTTATGAATAGACACTTCTTATGATCATGGAAATGTCACTTTTAATTTATGTTTTACTCTTAACTGTAGATTTTATTTAACTGCCTGAAAGGAAATCTCCTCTGTTGAACTTTCTAAACCAGACAAAAGTGAAATTGAGAATTTGTTAGATCCGGAAATTGAAGTTAACTCGCCGAAACCAGTTTATGTTTTAGTGCGCAGACCAGTGCATAGTTGCTTGTTTTAAACAAGTGCATCGCACTGGGAAAATATGTTGTTTTTTAATTCAATTTCAGAAAGCTGAAATAAAACTGAATTAAATGCAAATTGGGATGTCCGTTATGGATCACTAAACCATTAACTCAAATGTTTTTCGACTTTTCTTTGTGAAAATCGATAACATTATCTGTTAAGCACACAAGAAGTGAACACATTCAATAACAAAACCTCATAACAGGGATATTCCAGCTCAGATAGATCCATTGAGGGGATTGCATTTAAATTGTACATGACTTCCATTACGCTTTTCATTACCGAACGATTCCCATTTTAGATACATTGTTTTAACGATCCTATTATTATGTGTTGGCCGATGAGGTTTTAATCGTTTTTCTGCAAGATATTTTAGGTCTGAGAAGTATCCGTTTAATTCTTATGGGTACACGTATTATTATCATCATTATATTTTACATTACTTTCATGACTAGAACATGTTATATTTCATTTTCTCCCTTCCTCAAACCACAAACACAGAATAACCGAGAAGATAAAAGCTTATTCGTTTAAATGTGTTTACATTCACTGTTTGCATCAAAGGTCTTTTTTCTCTGCACTTTAACACTTGGATGATACTATCCTGACAACGACTTGGGATAGTTGTCTCCGTCGTACGGCATTCTCAAAAATCCAATACTTTCCTCGTCTTCATCGCGATTTGTGGCCAAAAATAGCTATAAATTATTTTCATGCCGCCCAAAGTGGCACCAAAATAGCAATTTTTCAATTGTTGTATCGAAAACGTCTTTCCCACTCCCATTATGAGATGAACGATTTGTGTGTGGCTTCTTTGATATGCGTTTTGTTCTTGCTATTATCAGGCATGTTACATTCGTTGGGTCTGTCATATTGATAAATACGAGATGGTGTTTATGGCTTAAAAGATGAACGAAATTTATACAATATGATGCAATCTAGGACTACAAAAGAAATAAAAACAAACGAACGTTGCAATACAGAGTGTTATACATCAAGCTATTATTTATCGAACTCATTTGAGGAATTTGCTGCATATATTTCAATTAATTTTACGAGTCATTGTATTTACACTGCTGTAAATTGACCGCAGCGAAGCTGAAGGGATATATACCCTTTTCTAAAAGAAACTTTAACTGTTAGATCATACTTATGTGTGCTTAAGTTTCCCCCATAAAGATCCGGGGTAGAATAGGTCTTCAGAATCCCATGCTTGCCGTAAAAGGCGACTGTCTTGTCGTAAGAGGCGACTAACGGGATCGGGTGGTCAGGCTCTCTGACTTGGTTGATGCATGTCATCGATCCCAATTGCTTGAATCGATGCTCACGATGTCAATCAATTGATTGTCTGGTCCAGACTCGATTAATTACAGACCGCCGTCATATAGCTGGAATATTGCTGAGTGCAGCGTTACACAACAAACAAACAAAACAGCTTCAACAGTAATACATTGTTATAAAAAATCCATGCCAGTTTGATTGGCCAAGGGTAAACCCTGGAGATATGAGATGTGCTTGTTAAATATATGGTAAGAATAACAAACGTTCAGGAACATTTTAACAACGCAAAGCCCAACTCATTCACTCACTAACACAGGTATAGTAGATTTACATATATTTCCTACATTCCTATGTATTACTATAAACTTACACTAATGTACTGTTGGTTTCATGTAATCTTACATCACAGTGATTTAATCACGGCAAGGTGTGTTTCTCCTTTCCCTCTCTGATCCCTCTCCATGCCCAAATTATTCTTATGTCTAATTCTTTGAAGGGCATAATGTTATCGGAATCAGACAATGGACTCCTCTTTCAGAAGAAATTTCTTATGAGTGTGAAACATGGTTTGTTGGTTGGTTTGTTTTTTAACGCCGCACACAGCAATATTAAGCTACATGACGGCGGTCTGTAAAAAATCGAGTCTGGACCAGACAATCAATTGATTGACATCATGAGCATATATCCACGCAATTGGGATCGATGACATGCATCAACCAAGTCAGCGAGCTTGACCACCCAATCCCTCTTACAAGCACAGTCGTCTTTTACAGCTGAAGACATATTCTACCCCGAACCTTCATGGGACATATGAAAAATGGATGTGGATCATTATTTATTTTTCAATCATAATCATTATCATTATAAGGAAAGGAAATCCTTTTCTCCGTGTTTAATTTTATCGCCAAACAACTTCCATTTTCCACGGTGTTTTGTGAACTTGTGTAGTAAAAAATAGAAATAAATTAGCCCAATCGGATGATGTTTTGAGATGAATCTTCCTGTTCGAATTTATGTCAACATGCATGTACTATATGTATAAAGAATGAAACTAACGACACACAGAGGTCACACTATACACTGTTGTAAAATGAATTAACGCTTTAAACGAATATGAATTTTTCGTTTAATTGAATGTTAAAAGTAGTACTGAAAATCCGACCTTATTGTAAAGCTGACTTTTGGAATGTTCCAAATTTCAAACTCCTGTTGAATGCAAATTAACATTTCTATCTTAAAAGTTGTAAATAACGTCGATACCAATCTCAAACATTGGCGCGTTTTTAGCAAGCCATCTTGTATTACGTCACCGCACGTGCTACAAAGCACGTGATTGATTGGTCGGTTGTAAATCTCGTCTTGACTTGAGAGCCAGTTGGTCAATGTGGTTTGTTACGTCACAGCACGCGCTGGAAACCATGGTGATTGATTGGTCGGTGGTAAATCTTTCTCCGGATTTTGGCACTTAGTGGTCAAAGGGGAAACACAAGAGGGCGAAGACAAATGCCTCTAAAACGGAAAGGACCCACTCGAAACTCGGGGGCCTAAATTAGCTGGCTCAAGTGTCAGCGATAACATACCGATAAGAGTACTCAACCAATCAAAAGCCACGACTCAAAAACACAGCCCGCGTCACAAGCTCTGGTATTTGTTTCTTTTGACACAATCAGCGAACTGTGATGCAACAAAAGCCGGGGAAATTCAAATTGCGGATCTTATCTCAGTATCACAAAAGTTGGAATTCGTGATTCCGAACAAAGATTAAAAAGAAGTCTACACCTGTTCAACTGGTGTACAAAGTTGATGACACTGAAAGATCACGTGATAATGTCAACCAATCGCATAGTCCACCATGTGAGGTTGAGAAGTGCCGGCAGTAGTGACAATAATTCTACATATCTGTCTCACTTTATTACATCGTTAAAGACAAAAACGAAATGGGATCTAAAAATGCAAGTTCGTGGGTTAAACTAGGTGCAAGCCAATTTTCAACTGACTGAAGCTGCAGACATTTCAGCACACCATGACATCAGTTAATGGGGAGGCCGTGAACATATATTTGAACGCCAAATGGATTTTTGAATCCAGTAATGTCATTTCCCTCATTAAAGTAAAAACTTTGATTTTCCTAAACTGTTTTATTGTCACATCTGTAAGGAATTCGGGAAAATATTTTCTCAAACGAACCCATTTTTAAACGATCTCGTACAAATGTTGGAACGAGGGTTATCGTTTTCTACTCTAGACGCTAAACGGCTGCAAACTATAGCTTAACGGACAATGGAAAGTTAAACATTTAAACGCAACGTCACGGGGACAATTTGCTCATGTACCTCGCAAATGATATGAACATATTGCCTTTGAAAAATACCAGACTTGATGAAAACAGATACATTTTTCTTTTTTAAAGTTGAAAGGAAAAACAATCAACCATCTCAATGTAGCTGTCAAATCTGACATTTTACACCTTTTCTCCATTTCCTTTTTTCTTCTCTCTATTTTCTTTACCCGACAATAAGCATTTGTTAAAATCGTTATCTTTGTATGGTCCAGTTTGCGTGGACACGCGTGAGCATTTGTCAAGAACGCGGAAAATTATTAAACCTTATGGGGGATCGAAAAACTCCCTCTTTCCGTCTGAACCTCCTCGGGAGTGGAATTGTTCATTGTTTGTGGAAAGTGTCAGTCTACTTTCTTCTCTCTATCACGGATCAGTTTCAGCATTGATATTCCAGCGTCTTGGATGTTTTTCTTGTTATAGCCAAAGATACGAACGAACCGTCTGGGCGCAGCATTTTCTGAAATGAATACAAAACTGTGTTAGCTGTATGTGGTAGTGACAACCCTGCTGCTTGAAACAATCTGTTGTTGTGTGGATATTTCGCTAACACAGTATGCCATAAAAAAATTATTAACGAATTTAGAGAATTGGATATTTCATCTACAGTTATCATCTCATTCAATGCTCATTCTCTTCCTTTTCTTCAAGACAGTTGAAAAATTGTTGATGCGAAATAAAAGATTCACTCATGCACATACTCTTCACAAGTGCCTGTTTTTACGTGTTACATTCGTATGTTCCGTCACATACTACGTCCTACGTTATGACTATTCAAGAATCAATTATTTAAAACAGTAATACTGGAATGTTTCCATCAGTATATGGACAGAAATGTCACACGTTAACATGTCATCACTTCCAAGTGTCATCACTGATTTTCAGTGATTCATACATATAATTCCCACCGTTGTTTTGTCTTTTACGCGCACTTGAATCTGTTCCTGTGGATAATCCAGACTGGTTATGCTCTGGCATTGACCTGTTTTATTTCCAGAACTTGTCAAAAATACAAATAATTAAAATGTCCATGACACATGTTGCTCACTGATATTTTTGTTTTAACACATTTGTAAGACACGTGTCTTACGTAGACCGATTAGTACGTATTCTACGACAGATACTGTGACAACAACTATGTTTATAGTCAGTTTATGTCAACCCACGCGCAGATAAAACATATCTTATTGTTAATCTGTTGTTACTGTCGCTAGTTTTTGTTTAATTTCATGGATGAATGAAAATGTTGTTTTTTTGTTTGATATTAATCATATTCCATTTCCCAATAGCTCCAAGTCAGAACAAGAATTAATTCATTTGCCGAATTACCATAACACAGTTTTATGGATACCTGAAAACAAATGAAAGTAATTTTCAAGCTTAAAGCGTTCAAACCAAAAAAATCCATTTCCATTTAGACATTTTCCCTATCATTACAACATAAAGTGTTTCATCTTGACACAAATAATCCTATAAATGAAACTATGAAAGCGTTTTAACCAACTGCACGTGATTTTATTAGAAATCAGCCCAATATTATCTCCAACTGATCGATTTAACAAAAAATAGCTTTTGTAAATCCCGAATGTTTAACACGGTGCTGAAATCGACACGATATGGCCATTATCTTCGGACATATTCACACATGAGTGATCTTACTCAAACAAAATTCAATATATCGCCTGTCAGAAGCCCCGAGCTCGCACAAACCGAAGAAGCCTGTTACTGAACGTCACGTGACTGCATGAAATCCACAACCCACGAGTATTTTTCCCCTCGTGTGTTTTATAGCGCTTCGACGTATCTAGGAGAAAACAACAATCCATCTTCCATTAAAAAGGTACCGTATTGTTGCTTTCTCTACATGAAAAACTCGTAACTAACTGTACAAGCAGGGTGATTGATATTAATTCTAATAGGGCCATTTATTCAGGTTTGCTGTCCTTGTTGTTTAATAGAAAGTCACGGGTTGTGGGTTTATGACTTGAAACATTGTTTTGATTACAGTTTCGTCAAGATAAGGGGTTTTTAGTAGATGATTATTGTGGTGTGAAGGTCTTTATAGTGCGTAACGAGAAATTAAGGGCTGTAAATATTCCTAAATGGCCGCGTGTCACCATGGCCAGTTATAAAGATAGTCAGTCTGCATTTCTTACCAGTTCCTTCCCACAAGACGGAAAGTCAACAGGCATGGTGTTAGGATTATATACATGGATATTATTGAAGAATTCGTGGATATATTGCACTGGATTGCGACTACGTATCATATTTCCCCATGTGTATTTGGTGTCGATGTCATGGAAGGTGTTGTATATTTCGTGTACATTTCACGCTGGGATGTTTTGACTGAAATGTACAAGCACGGCATTAGCATGTGAAGACATGCATGTCATTTTCGAGTTCGTTTTGTTCCGAGTGCAATTTTCTTTTACATGTCGTGTGAAATTTATTGAAACAGAACTTCTCGTCAACACTAAACAGAACATATCAGCTTTCAACATGACGTTCAACAAGCATAAATCTTTTATATGTTAAGCGTGCAAAGCTCATCTTTCGGCAAGAAAATAATTCCTGGGGATACAGAGTTACTGATAAACGTATGTCTGCACGTGGGTGTTCCCTGTTTGTATTTTCACGTGCCGTGAATATTTACTTCTTCTAAATATTCATTTTTCTTATATTCGTAATTTTCATGAATGAAATACACGTTTTAATTCATTTTAAAATGTGAAACTTCAATTGACTTTGTGTTTAAAGAAATTGACATCTTGTCAATATTATACTTGTGGAATATAAAAGTATTTATGCATACTGTGATCATATAATCCACAGAAAATACCTGATTTAATTCATCACTGTTAATAAACACCTAACGTTTTTGTTGTAAAGGTTTAAATATAAAGAATCAATTTAAATCATTTAAAATGTATGACTAATTTTAAAATAGCCCGTTATTTTGCGGACCACATCTTAGCCCATTTGATACTATTTGCAAATGCGCAGAAACTTGTCTTGAAGCGTTTTATACATATGAAGTCCTTAAAATGTTTACATTCAATTATAATCTTATATTCATATTGCATTTTCAAAAGTATAATTGCATTTATATGATCCCAAAAACCTGTTTCGTCGAATTTTAAAAATTCATTTATGATGCAAATTGAAATAGAGGTGATATTTTTTGCTGAAATTATTTATCTACATCGTCTATGTGAACAAAGTATCACAACGATTCCCATAATCGATTTTCTGTATATTTATCATAAGCAGGTTTTTCTCGTAAATATAGGGATATGAAATATGTGGGTATTCACGTTCGACGAACGTCTAAGAAAACTCTTTTCAACGTAGCAGGTATAACTAATATATATGTATTTATATCTAAAACAGGAATGGTTTAAACTTGAAGTAGGGGTAAATTAAAAAAACAACACATTTTAGTTGGCACTAGTTTTGAAGTTTATATTTTATATATGTCATATGAGTCATGATGTACAAGTGCTTTCGAACGACTTCGACAAAACGACATTTTATTCTGCGAATATGTTTCGTTTGTAAACAGAACGATTATCAAAAACACATTTAAAACTCTGATGTTCCGTTTTTCTTTCTGTGTCATAGATGTGTTCTGTACAGTAGTTAATGTTTAACGTCACTCGGGGGAAAACGAAATATTCGAATACATGACTGAAATGTGTTGCATCGGATAGAAAATTATTGAATTATTTTCTCGTTTAACAAACATTTAACGGAATAAAGGAAATTCTCGACAACATTTGACACGAGCACGAATGATCAGTTTCATGCCTTTTTCCTTCAAGAAGAAAACTTTAATCGGCAACTACCCATCACCACTGCATATTACAGGTGGGAACGTGAATGGTATTGACATTTCATGGACTATTAATATTAGCGAAATTAAAACATTTTATATCCCATATTACATTTTCCCTAACATTTCGAGATGTGTTTTGTTAATTTTGCCTTTCATTCAAAGTACACAAGCATTAACTGATTTCAATATGTGAGAAACATCAGAGATTTTACTTTTTTGTGGTGTCATCAAAACACTATTGAAAAAATTCTAAAGTTTGAAATTTAATATCTAATGTTTCAAAATTCGTGTACCTTAAACATTTTTACAATGAAGCATATATGTGTTATTTTTTCGTTTACGGTGTTCATGGAACATTAAGTCTTGTCATGAAATTTGCCAAGCCTCCAAAACGACAGGCTCTTATGAGCCCCACAAATTGTAATGTAAAAACTTCACTAAACTAAATTTGCTAGTGTTACTTATGTATAATATTATAATTTATAATATTTTCAAATACCCAATCAGGGCACGTACATGGATATTAACACATCAAATCCTTTGCTGAACTTTAACTCCTTAAATCACCACTCGTGTGCATATTCATTTTGAAATAAACCTTGATTAAACATGTAAATGGGTATTGTAAATGATGAAAATAAAAAAGCTAAATAAAAATGCCTTGTGCTTGTAATAACATATGAATTATCAGACATGTAACCGTTAGTCAGTGATGCCATCTATTTACCCCACTCAAACATTGTAATATAATATCCCAGGTTTATATTAATATAATACCTAAAATCACGATAAATAATGTTGCTTGTGTTAGTAGAAACTTACCATTAATCGATCAATTCAAACGCAGGTGTACTGTAAGTGTCGACCTTCGAATATAGGATGGGTTATACAAAGTAAATCCGTGCTTCAAACCTTGTTTTTGATCTTGCCTCTGACTTTGGGCCTAACGTAATGCCAATTCACAAAGCTGTCGACTTTTCCCTTTGATCACTGTTATCATGGTCGTAGGTAGGATGGGTTTGTTGTCTAAATCATGTTGATGAAACTTAGCAATGGCTTAGTGGTCTATAGATTTCGATATCAAAGATAACAACGACAAAAGCTCTTAATATTTCAAAAGACACAATTTTAACAGTTAACAGGATTTCGGATTGTAAACACGTTTATCCGTCGAATACATGGCCCGAAATTACAAAAACACGTTTAGCTTTACAGCAATGCCCCATGTAGTGTCGAAAAAGCACATATGGTCTGAATCGGGCCGATTCGGCCCATTACCTCTAACTACACTGTCCGGTCAGGTCAGCATAAGAACAGGTTGACATATAAAACAGTTCCATTTTTGTCCGATTCTGTGTCACTTGTTGAGATCTGTCGACAAACGGCCAACCCCGCTGGTCAATGAAAAGGATCGACACGCTTCAGACCTATCTTTGAACACCCCCGTCGGGAGTGGGAATTTTCGTCTCTTGTGACAAGCTTTATGCAACATTTGGGAGTTCGTACTTCCCTGCGAGGCTCGCCATGGAAGGGGCCCGTGTCTCGTGATTTGATGAATAATCGTGGCTTCGGACGGGGCATATATCACTTAGCCGGCCTTGGGCCTGAATACAAGCGTGACAAGTTATACCAGAGAGTCTCTATTGAAGACGAGTCAGCTTGTCACAGAGGCAATAATTTAAAGCACTCTGTTCTATGCTGGCCGCAACACAAGCGGCAAATGAAACCAGAAGCATTGTAGGGGAGTTGGACAGTTGAAATTTATGGCCATGTTCTGAGTAAAGACACAGTGGGCGAGATCTCGCAGGGGTGACTACCCCCGACCCCCAATTCATCCACCCGGGGGTCTAGTCTCTCCCCTAAAACACGTGGGTGGGATGGGTACGATATGTAATGTCTTATGAAGAGCTTTTTCCGAAGCACAGCGACCTGTGCGATAAATGGTCCATGCGTTTCAATAGCAGTCGTAAACATTAATAATTGCTTTATTTTCCTGGTTTCACACGTGTGAAATAAATGCATACATTGTTGCTATTTGATGTAGGAATATCACTTTGTTAATTCTTGTATAGAGGAACTATTATTTGATTAACAAAAAGTACGAATTTAAGCATCTTAATGCGATTTCGCCGGATTTGCAGATGTTATAAGCCATATATATGTATAATTAACACCCCATCAAACACAAAGCAGAGAAATATTTTATTCAAAGGAATATCAAATATATATAGTATTATATTTACGAACTTGATATTTTGCACCAAAGCTGTAACACGGTGTCCGTTTACAGTGCATCAGAGACCATATAATCTATTATATGGTCTCTGAGTCCATATAAGATTATTTCATTCCTAAATATCAACGACTTGGTTTGGTTGTAATCAACTTTACAGTTATGAAGACGATATAAGCTACTGCATAACACTGTGAACTGAAAGATAAGCAAAATGCAAGTATATGCTTTCTTTAGGTTTATTCAAGTAGTTTTCTTTAAATCAAATCCACCAATGAGATTTGATACACATATCATTTGAAATATGAAGTGAAATTCGTTTTGTAAGGAATAAGATAAAATTCACCAAACACTTTCAATAAAAAGTAAGTTTTGATAACAGGGTGTTAATTCCCTTCACGGTCCTATGTGTGTGGGCTTGGCTATGGAAAGTGTACACGACGATAAAAGCGTTTGAGCGTTGCTTTATCGACAATTTCGCAGCTATTTGCTATCTGTCATTTATTTACAATATAATGAATAATTTGTAAACAACATCATCTTGTTTAGTAGATGTGATAACGATACTTTGAATGTGTTTCAAATAAAACAAACAAATATTTGTCAACATAATAACGCTGATAGGTGTACATGTTGACATTTAATCCGATAAGATGCTGATACTGCTGCAGCGGCCCTGGTGTTCTTTCAAATGGTGAGTGAGTGAGTTAAAATTTAACTTCGCATCGGCATTATTTCAGCCATATAGGGACGATCCAAATGGTTTAGATATTTCCGATAGAAAAGAAAACTCACAAAAATGCGCTACACATTGACGACAATAAACTGTAAAGTACTTACGCCAATTTAAAAGTATCGGATGAATACCCTTTGACATAATTCGTTTATTATTATATTTGGTTATAACCGTGGTCATCGTGCACGAGCGGTAAAGTAAATATATTGGCTTATCATCCAGTCTCGACACAACATGATCCGGACCGGGCAACAAAGGTTTAGGATGAGAGTCTGGTACTTCAAATCGGCGACAATCGTCTTCTCAATACAATGGTGAAGAAAGTAATCAAGAACGAATTTGATTTTTCATTTTCTCGAATTTTTCCAAGCTCTCAAGAAAAGCTGGCGGGCTACTAAAGGTTCACGGCCGAGGTCCCAGAAGAGCGGAATAGTCATCCATCTTATGCCGGGGCGCGTCGTTCTGACAAAGTCTGATAAATGGGATATTTTCTTTGACTTCTTACGCCGACTCTCTGTCCCCTTAACCCCAACCCCCACCCTCCCCCCTGGGCACCACCCCTCCAAGTACCTGTCTGGCCGGAATACTGTCGCCGCTAAACAAGTCTAAGACAATGTCAGCCGTTTAATTTTATTTCGCTTGATCACTGACAATTCCGACTTGAAAACAAACTCGAGGTGATTAGACCTTGCTGGTTTTGCGGTCCCCACAGACCTCTGTCCCCATCTGCTGTGTGAGAAGCCGGGGGGAGCTTGTTGTCGGGGTACCCACAGGGGATAACGTGGCTTATGCCTGAGCGACCCGGAAGTGGGGTTGAGAAGGGTGGTTTGACGTCATGATGGCCCAGTGAACCAGAATAAGAAAAGTGCGACCATAATTGTGCCAGTGGTTTTTAATTGAATATCAAACGAAATTTTCCTTCCTGCTTCCGCGTACACTCTGTGATCAATCACCTAAGATATCAACAATCTTTTGGATCTGATTGTACCCATCTTACAAATAAATATAAAACGTCAACGCCAGAGAATAATTCATCTCGATTATCTATCAAAACAGAATCCATTAGTGCGTAAAAGGCAAAATAGTCGTGAAAGCTATATGATGGATCACTAAAATTCAGGATTGACACCAGGTGTACGCCAAAAGGATAGGCATATCCTGCCCTGCCCGTACCACCACTCACAATGTGCATGAAAAAAGTAAGATTAGTGTTTGTTCCTAACAAGTAATTACACCTGTCGGTTCACTTCTGTTAACGAGCACACACTGACGATTTATTAATCAAGTTTTCTTCTTCGTTTTTTGGTTTACATTTAGTAATGCAATGAGTCTATGAAACTATTATTATTTATCGACATGCTGTATTACGCTAAACACAGGCGTCTCAGCCAGCATGATAAAGTAAGAATGTCACAGACGTATTCACAAACAGCAAGAAGAGGCTACTTACAGATACGTTCAGAAAAACTGCTTGGTATTAAAATAAATAGCAGAGAGCAGTGTAACTGCCTTGTTGATTAACAGTTGTTTTTGAACATACGAATATTCATACCTTTATTTAAACACACGCTTCACTTTATGGCTTTACAAGTTTTTTCCAATAGTGTATACAAAAAGCGACATCGTATTTCATACTAAACTCCAATAAATAGAATCTACCCTTATTTTTTGTTTGCATACTTTTTTAAAAGAGATCAGTTAGGGCGAACTACTTAGTCCTATTTCTCTTGTCACTTCCACATTTGAATAATTTCTTTTGCACGTGTGCATTTCAACATGCAATGCCCAGGCTGTGCATTCTAATATTGATACCAATTTGCCAGCAAATAATCTACTAATTGTTTTTATTCAGTTTCGTTGGTTCGAAAATAATCTTATTCACAATCTACAAAGAAACAGTTGCAGCGTCTGTCACGACGATGATGATATCGGAGTGGGTGTTGTCGCCGATGTTAATGATGATGATGCTTAGCAGGAGTACTCTCCATCATCGTGCTTCTCATTCATCTCATTTGGGAAGAAACGAAGGAATTAACGCACAAACACATGATGAAGGAAGGGATATATAAAAACTAAGTGATGAATAAAGGAATAAACGAATGTGATAAAATAGACGGATGGTGAGTGATAGGGATGGAGATGTGCCGATAATCCGTGAAACAGCTGCTGAAACTTAAACACAATTGGACAACACTTCCCGGGTATCCGTAAATTCACTGGCACGTAATCGATTCTGATTATTGGGTTCCAGTGTAGAGTTGAAGCAACTAACACTTGATAGATTCTGATCAACGGCTACCCATAATTGACAAGTAATCGAATCTGAATACCGGGTGCCCATTTAGAGCTGGATCAACTGATACTTAATTGATTCTGACCACCGGGTACCCATGTAGTGCTGCACAAACTCGTAGTTAATAGATACTGACTCCCGGGTACCCGCGTAGAGCTGAATCAACTGAATCATAATAGAATCTGACTACTGGGTATCCATAACTGACGTGTAATCAAATCTGACTACTGGGTACCCATTTAGAGCTGAATCAACTGGTACGTAATTGATTCTGTCCGCCGGGTACCCATGCAGAGCTGAATCAACTCGCAGTTGATATATACTGACTACCGGGTATCCACGTAGAGCTGAATCATAATAGAATCTGACTACTGGGTATCCATAACTGACGTGTAATCAAATCTAACTACTGGGTACCCATTTAGAGCTGAATCAACTGGTACGTAATTGATTCTGACCGCCGGGTACCCATGCAGAGCTGAATCAACTCGCAGTTGATATATACTGACTACCGCGTATCCACGTAGAGCTGAATCATGATAGAATCTGACTTCTTAGTATCCATACCTAACGCATAATCAAATCTGACTACCGGGTGCCCATGTAGAGCTGAATAAACTGACACTTAATCGAATCCTACCACCGGGTACCAATAACTGACACGTAATCGAATCTGACTGAAAGGATAACCATCGCAACCAGTATTCGAACATCGACCAAAAAAGCAAAAATGAAGGACACTCACTTTACCGACTAAACAATTATTCCACAGCGTTAATCTTCAGAAATGACAATTGTAGATAACACAGCCGAAATGCACACTTGAAATATACACATCTGTAAAAACACATTCGTTTTATGCCTTTGAAATACTCAACAGTGGATTCTGTCTTGTCAAAATATTCAAGTGCTAAACTTCTTTTCCAAAGGACCCTTAGTTCTGTATACGTGAAACATTAAACTGTTTAGATGCACCAAAGAGGGTTTGATGGCAGAGAGGGCATCAAACCACTTCACGTGTACGGGAACCGCACTTACCAACCATGCTTCCAATAAATAAACTGATTCCTACACCCCCACACACAACAGACGCTCTCACTCGTTGTCAGGTATATCTTCCATACCGTTGTTAATTGATACCAACATGTTACCAGATGCCCATGAGCTGTGGTCACATTGTTCCGTCGTATTTACTGAGACAGGTATACGCTTTGGTTTGGTACTTATTTGTATGACATCTCACACGTAAATCCAAACGTTAATAATATCACCAACAAAATTTCCACCAGCTCCTACTTTAGTGGAATTCATCACATGCTTTAGGAACCTATTTGTTTTCTGTTTCGATTTTTTTAAAAACCTAATTAATCCAAGAGATATATTTTTTGTGAAAATATTATCATTCCCAGATTTTGGAGCCCCCAAAGTTGAATTGTCACGAAAAACAACCAAATGATCTGATTTCGCAATGATGCAAAATTGTCAAGTCTTTGAAAGGCATTTAGAAGTGATATACATGAGGTAGAGAATTTATAGATGTCAACTTCTTTATTGTGGGAAACACAACGTTTCCGAGTTTATGCCTACTCCTTCATTACCTGATGAAGAGTGAGTGAGTGAGTTGGGTTCAACGCCACTTTTAACAGTATTCCAGTTATATCACGGCGTGTCAGCTTAATGTGGGAGGAAAGCCCGAAGTGAAGCAAGTCAAAGACGTTTACCACTTCGGTGAAACCCACGGGTACGGGTATGGTGCTGACAAACCTAGAAACATAATCGGGCGAACCAGGATTCGAACCCACAATCATAGGTTTCTGGCGTGCCGAAGGGACGCAAGGGACTGGGCTACCCGTGCCCCCACCTGATGAAGAAGTAGGCATATACTCCGAAAGGTTGTGTTCCTCATAATAAAGAAGTTTATCATATGATGGGTAGGTTTCTGGGCAGGATAAAGCCAACGGATATAAACGATATCCGTTGAGGTCATATGCGGATAGAGATGCAAATATCAGGTAGGGACTACTTTCACTCTTTATAAACAAACATGGCGTCGCCCTCGTCATTCGGCGATCGAGTCAGATTTAACCATCGGGAATCTGGATATACTACAGAGATAATTGCTTTCATTATCAAAAGAACAGTCTAATATACTGAAAATCAGTGTTTTACTGTGACGTAGCTAAGGCATTTTATAAGTTTTGGCAGCTTTGGAGATACAAATTTCGACACAATTTTGCGAGGGCACGAGGCCTAGCCAAGTGGGATCTGTAGCCATATCTGTGCTTGTAGACCTCTGCGGCTTAAACCTTTCTCCACAAATTAAAATAGTTGGATTTGGCCGAAATATGTTTGAATTGTTACCCTGTTTCGTTTTGTCGCTGTATGTACATCTCACTGCACTTCTTAACGTTATGACAGGACAGACCGACTGTCAACAACATCTGACCGTGGCCGTGACGTCTCATAGGCTAGGGTTAGAGTAGCTTCCCTTTGACAAAGGGCAGTTACTCTAGCAGACAGACCGATGGATTGCCGCGAAAGGCAATAAAAAATTGTGTTTTCCGTATATCTTGCTTCACCACTGTATAAGAAGGAGATTTCAGTTGGAACTATATTGGCTACTGTCACTGTCCGACTGACACATTACTTACCCTGTGACGTAATAATTTATTAATACGCCCATTCCAGGAAAACTCGCAATGTTTCGGTATTGTGTGTGAGAGAGGGAAAGCGATTTTGAAGCACAGAATTAAAGAATGACATTATATGATAAAGAGGTTATCACGTTTGTGTTTTTGGGGATGGTAAATATCCTGTATTAGGAAAACACACTCGCGTGATAACCTCTATTGACATCCATAAATTCTCTTCCTGATGCAAAATTGTAATAAAATGAAAAAAATGAATTGATCTCAGATATGTTCACCTGGTGTTTACACCTTCTCTGTAAGCCCTAGTCATTGTTCCCCCAATAATATGCATGGATGCATGTTCATGCACGTTGTTCCATGGTTGTTGCGTCACACACCACCATTGTCTATTTTATAAGAGAGAATGCGGTAAGGTTGTTACAGACCTCCATTCATCTATTAAGAAAACATCAATGGAATACTGGTAGAAATATTCGTCTACTCAATTATTTGTAACTATCCCTGTTCCACATGTCACACGTTCAGAATGCAGAATATTGACATCCCCGTTCTCTGCTACCGGAACTACATTTTGTACCCGACGGTCGAGGGTGCAGATGCGTGTTCTGTGTACTGGGATGCAACTATGTTTCATTTAGGGAAGATGAAGATGGATCGTCCCGTGGAATGTACGTGAAGCGTTCTGTCAATGACAACCAGTTTTTGAGGTGTCTGCTTACTGTGGTTCGGGACAATTGGCAGTTGTACAATTCTGAAATACAAACATATTGTTGTATTCCTATTCATTGATTTCTTTCGCATATGCGTATTTGCTAAATGCAAGAAATGGAAGTATTTTGTTGTGGCACAGATCACACGTGCACTCGTCCGGTACAATTGTGTACCATGTTTGATACACTTCGTTGAAATGTCGCTACACGTACTTTTCGTAAGTACAATTCAATTTGTAAGTACAATTCAATTAGACCCGTGAAGACCCGGGGTAGAATAGGTCTTCAGCAACCCATGCTTGCCGTAAAAGGCGACTATGCTTGTCGTAAAAGGCGACTAACGGGATCGGGTGGTCAGGCTCGGTGACTTGGTTGATGCATGGCATTGATCCCAATAGCTTGGATCGATGCTCATGATGTCAATCACTGGATTGTCTGGTCCAGACTCGATAATTAACTGCTGATTGCGGCGTTAAACAACAAACAAACAAAACAAAAAATACAATTCAATTCATTTAGTAACATTGCCCAAATTGGGAATCTGCTTTTATTGGATGCTTTCTTCTCAAAGAGGAACCCAAATTTGAAGTTTCATAATAATTTGCAGCTTAAGAACACCGCGTGGGGATTCCGAGTTAGAATATAGGTCCCCAGTAACCTATACTGGTCGTACGATGGCGGTCAGGTGGTCAGGCTTGGTTGATTGTATGTCATCGTATCCCGACAGCGTTAATCGTTGCTTGCAATATCGATCACTGGTTTGTCCAGACGCGATTATTCACAGGCCACCCTCATATAGCTGGAATATTGCTGGGTGCGGCATGAAACAACACACAACAAATGATGAGGAAGTGACGGAAAACATTTCTGATGTTTACAACAGTTATTGTATGGTATAGGAGTGATGTGAACAAGGACCTCGTTGTCTTAACGGACGGTCTTCTTGAATGTGCCGATTGTTCGCTATCAGCGTATCACAAATCAGACTTAACTGCAACACCAATTACAGTAAACTACGGTTATAACGAACTCAAAGGGACTACTAATTTTAGTTCGTTATAACCGTGATTCGGTATAAGCATATATACAGCATAACTACAGCAAACAGTCGGGACTAAAAAGTTAGTTCGTTGTATCCGTCAATTCGTTATAAGCGTTTTTGTTATAACCGTAGTTTACTGTATTTGTCACATTCAGTAATATACCGCCTACGTGGTCTAGTGGATAAACGTCTGCCCAGAGAGCAGATGCCCGATCCCCGGCCCAACATTACCCAAATTATGGAACTTGTTGTTTGCCTGCCTTACGATCGGTAGTAAAGAAATAAAGTAACATCGGAGACTGTGTTTGAGTAGAGAATCCATGTTGAACTGCAGCGTGGTATCTCAATGCAATATATAACCCGCTTGAGTTCAAGCTAGTACAAGCGTGTAATGAACTTATTACTACACTCTTACATACAGAGGCTGAATTCTATTACGTATTAACAACAGTTCCACTTCACAAAATGCTGTATCGGTGTCATGGTTGAATCGAGAAAGCTAACAAGAGGAAACAGAATTGGAATAAACCTATTCCGTCCCAGGCAGCTGTCATCCAAAGTCTGACTGCCAAACATACAAAGAATGTAGATGTTCCCACTGACAAGGCCCCAAATGACATAACCATTAGATGTAAGCATCACTCCATTAATTCTTTGATCAAAGAACTTGGTATAAGTGACACGTCAAATAATGCCATATATAATGCTAGTATTTTCACTGAGGTAACAATCAGCCAAGATCAGTACTGACAACTGGCAAGGGTGTCTTTATGGGATGTTGTTCACAGCTCCAAGGCCCAAGTTCCCTTAAATGTAGGGATGTCGTAATGGGATGTTGTTCACAGAACAAATGACCGAGTTCCTTCAAATGTAAGGATGTCTTTATGGGATGTTGTTTACAGCTCCCACACCTGAGCTCCTTGAAATGTAAAGATGTCTTTATATGATGTTGTTCACAGCTCAAAGGCCCAAGGTCCCTTAAATGTAAGGATGTCGTAATGGGATGTTGTTCACAGCTCAAAGGCCCGAGTTATTTTAAATGTAAGAATGTTTTAATGGGATGTTGTTCACAGAACAAATGACCGAGTTCCTTGAATTGTAAGGATGTCTTTATTGGATGTAGTTCACATAACAAAGAACCGAGTTCCTTGAAATGTAAGGATGTCTTTATGGGATGTTGTTCACAGCTCAAAGGCCCGAGTTCCGTGAAATGTAAGGATGCCTTTATGGAATATTGTTCACAGGTTAAAGCCGAGAGCTCCTTGAAATGTAAGGTTGTCTTTATGGGATGTTGTTCACAGAATAAAGACCCGAGTTCCTTGAAATGTTATGATGTTTTAATGGGATGTTGTTCACAGAGCAAAGACCCGAGTTCCTTGTAATTTAAGGATGTCTTTATGGGATATTGTTTACAGCTCAAAGACCCGAGTCCCTTTAAATGTATGGATGTCTTTATGGGATAATGTTTACAGCTCAAAGACCCGAGTCCCTTTAAATGTAAGGATTCCTTTACGGGATGATGTTCAGAGCTCCAAGACTTAGGTTCCTTGAAATGTGAGGATGTATCTGTGGGATGTTGTTCACGGCTCAAAGGCCCGAGGTTCTTGAAATGTAAGGATGTCTTTATGGGATGTTTTTTGGAGATGTTGTTGAAGCTCAAGGGCCTGAGTTCCTTGATATGTAAATTTCCCATTAAGTGATGTCGATCACAGCTCAAACATCTGACTTCCTTGAAATAGTAGGATGTGATTGTGTGGCGTCGATTACAGATTAAAGACTTGAATACCTTGAAATGTGAGGATATTATTATATGTCACGTCGACCCCAGTTAGCCGAGCTCTAGACAGGGTAACAACAAGTACCAACTTTTGGTATGACGCGGCCGGGGATCGAACCCCGGACCTTCCGCTCTCCGGGCGGACGCTCTACCACTAGACTAAACACGTTGGGAATAAAACTACCAGGGTCTAAGGCGTGGCAAGCGAACGCTTTAACTCCGCGGCAGCCTTTGCTAATAACCGGATGCCCTCGTGTTGCATATATGTCCACTGAACATTATAAGTTGTAACAGGCTAACGAGGGGTACATGAGCTGTTATCTGTCCTGCGGTAGGTTTTATACAACGTGTCGGAGGCGGAGGCGAGTGGTATAAAACATATCAAGGGACGCATAAAACCCCATGTACCCCGAGTAATCCTGCTACAACGAACATTGTAAAAGAATAAAAACTAATTCAAAATTGATAGAGGACAGACGTTCGATTGAGCTGTGGGTAACTTGTGGTGTGTCACGTGACTTTCATTGACTCGGGGAAAAGTATGCGGCTTTTTATTTCGAAGCGGGGTATAAGGGATTTATTCTGTCTCTCAGAACTCCATGTGTAGAGTGTCTTGCTCGAGGCGGGGTATAAGGGATTTATTCTCCCGCTGAGAAATTTATTCCCTCTAAGGCGGGATACATAGTATTTCATCAAAATCACGTGGACCAATCAGATCTCGTCATTCTGACATGGAGGTGTGATAAAGTATTGTTTCAAGATCACGTGGACCAATCAGATCTCATCCTTCTGAGTATGGTAACAAAACTTAAGTTGCTGTTCTATTTTCAAATAGTTGTGATGCGCCTCGTGCAAGTCAGCATCTTTTGGTTTTCCCTACCTTGGAACCTAAGTCTGCTTAGAAAATTTTTTTTGATAACCTTACATACTGGTTGTTACAGTGAGAAAGATCTGAAATGAACAGTATTCCAGTTATATCGCGGCGTGTCAGCTTGATGTGGGAGGAAAACCCGAAGTGATGCAGGTCTTAGACTTCACTATGGTTCACCCATGAACATGGGCCGGATGCTGACAGGGGGATGGGTTCCAGGTTGGAATTGGTCCAAAGCAGCATATGCTGGTCGTAAGAGGCGACCAAATGGATCGTGTGGTCTGACTCGGTGACTTGTTTGATGGCGTGTACTCGTACCCCGACGGCGTGAATCGTTGCTCACAATATCGATCACTGGATTGTCTGGACCAGATTCGATTCTGCAACTACCTCCATGGTCGAGTGGTAGAGCGTCCGTCCGAAGAGCGATAGGTCCGGGGTTCGATCCCCGACTGCGTCATTCCAAAAGACGTTAAAAGATGGTACTTGTTGTTACCCTGTCTGACGCTCGGCATTAAGGACTAAACCAAGGACTGGTCGGCTCGGAGTCAGTATACTACGGTTTGGTTACTCAGCAGGCTATCACAATAAAATCGGCATCAGTCCTGACTAGTACAAGCAGCCACACACACAGACAGCATGAACGTCGCTATATAAATGCAATAATCTGTGACGCGACGTTAAACTACATTTCACCTCAACATTACTGCAACCACTAAGGTATTGTTCATTGTTTCACTCTGATTCTTGTGAACACGACGGTTGTGTAGATTATTACACTTATTGGAAACTAACTCTCTGATTATTGCAACCACAGCGGTATTCTAGACTGCTACATTTCGAGTGTTGCAATCACTACAGTCATGTAGATTGTTGCATCTCTTGGAGAATAACACACTGATTATTGCAACCACAACGGTATTCTAGACTGTTACACTCGTTCTACGCTAACATTTCGAGTGTTGCAATCACTACAGTCATGTAGATTGTTACATCTCTTGGAGAATAACTCACTGATTATTGCAACCACGTCAGTGTAGTGTGGCACACTTGCTATGCACTAACCGTGATTCCGAGTATTGCAACCACTACGGTAATGTGGATTGTAACATCTGTTGGAGACTAAGACTCTGAATATTGCAACCACTAAGGTAGTGCAGATTGTTTAAGTCACTGCACACTACCACTCTGATTATTGCAACCAATACGGTAAAGTAGATCGTTTCATTCCCTGTACACTAACCAGTGTCTTCACTGCAACGCGCTCCGTGGTAGGAAGCATGTCTCCCGTTTTTTCATAAATTAACTTAACAGTTTGATACAACACGCAAGCGTCAGCTTTTAATTACGAAAAGCACGACGTAAAGATCTTAAATTTCTCGCAAACATTTTCGCTAGTTTGTTACTGCAACCAAGAAATGGTTTTTCGATGGTGATGTATTTGATACGGGTATGATCATATTGGGTCTTTAGTCTGCGGTGTTTCGGCGACTGTGTTCAATCTAGTTACGATTTGTATATTGGTAATGTTTTGGTCAAATCCAATTTTCGAGTATGTACTTTCTTTTGCCCGACAGGTCAGATTTGATAGATATTACAAATTAAGGGGGAATATCTGTGGCATATTGTGTCATATCGATTGTGAGAAGGACAATAATACCAAATCTATTTGCATTAACCTACCTATAGTTTAGTATACGTAGTGGACAAGTATTAAGGAATTTTAAGTTTCAGTGACAGTCATTTATGTTAATTATATCGATAATACCTTTACTATCTGTCACTCTTTTGCTATTATTCTGCAGGACTTTAGTAGCAATACAATTTTGAATAACGGCATGGACCATTCGTTCAGACTTTACGGGGCGGTGGGATAGCCTAGTGGATAAAGTGTTCGCTCGTCACGCCGAAGATCCGGGTTCGATTCCCGACATGGGTACACTGTGTGAAGCCCATTACATGTGTCCCTCTTCGTGGTGTTGCTGGAATATTGCTAAAAGTGGCGTAAAACTATACTCACTCATTCAAACGTGTGTAATGTTGTGCATTGGTTCTATGAAGGTAGGGGGCGGTCGGGTAGCCTAGTGATTAAAGCGTTCGCTCGTGACGCCGAAGACCCAGGTTCGATTCCCGACATGGGTACAATGTGTGAAGCCCTTTTGTGGCGTCCCCCGCCGTGATATTGCTGGAATATTGCTAAAAGCGGCGTAAAACAATACTCACTCTATGAAGGTAAGATTAATGTTTCAAATTGCCTTTTCTACATACGCGAATGAATTATTTTGACATACATACGACTTATATTTTGTTGCACTATTGCACCCACAGCCAGAATAATAAAACGTCAAGATTCCTGACCCCCTTAATCCGGAAACCTGTCATTCAGGACCACCATTCCTGGGACGCACTTACATGACGAACGAATATTGCCCGTTCCCCAATAGGCCAACTTATCAAGATATGTATCCGTTGTAGTTGTTTGATTGTTGTCTACCGTCTCACTCAGCAATTTTCCAACTAATGTATATGCCCCCGACCTTTACATAATACAGTCCGGACAAGACAAACCAGTGATTGATATGGTGAGCAACGCCTCAATCCGTCGAAGTATGGTGACGAAGTCACCGATCTTGTCCGATCCATTAAGTCGCCTCGGGAGACATACAAAGGTTCCTGGGGACCTATTGAAACCCGAACATCCACGGCGAAACAATCAACACTCAGCAACAGACGTCATACAATTATTGGAATCACTACGGTAGAACCGGCCGGGGTTCTCGCTGTACGACAGGGCGCTCTTTGCTTGAGTCACTAATCATTCTTGGCAGTTTGTCATAATATACCGGTTTAAAGTCCCCATGCATGGATCTGTTTTAGTTTTGCTTTTAACAGCGTTTGTCAGCTGAATCACCAGAGACAATTACGACCATGTCTCTTTGGGCTTCCGTCCATGTTGTTTAGATTTAGCAAATTCCTTTGGTAGGGGTTTTCGTTTGAAGTTCTTCTCTTACACGAAGGGAAAGCTTATAATCTTACCTCCATGAGCTATTTTGAAATGAATCTGTTTAATTTAATAATCACTTTCTGAGGCGATGTTGGGCAATTACCGTATAGGTTGCTAGAGTTGTTCAACATGTTTAACATCAAAACTGTATTTACTTTTTCTTAGTAATATCGAAAAGGTAGAATTTGTAACAATTTATCAACTTTTAAAAAATCAGTTGCAAAGAATATACGCCTGATGAGTCATTGAACGCACGTGTCCAGCAGTGTTTGGACAGTTTTGTATTATATAAATCTTTATTTTGTAAACCATACGTGCACAAACATCAATATGTGCTGTTTATATGTATTTATAGTTTATGGGGATAACCGGTGTCGTCAGTTAGGTAATAGTGATTAGTTAATGGCGTTTATGATTTCGTTGCATCCTCATCCTAAACTTCGGGCACGGGTGGCCCAGTCGTCTGAGGCGCCGTGATTTGCTGTGCAGAGTTGCGTCCCTTGGCCACGGCAGAAACCTATGATCGTTGGTTCGAATCCCGATTCGCCGAGGTTATGTTTCTAGGTTTGTCAGCACCATACCCGTGCTCGTGGGTTTCACCGAAGTGGTGAACATCTGTGACCTGCATCACTTTGGGCTTTCCTCCAACATTAAGCTGACACGCCACGATATAATGGAATAATGTTAATGCGGCGTTAAACCCAACTCACTCACTCATCCTAAACTTCCAATGCTGCATGTAACAGGTATGGTCAACATCCGCTAGAATACGTCAGTATTGCATAGTTTATTCATAACATAGTTCCAAGTTCGTTTCCAATAACATACAGAAAACGAGTTTATTTGATTGAAATTGCCTTCTAAATTAATCTTCCTTCATACATCAGATACTACACGGCTGGGCAAAAGAAAGTACACCCATGTTTTATGGTGGCTAAAAATGGAACAAACAAGGAAAGGATATTGGATGGTCATGTATTTTATACGGGTATTGTAGTTGTGTTTTGGACCTTAAGTTTGCAGTGTTTCGGCGACTGTTTTCAGCCTTGTAACGTTTGATAACCTTTGTGATACTTTGTTCAAATCCATTTTTCGAGTTTATACTTACTTTTTACCCGGCAGTTTAGGTAAGGATCATGTTGTTTATGAAATCAAGCCCTGAAAAGGCCTGTCTCAAGGGGAAATGGGTTTTCGTTTGTTTTACGAATTTTTCAGCTCATATAACTGAGTATAAATCATCCAACTTTCAATATTTCTTCATGAAACTTTTCATGCACATGAGGAATGCACTGTATTGATACATTTTTCTATTCGGGATTATTTTAAGATTGCGTTTCCAAGGCAACAAGTCGGATATATTATAAATAAGGAGGATGGGGGTCGTTTCCAGGGGATAACCAAAATATATTTTATATTTCTTCATGAAACATGGTATAAACATGAGGCATAAACTGAACTGTCGCCATTTCCGATTTGGGGATTTTGAAATTTTCAGTTGTTATGTTTCCAAGGCAACAAGTTGGATGTAGGTTGAAATGACAGTAGTGTGTAACACTTGTGTAACTTTTATTTCTTTGTGAAAGGATGTATGCACATCGGGAAAGGTTATTTTTATTTTTAGATTGTTCGTTTATAAGGCTGTTTCAGGTTTGACTAAGGTTCAAATGAGGGTTTCATTTTGCGCAACATAACTCATAAACCATTTAATATTTTTTATAACATCAGATATTATATATCACAAAACTCTGTTGGATTTCCGGGTTAAAATAGGCCCCCGGTAACCTGAGCATGGTTTAACAGTCAACTAAACGGATCAGCGTGTCAAACATGGTGACTTGGTTTGATGTTTGATGTTTGATGTAGGGTGTTTATGATATAGTGTACAGCAAAGTATATGCCATCAAATACAGGATATGTTCTTTTGTAATAAAACTTAAATTTTGAGTTTTGAAAATGTTATATGTAAGCTCCATCTACTGAAATAAAACGTCACTGATTGACTTTGGAAGGCGATATGGCTGAAATACTGCCGATGTGACGTTAAATCTGAACTCACTCACTCACTCACTCACTTTGGAAGGTATGGAAACCATGGAATGGAATTACTCATATGGTTAAGTCGTGTTAATGTCATTTGTACACACAACCTTTTGTGTTAACGTTTCGGGGTATAATCACCGGTAACGAGATATATGACTACCTTTTGCGATTATATGCACATAATTATTTTAAGAGGGCGAGGGATATCGATTATATTAAAAAAAATAATTTAATATCACTCCCTTCATCTTATCTTATTGTATTAACTCAGATAATACTTAATCTTGCTTTTTCCTGCTTTGCGAAAGCGTACATTTGAGAGCGATGGGGAGCCGAGTGGTTAAAGCGTTTGCTCGTCCCACTGGGTTCGATTCCCAACATGGGTGCATTGTGTGAACACCATTCCAACTGTCCCCCGTTGTGATGTTGTTGAGAAAGTGTGAAGAACCATGTTTACTACCTTATAAAAAAGATTGAAGTGAAGACGCTGACAGCGGAAAGCTGTTTTAAAGTCAGTTAATAGAGTTATTTCACCGGCATTGCTATCTGTTTGCTAACCGGTTTTATTTTCCTAGCAACAATAATCAACGTCAAGATTGCATTACCGCGGAAGCACACCTACCCATGCATGTATAGGTTCGTTAACGAAGAATCCAATTTCTGGCTGTCCGACTTAGAAGAATTTTGCCATAAAATGTTATCAAATTAAAACTGGCTCCATTCTCAATGCGAGGAATGCCGAAATCGAATTGAAGGCTAATTACACGATCCCTTTGAAATAACTTAATTTGACCAAATTTATTTTTGTGACGCCATATCTGAAAATATTACATTTTAATCTGGATGGCATCGTAAATGTCCGCGAAATATGCTTAGCCGAGTGAAATATTCATCCATTCGCTTTAAATGCGCTTAAATATAGCCGGATAATTTTTTTATGACCCTTTACTTTTTCAATAATCTCTTTAAGTAGAAGTGCATAACCACGAGAAAGTACTTAATGTCCTGAAACTTCATAATAAAGCTCTGAGATATTTCAAAGACATTTTTTCCGACCAAGACCGCCCATGAGAACGACGAAAAAAGTCTTCAAAGCCTCAGCTGCGATAGACTTGGATTACGTCAAATTTTAACGTCGTAACGTCGTTTTAAGGTGGTACGTTGTTGCAACGTATGATTGCGAATTTATCTCCCTTTCAAACACACGATTAGAGTTCATGGTTAATGTTGAAAAACGAGCCTTGTGGAGGGTAAACGGGGATAAAAATTAAAATTTTATAGTCTTCAATCTGAGAAGGTTTCGCCTCCCTAGCAGCGTTTTCGCCGTATTGCTTAATTGGATGTTCTGACGCTAAGAGCTCCGATTAGAATCATTGCTTGTCGCTGCTCGACGTGCTCATAAACAGTTAACAGTAAAGGGGTTAAGAACGAAGGATATTTGCACGCACTTGAAACTAATTGATTTATTGTTTTATAGCATTGGTTAGACTCACGGGGGGCGCATAAACCTGTTATTGCGGAGATAGGGTTGGTGTAAAAAGATTCGTTACTCTTTCGATTTTGAAACTACGTATAGTTATAAGGAAATGCCGTTATACGTTAAAATGTGTGTGAACGGAAATGCTTGAAGATCATACGAATGCCTTTAAGTTGTTTGGATTATGTTTACTAGATTTGTGTTTTGTCAATTAAACCCTACTTGCCTGGGTGCATTTGGATCTGGTTACTTAATGTGGGGATGAGGTTGTCCCATATATATTTTATGAACACGTTTTGGTTCGCGAACACCCGTTGTAACGTGTTGTAAGTTTTGAAGCTTCCATCTTGTTTGGCTATGAGTGAGTGAGTGAGGTTTTACGCCGCTTTTAGCAATATTCCAGCAATATCACGGCTTCACACATTGTACCCATGTCGGGAATCGGACCCGGGTCTTCGGCGTGACGAGCAAACGTTTTAACCACAAGGCTACCCGACCGACCCTGTTTGACTTTGAAAGAATGGACTTTTTCTAAAAGGCTGTCTCACAATCTCTGAACCATATCGTTGTTCCTTTCGACCAGCCCTTAATGAAGCAAGTCTAGATTGTCCACATGTTTTGAATCTTACTTGGACTTCTTTTCAATTTAAATGTTGATGCTTGTTTCCATCAAAATTATATACTTTTAGAGGCTAAGCGTTAGTCTAGTGTTTTAGGTGAAACGTCAATATTACAGCCTGTTGAGAAACATGTTCCTTATGTTTATGTAACGAATATCGTGGCGCTTTTACACTGTACTAAATAACATCACTACCAAACGATTTACAGCGGAACCTCATTTATCCGGATGTTACCGTTCCCAGTAAAATCGTATGAACCAAAAAGCGTCCGGATTAACGAAATGTCTCTCAAATAAATTGTTGACGTTTAAAAAAAGAGTTTTCCGAAATTCCCGGCTAACAGGATCCACAAACTGTATATGCTGATGAAAGAGAATACACCTTATCTATTCTCTTCTTGAAGACCGCCTTTGTGGTTTAGTGGATAGAGTGCTGGTCGGGAGAGCGGAAAGTCGGTGCTTCGATCCCCGGCCGCGTCATACGAAAACGCGATAAAACATGGTACTTGTTGTTACCCTGCCTGGCGCTCGGCATTAAGGGAATAAAACAGGGGCTGGTCTCCTCGGAGTTAGAACACTGTGTCTGAGTGGGATATGCAATGTAAAACTGGCATTAGTACAGGGAAAACACGCGCACACACACACAGACACGCACACACGCATGCACATTCCGATATAAGTGCAATAATAGTGAACATGAAGTCAAACCCCATGTCACCACACCTCACCACTTTAAATACAAGGAACAGAATTAAATAAATTAACTACATGTTGTTCATTAATCGTTTTCTTCAAAGACAACTGTTGCACCACATTTGGTTTCTTCAATCAAATACAGTAATAACCTATGTAATGTTCGTTTAATCTGTTCTTGACCAAACCTCATTTTGAAAACATTCGCAAAAACGTCATGGCCTATCTTACACCCTCGTGTTCCATCGTGTTTTGCACCAGTCGAGATATAAATCGATTGAAAGAGTATCGCGCGAACGCGACGCCTATTTTGCAGCACTGTGATAACACCGTCTCTACCCTCTGCCAATCTCAAGTCGACAGTCTCCAACTCGGAAGCCGTATACGTTTGGAGAAGTTGAAAGATTATTCTCTGGTTTCCGCCGCCGTTAGCTAATAACATACGTATATTTACTTGTCAAATTCATCTCTTGAAGCGATAATGATTAATGGAGATTCTTCGTCCTTAATTTCAAAGTTAGCCTTCAAACGCTTATCTGTATTTCAAGGCTTGCCACGGGACGGACTTTCTCCTCTGCCGATTCCACGGTTCGTGTTCGGCGCATACGAGCAAGTATAATGTCTCTAATAATACCAAGCGGAAACTCAGAGTGGTTTGAACTTAGGCGATACCGTGCTGCGAAGCGACTAGACTGGACTTTTTCTTGTATTATGCTGCTGGTTTGATTACCAACCCCTCCAAACGCACCAGGGGCCCGGGTTTTATGGTTTTGAGACGGCAGCTTTGATTGGCTAACCAGTTGGGGGTCAAGTGTTCCCATACGCGAGCTTTCACAACAAAGATTGCCTAAAAGCTTACCAGCTACCCGATACGTGTTGATGCACTGGTGTGAAATTGTACTTATTATCATTATTTGACTTATCTTTGCTATATTGAGATGTTCGGCTTCTCTGTCATTGGTGGCTGGTGTCTGATGTTCTTGAACACGTGGCTTCGTTGGTGTAGTCATATTGGTGTACCGTCTTCTAGTGACCAACTGTTGGGTAATTATGTTATTTCATGTTGTTTGTTTGTTTTGGTTGTTTACGTGGTGTGTCTTCAAAGAGTCCACTCCTTTTGGTGCGTTATCGTTGGAGCGTTGCCTTCATTTCCTTTTTAGTGCTCGCCCCTCATTCAAAATGTTTGTAAAAGAGATTTGTGCTCTGAGATAACACACTACTGCCTAGTAAAATTGATATTCATTTGGTAAACAAAGCTCACTATATACTAACCAACTGTTTCGAATTCTTCATATAGCAATAAGGATTGGTAACACTTCGTATTAAAGTTTGACTCACGAAGTCTTTTCAAACGGTTTTATAAGGTCGCGGTCGCTTTTCCTTCCCATTATATTGATAGATGTTGGATGTTTTTGGAACATAGTATTGATAACAATAATATGTTTATAACACATAACGACTATTGCGTTATTGTTTCAAGTTTATACAATTATGACATAAACATATTGTTTTCGGTGTATAGCTAGGTTACTGGTATATTTAACCGCGCTAAATTTCAATTTGGAACCCAACGCTAACGAACAGCGCCAATTGCAAACTCTCTCTTGTTCCTTAAAGTTACAATACACTCTCTTAGTTGAATTCTGTTGTTATCTGCTCAAAATGCATTGTCGCTCATACTTCGAATTTTATAGCTACCGCAAATCTGCAATTTATAAGCTATAATTGTACATAAAACTATTTTAAAATACCTACTGACCTGACAATGAGCATGAAAGAGTACATTTCTATAACTATTAGCTTCCGCGGTGATGCGACCGTCAAACGGCTGTTTCAGTCCGATCAGTGTAGCTGTAGTGATTTAGTGAATCGAGTACGATCCAAATTCGTGGCAGTATTAATTTAACAACCTAAACCGAATCATCCATAACAAAATAAAAGTACGTTAGTAATTATTTAACAACTTTCCTACACATCAAGTAAGTAGAGAATATCTCCATAACAAAACGTACCATGAAGTTTTATTCTTTACTCACAAACTGGAATGCTAATCAAACAGTTAGATTATCACCAGACATTCAGATTTGCATTGTTGTAGGTAAAAATAACCAAATCTCAACATAATCTTCACGTGTCAAGAAGCAATATCAGACACCATGGCCAGTTTCAGGATAGATATGAGTAGTTTATACTTTATATTATACAGATAACGTCGTCAGTGACAGATATCGATATAAGACGATATGATAAACCGAACCCACTGAGACGATTTATGGTTCTATGTATTTATACCTCGACACTTGTACAATACAATCTGACATTATTGTACTCTACTTTACAGAATGAGTCTGGGACACAATTCAATGCTGAATTATTAGTGAAGATCTGAGGTTAGTTTACTCTCTTCAACAGGATAAGATTTCGCTAACACAATGCCCACTTGCACAAAACGATCTTAGCGCTAAGATGATCGTAACTCCCATACTTGAACATAGGTTTACGATAGTCTTGGCGCTAAGATCGCTTTGTGCAAGTGGGCATTGTGTTAGCGAAATCTTATCCTGCTGAAGAGAGTAAACTAACCTTTGATTTTCAGTGATCAGTTCGTATGATTATCGTCACCTTTGCCTTTTACGACTTTGACACCCCATGGGGATTCCGGGTTCGAATTGGTCCCAAGCAAACTTTGTTGGTCGTAAGGTGCGACTAAGTGGATTGGGTGGTCCGGTTGGTGACTTGGATGCTTACATGGCGTTGTACCCCGACGGCGTGGATCGTTGCTCATTATATCAATCACTGGAATATCGGGGGCTGACTCGATTAATAACATGCCTCTGTCATACAGATGGAATATTGTGTTAAACAACAAATTACAAACGTCATCAGAAGACGTAAATCCCCCGGCCCCACAAATTTGAAAGAACAAATAATCTGTTACAAAAAGTCCAACTTGATGAGAGAATTTCTGTTTAATCTGTCTGTCCGTATACAAGAGTAGTTATTGAGTTATCAAAACAATACAATGGAATTGGGATTCCGTATTTCTATGCCAGGTACACACCAATATGAACAGAGTCAATGTGAAGCTGGTTGCCGTGGAAACAGAAAAAATATAAATTCTAAACATCCTTCAAATAGCAAAAGGCACCAGTTTCATGAAAAAATACATATTAGTTATAGTGATGAGGTGCGGACAAACACATCACTATGAACAGTCAAATTCTGAAAAAAGCAAATGGTACCACTTCAGCCCCTGATTAATACATGTAACAAGTTTGAATGAACAGTTTTGAATAGGTTTTGTTTAAAGTTTGGCTCCGGAAACGACACCTGCCTCCGTTTCAGAGTCTAACTTGTTACCATGGAAACAGGAAAAAATATTTTGAAAAATTCCTTAAGAATAAAAAGAACCACTTCAACCCTGGTTAATACATGTACCATGTTTCGATGATGATATTTCACGGTTTTCAAGTTGTTCTCCGGAAACGA
The DNA here is from genome assembly GCF_022045235.1 of Haliotis cracherodii. Taxonomy (NCBI): domain Eukaryota; kingdom Metazoa; phylum Mollusca; class Gastropoda; order Lepetellida; family Haliotidae; genus Haliotis; species Haliotis cracherodii. The sequence goes on along the minus strand of NW_027266271.1, from coordinate 19,184,045 downwards.
AATATGGATTATTACAATTGTTTGTTGAGTCAAAGTTCTAAATCTAGTACCAGTTGTTGTTTGTTCTTAAGTTGCCACTGATTATGACAGTTTCTAATTTAGTTATAGTTGCTATCATTGTTACTTTCGTTCATGCTGATTCTTCTGACTACTATTCTTGGGAAGGTGTCTTCAGAGAAGCAGCCTGTTGTCGCTGTAGCAGTCTCTGTATATCTACCTACATCAACACATTGATCTGCTCGATCTCTGCTGTTGTCCGCTCCGACCATGTGTATATCGTCAGCTGATAATAGTTGAACTGTTTACCCGAGGCTAAATAACAAACAACGTTATTGGTAGCGTTGAAACACAGCGGATCGCATACGTGTTACATTATTATCGGGAATATACAAACAAAATTGTTATGAAACAGTAACGAACGATAAAATAGGTTTTAAAAATTCGTTTGATACTCCGGAACACATATCAAAGATTGCCATAGACGCTGAATAGATACTAACTTGGGACACGTGACCCTTGTCTATTTACAATGTCAACACGAAATATGATGAATCGGACAAAATATTTCGAATGATTTATTACGAAAAAATTACAACGAAACTCCGAGACACGATGCCCTGAAAATGTGATTTTTTTAATATTTCTACAAATATTTGGTTATTATTTTCCTATTTTCGATTCATTTTTCACCCCACTCTTCAAGACAATGATAAATTACAGCTGACGTCACTCGGTTTGCTTAAAGCTCCTATCGGGACAACATGTTCGTTAGAGTGGGATATTGAAGTTGTTTAACACGGACTCGACCCTCAATGTCAACAGAATCTCTGTGTATTTTTGTGGTCTGATTGGCAAGAAGAAACCAGAGCAATATGATATGTGGTCAGTGCCAGGAGTACTCACAACCATTAATCATTCTCTCTGCATTGTTTAGGTACCATGTGCTCAATTAGGTTGTTCTGCGTTTCATATTATTTCGCCGTATTTGTCTTAGGTGACTACCAATGATTTGCTAAGCCTATCCTGTCCATAATCTTCACAATCTAAACAGACGGTTCAATGAAATTGACAACCCCGCTAGCCAGACCCCTTTGCTCCTATCAATTGCGATTTAGCTACGCAGGCCTAAGCGTTTTGTTTCCATCCCTTCTGCGAGTGGAGCTCGAGTGGGATCCCATTTCGGACCACATTTACTGAGGATTAGGAGCCAATATCTTTTCTGGTTCATTTACTAGACGAGGAACAAGAGACTTAAGCCATTTCCCCAGAGAAATCCACAACTATCAAGTCGATTCTTTAGGTTTAATATTGACTTGACACCTAACACCACAGTTCACACGAGTCTATGGCGATAGTGACACGACGCATTAAACATCAAACATCTATTTGATATAAACTACATTTTAGTGTTTCCTAATTTGTAAAAATACTATTTATCCCTCCTAAGATGTTCATAAGATAGGAAATTCAGCGTAAGAAATACGCGAACTGAGAAATGTTTACATGTAGTATCAACTTTAGGATTTGATTTTGAGTAAGGAATTAAAATAGTTTGATATCACTTTTAAAGGGAAAAAGGTATAATGCTTTTTTAGAGATTCAGTGGTCCACTGTCGTGAATTGAAAATTAACTAGCGAGTATTTAGAGAGAAAACGAAAAATGTGGATTAAGTTATCGGATTCGCATTCATGATAAACTCCAACAATTATTGAATTATTGTCATTATATACGTGGATAAAGCACGATTGCGAGTGCGGCGTCAAACAACAAACAAACAAACAGCATGCTTATTCATGAAAGCATTAACAATGCTTAATTGTTCGCGATATACACAGGTTATGCAGTTTTGAAAAATGTGCTTAATTTGGATGTAAAATCGAATTTTCTGGAAGAAAATACGTGCACCATCAAGTTGTCCAATTTTCCTGTACGTGAACTAGTCACGTGACACCCACTTTTTTTCTAAAGTTATTTTTAAGCAAGGTTTGTTTGTTTGTTGTTTAACGCCGTAATATTCTAGTTATATTACGGTGGTCTGTCAATAATCGAGTTTGGACCATACAATCCAGTGATTGACATCATGAGCATCGATCTACACAATTGGGATACGATGACGTGCATCAACTAAGCCAGTGAGCCGTTACCATCCGACCCGTTAGGCGCTTCTTACGACAAGCATGGGTTGCTGAAGACTAATTCTCACCAACATCTTCTCGGGAGATTAAAGTCTGGAAGTGAGTGAGCGCCCCTTCTGCCGCTTTCAAATGCATGTTAGTTTTATCACAAACCAGCTTTATGTTGAAGGGCGTCCAATAGGGACGGCAACGAGTACTATATCCACTGCATCATGGGCGCGGAAGTTTGATGCTGGGAACACAAGTATAACAATCGGAACGGTCTGGGATTCGAACCTACAAAGAGCGATCCTTGCAGCTAGCTCAGACACAACGAGATGGGTGAAACTGCAACGGCTATACACGGAATCAAACACTGTCTATCCTGATCACTCGAACCACACATCTTTATTTCTCCATCGAAATGAAACTTGTACATTAAGAAATGTACATTTCATAAGAAACCTGTTCAGTAGACTACGGTTAAAACGAACACGCTTATAACGAACTGACGGATATAACAAACTTACTTTTTGGTCCCGACTATTGCTGTAGTTATGTTGTATATATGCTTATAACGAACTACGGATATAACGAACTAAAGTTAGTAGTCCCTTTGAGTTCGTTATAACCGTAGTTACTGTAACACATTTTGATGTATATAAATAACCAACTGTACAACAAAAATCCCGAAACTCGATTAGCGCGTGGCATTTTGTTAGTTAACATTGCGGGAAAAAAAGCGTCTAAAGATTATTAGCATCATCATGATTATCTTTTACAGATTTAGATACAAATGCAGCAACGGGAATTTGGGTGATACTGATAAATTCAGGATTGTTAGGCTCATCATCAGCTCAGGGCCCTTGCCCCCCTCTACACGCAGCCCAGACAGCGGATGGGACTTCTCCCAGGAAGCGCTGCCTAGTTAAACCCACCCAGAACTTTTCGGAGAATGTGAAGACTCCCCAACACTGCAGCCTTCTGCATTACACAGACTGTCAGAAGGGTTGTATTCCTGGTAGCAAACACGGGTACACTCCCAATGTCAGTCAACAGATTGGGGGGTACCAAACTTAAGGCACCGAGAACAATGGGGAGTCGGACAGCTTCGTACTTTGGATGCAAGCGTGACATTTCGAAAGCGAGGTCCGCACATTTGCCACGTACTTCGTGAATCTTGTCAATCACTTTGGTGTTATTTCATTGGATAAATTACATTTCATATTTACATTGTGATGCAAAATCACACATTATCGATTTCGAGATAGAAGTGACTGACCCTGAGCAGCAAACAGAAAGCCTTCTGTATCACTTTTCAGTCCAGCCGACTTTATTCAAGCGAAGGACTCTGCAAGGTTGCTGGTCCTCTCAGCATACTGCACAAAAACTCGATACAGTGGTCGTCCAGAAAGCCTCTCCTTACAAAACTGAATCTGGGCCTATTTGATTTGGCACTCGGTTGACACTTGACAGTACAGAGCCATCAACAACATCAACACTGATACTGAGATTATGTCCCACATCCTTGGCTCATTTACGAAAACTGTGGAATGCCTTGTTTGCATCATGAGTCTTGACATGCTTCACAAGAGAATCATCAGACAAATAATTGTGTGCAAAAGTGCACAAAAAAATCTGTTTTGTGGTTAGTTAAACCACGCCCTCCCGATTTGATGACAAATATAAGTAGTTAAGGGACGAGAGGACGAGATCTTTCATCATCATCATCATCATCATCATCATCATCATCATCAGTAGTAGTAATAATAGTAGAGTAGTAGCAACAGTAGTTTTATCATAAGTATTGTTTATTTTATTTTATTTATTTATTAATTATTTTTTATACTATATTGTGTTAAATTATCCATGATAATACATATCCTGTGTTCATGAGTAGTGGTAGTAGTAGTAGTAGTAGTAGTAGTAGTAGTAGTAGTAGTAGTAGTAGTAGTAGTAGTAGTAGTAGTAGTAACAACAGTTTTATTATAAGTATTATTTATTTATTTTATTATTATTATTATTATTATTATTAATGCTATATTGCGTTAAGTTAGCCATAATAATACTTATCCTGTGTTCAGGAACATGGTGCCCTTTCATCATATAGCTACAAGCATGTAGGACTTCGTTATTTTCGTGCATTATCTACTCGAACATATTAAGTATGATTTCTAGAACATTCGGCTCAGCAATCAATGTTCCTGGATGCCGGAATGGGTATGGGAGACGCCCATTGAAACAATGTAGTCGATGCATATGATTGAATCAAGACTTAACAGTTCACACCTAAACAAAAGAAAACGCGCCGAAACCGAGAATCCAATAATTCAGCACCGCTGACTCACATGGGGAGACGTTTTTCACAACATTTTGATTTCAGATGAAATTCACCAGAAATTGTATTTTTTCTTTCGTGCGAATCAACTCTCATGGTCCCTAAAATAGACGTATGTGATGACACATTTTGCGCTTTTGTTCCCAACTTCGAAATTTTGTTTCAAATTGCAGTTCGGCCGCAGAATTCGACAACTGTGTATTTCTAGAGATGCGATGCGAACAGTGTTTAAAGCGAATTAGTTCGGTGTGACGGAAGAGAAAGTAATTTTATTTGATTTCGCTGCCATGACGCGTTTTAAAAAGGAAAATTGGGGATTTTTGAATAATTACGAGCGAGAACAAAACAGCTGGCATAGTTAGAAAAACGTGATGAATTACTAGAGATAAAAAATAGCGGTTCGAATCTCGGAACAGAATAGACCGTTAATTGCGACGAAGGAAACGAAACGCGAGAAGCGTATAACTAAATTTTATCCGGAGTAATTGTTCAATCGTCGTTTGACGCTGAATTGGTATTACATTAAACTCAACCCTAACGGACCGTCCCTTTAACGAACGCACATGCGTAGTATATACCTCAAAATTACGGTGTATTCGTTCGTAAGCCTGGATCATTAAATGTACGTTGCGAAAGGGGTATTTAAACCGGGGGTGCTCCCCAGTTGGTGGGGTAGTCAGGCAAGGGGCACCACTTAACAACCAACTACTGCCCATGCCAGTATTTTTTTATGAAAGACGAATAGCTTTTGAACGGCAAGGCTTGACGCGCTGTCTTTGCACAGGTACAAATGATAGGGGGTAGTGTCGAAGGCAGCGCCCCCTCTCGGCAGCCGAGAAAGTCATCTTGGACTATTGTGTTCGAAGTCTCGGCCGTACTGCAACAAACCGTCGACTCTCTGTTTAGTTTGAAATTTACACCTTCTAAATCCTTAATCTGTGGAAGTCCTTTGATTGCGGGTGAATAGGGCCCCTCCCATATTATATGCATGTAAGATTTATCAGGCGTAGGTCATAGGGTTATGATCCCCTATCAAACTGCGAAAAAAACGGAGCTCTGTACGGCGAGGAGTGTACAAGGCTAAATGGGGCTGAGCGACAGAGGCTTAAAACGCAGGCTGAATAAAAGCACCCGAGGCGGCGATTGTGAATAGCGCTTTCGAGAACACCTTTATCCTTACTGGCAGGTGTGAGGTTTACACCGACGCTGTGAATACACCTTTTTCAAACTACTCGCTGAATATTTTAATGTGAATATTTTGAAAATTGTTGCAAATTTGAACTCGTTTTTTTACAAGGGGTATCGCCGACGAAATCAGCCGTTTTGCACGGATTTCATTTACACATTCATAATCCGTCAGTGAGACATGATTCATGATAACGGGTCCTGTGAATTATAATTAAAATCATCCGTTTTTGTAACCATAGTAAAATTTGTAATCTAACTTTTGCAAAAGCTTTTAAATTGATGCAAGAAATCAATTATTAATTTCATCTAACAAAGGAAAACTAGCACATGTTTTTCAGATTTTTTTATAACGTATACTGTCGCACTTCGATGAACGAATTTGGGTTCCAAGTGTATCTTTACTACACTGACTTCATATTGAATTTTATTCAATGGAGACAGAGGCACTTGTTAATATGAGTATGAAGTTGATGCATTGACTAGTAAACACAAAAAAGGACGGGTGTAATAGATCAAGTGGAAATACGTGAAAAAATATCACAATGACGACATAACCTTCACCAATTAGACTGGCGGCTATATATAATGATATAACCTTTTACAACAATTCTTCTATCAAAGTTGGCTTACGAATAAATTCACCCGAATATGATGTTACCTAAATTTTTTTTTAAATTGAGGCTCACTAAATATGCATGTCCTTCCTGTATATCTGATATTAACAAGAATAATCTGAAATGTGATCGTGTCAATTTCATTAGGATATCCCAGTGCTGTTTCACGTGTCAATCGTGTATGTATATGTCTCGTGAGTGCAGAAAGTTGTGTAAACAATAAGCAGATATTGACAACGATGTATTATTCAATAATGGATTACATTACACATGCTTATTACCCAAACCAGTGTAGTAAGAATATAACATAAACTGATTGTCAACGAATCACCAATCGCCACTATTAGATTTCGTGTTGTCAATTTCAGTATCGCAGTGATCCCAATAAGATTGAAACATACAACAATCTCATTGGGGACGTGTTCATCGAGTAACATGTACAGCGATCCTAATAAATAACTCTCTCGGGACCTTGGTGAATATTCAGTTTCGAGGTCCCAGTAACAATTTCTAAATCTGATGGGAAGATGTTGATTTCGCAAACGCGTGGGGCACGGGATTTATGACTAAATTGGATCTTCGTAGCACGTGCCTAGAAATCAATGATATTTTATATCGAACTAATATGATTTACCATAAACAAATAACACCCTCACAGGAGGTTCTGTGCACACTCGTACATCATTCAGTCATTTCTATTATTGGGATTCTGTACTGCGAGGGAAAATGCACTTGCTTTCCGTCCTTCGATAGTGATGTTTATTGCAGTGTTTAGGACCAGAGACCTTTGTGGACTTGTATCTCTTGACAATGAGAACAAAGCTGACACAATACTTGTGTGGCTCACCATGACACCAACAGGTTTTGAAATAACATTAATTGTTGATTCGACCATCAACAGATGATTCCCAATATTTATTAATTATTAACTTATATATATGAAATAGTACGCAACAATAATAATGAATACCTAGCATGTGATTGAAATACGATATTCCAAACACCATTTGTGCCCATTAATGAAAATAATGCTCAGGTATTATCCTTTTATGATGGAAATTCATAAATCCTTTTTTAAACTCTTGAATTCGATTTCAAATTGAAATGAACTAAATATGTCTATCCCGAACCCACAATAAAATGTTACGACTAAAACAGAATATTTGATAAAGTATATTTCAGCATTAAAAAATAACAAACCACAGAGACCAAACACAACGCTCTAGTGTTAAATGTCTGTTCTTTGTAACCAAAATATATAATACAACTCACCACGATAATAAGATACAAACATGACCGACGAAAAGCTTAATTTCACAGAAACCTTGGCGTCCACGCTATATTCATGATGTTCGTGACAAGAGAATATGTCAAGACTGGGATATATAGCTGTCACTCAGGTATTTTCGGTATGTCTCTTCTTTGTTTTCAACGATAAAAGTTGACTTTTTGACAGGGAGTAAGAACAGTGTCACATATCACCGCTACCGTGACTCCCTAATGTGAATCGAGGCAAACATATTTATTGCCAGTGTGTTTACCCAATACCGTCATCTAAAAGGAATTCAAGAATTATATACTAGTATGTTATATTTTTTGTATATTACTTCAATTTATATTTTGGAGCAGCTTTTGTGATAATGTATGTCACGAATAACGGCTTTGGAGAACGGAATTTGAAATTGACAAACAAAAACGAAACATAAGTAAAATAAAGCAATAACATATAATTTTTAAAAATATAAACATCTATGTCAGCTTGTTTTATATGACATTTTTAAAAGAAAAGTCTTGATGTGTTAAAATATTCCATTATATATCATATGTTTTCTATCTGAAAATAACACAAATGTACGAGCTTTTGCGAAAAACAGATCTGGCACATATTATTATTTTTTGTCATTTTAACTTATATGATAGTCATACAAACACGCATATTCAAACGGATGAATGTTTATATCAAATTTTCTTTCCTAGACATCGCGCTTCAGACACAAGCAAGTCACAAGTAGCCTTGCTTTGCTTGAGTGGGCCGTGAATATCAAACTGTTTTTCCATCTTAGTCGTCCACTGTCGTTTCCCTCTAAATATGATTCAATTGAATATACAACAGGCCTCGTGCTAAGCGGAGATAGAAAACCGTTGAATGTGTCTTCACGCTTCGTGTGAAGTTAGAGTAAGGTCTTAAAACGTTTATTATTCGAACGATCCAGTCGTTTTCACGTTACCGCTGAGCAACACAGAGAGCGTTTGATAGTTGACAGGATTATTTTGTAGTCTGTATTCTATGAATCTGGTTTATTCGTTAAATCTGTCTCCCGATGTCTGTGATAGTGTGGGGTACATTCATAGCGCGCCCGCTTTTGAAACTGTGGGAATTGTTCAAACTAACAGCCAAAAATAAACTCAAAGTTTATTTTCAAATAGGAATTTTTTTTATTTCCAACTTAACATTGTTTTACATGGTTTTCATATCGCGCATTTTGTATACATCGATGCAAATAAATATTGACATATTTACTGAAATGTCTCATTGTAATGAAACATGGATATTATAGAGCCAAGCGCTTCGTATGATAAATCACAACACAGATGCATATATTTCAATATCAATATTACTTCCTAATGAATTAAATCTATACACGATAAAAGGTTCAAAATCATTTCTCGGCTTCAACAACCCTATTAAAAACAAAATATTATTTAAAGGTATACTGTTTTTCAATACAGCAAGGTCATTTAAATATGTTTATCAATATACACATTATTTTAATAATTTTAAAATTGCTTTTTGAATTAGTTGTATGCGATGCTAACTTGTCACACTCACCTGAAGACACCTGGTCGCTTACTAAACGGTTGTGTGGCCGTGTGACGCGACATACGTGACTGATTCACAAGGGTATGTTGATGCGAATGAATTGTCTTCTCTATAACACTGTCCTGCACAGATATACCATAAATCCCGTATCCCCATATATGAATGACACAACGCGAGAAGATTGTATCTAGATATACAACAAAATATCAAAATGAAACCATTTATATCAATATAAAAAGAGATTTATATCGATTCTACTAGGACTAGTTATCCATCAAAACATTCATTCATGCATACCAATATTCATTTTAAGTTCAGTTCCAAATACGAAAATCATATTTCTATATTAAATTAATTCAATGCTTACCATGGTGATACAAAATATTGACACTAAAACTTAAAACGTTACGTTAATCCATGCACTTTTTTAACAAAACACATGTTAATTGGTGCATGTATTGCACAAGGAATGAGAGATACAAGTTTCTAATTTAAGAAAAAAAATTCCCATTTACGTGGAAAAGATTAAAATTACCAAACTTCGTTCCGACAAGAAAAATTCTGTTACCAATCATGAAGCGTTATCAGTAAACACGGTTATCAAATGAATTAACCACAGGCGGTCGGTGATCCCATCGTCGGCAAATACACATCCTATCGTGCTTCTCTCAGATCTAAAACACCTAATTTACCAAATACTCTGTCGAAGGCATCCAGAAATGATTCTTTAAACAGTAGAACCGAGATCTTTTTCTTTGGCATTCATATCAAAGAAACAATCTTTGCTTGCTGTTCCCAGTATGCATGGTGTGCGCTGGAACGGGTACTTCTTTGAGTATTCCTTCCACAACATGAACGGCGACCGTTAAGAGAAATTCCACACTTCTCCTTGTCGACATGGTGTCGGCAAAATCGTGACTTTGAAATTTGGCAGATACCCCTCAGGATGGTACATCCTGCGAAAGGATCGTGTCCCAAATATTTCGCTTCTTCATCGTGTTTCTCAAAAAGTTAAAAGTATCCTTTATCCACAGGTCACTGAGAAGGTTACCGGGATTCGTTAGATGACGTCATACGGAACACCGCGATCCATGTTATAAGGTGACCCTTGATGAAGTGTATATCAAGCGGACTAGCTTTCACTGTTCCCCCGAAGCGAGTCTGACCGAAACTAAAGGCATCGCCGAATAACACAGCCAGGTAATAAGAATGCCTTTTCCTTCTAGTTTAAAGCGTAATACATTCTCTGAGTAATTACTGTCCCTTGTGTGACAACGGGCAATTTATTATATTAATTCATCATATATGCCTGCTTAAAGACAGATAGTAATAGATGGGGCCTTGGAAGACCTCCATTCTTCTCTGACATAAACAAAGCGTCTTTACTGGCCTAAACAATTAGACAGCATTACGGTTATTTAAACCTCCCCCTATTATTTGTCGATTTGGGAAATCGTACACTTCTGAGAAGGAACGTCCCGCAAGGCCAGTCAGGACTGTTTATCATTGCCTTCGTTTTAAGCCAGCTGGTTTTAAAGTAGCCATTGCTCGTAAAGGTCGTGTCAATTATTTTGGCAATTTGGTAACTGGTCGCGGGTGATACATGTGGCTTGGAGTATCGTCATAATTTACGATGGCTAGCCAAGACAGTAATGATTCCCATAACACAAGCGATTTGCCCATTTCGACACACGAGAACGACATAAATTTCGGCATAGCCCTCGGTGTGTTTTATGCCCGTGTGTATAACGCCTCTCTCTGCACAGGCATTTAGTAGGACGCATGATGAATTATCAGTCTCGGGCCATATTATAGAATTGTATAGGTTTAACTCAGTCATTTTACTCGTTGGCTACAACCGTTCGAACACCTAGATGAGCGTGGGCTATCATTTCGTTCCGACATACTCCGTCAAAACCTGCGTACTTTTTTTCTCGATGCCTGTTGCGTTTGCGAAAAGAGGTTACCCACAGGTCGCTCAACAATTGAATATCCGTCAAGACTTCTTGGATTCAGGTCAGACGAGGATATATTGTGCTTTAAAAGAATTTTGGCATCTGATGTCGGTGCAGGAGGGGTTATAATGTGTTCCAGTGAAAGCCAGGCGAGATCACGTATTAAGTCACTGCCTGGCGCGTCGCTTCTGTTGGATACTTGCGATGCAACGCATGTGAAGAACTTGTTACAAGAAAAAATGGCTGTTAAACTAGCTTCTATTATATTTGCCTGTTCCTGGAGTCGTCATATTCAGGTAGGCAAATGTATATATATTAATTTAATTCGTGTATCAACCGGCACTCACATGGGAGTGTTTCTTTAACTTGTTTGAAAATTTAATTATTGACTTAAAAAAAACAAATATTTACTAAATCTCATTTTTATGCATAGTTTTCGTACAAATTCATGTTCATAGGATAAGTGCAGACATAAGAACCGGAAATGAATAAATTATGTAATGAAAACCAAATGTAACCAAATGATAAATACCATGTAACTATATATCAACAACGTGGTTGAAAGGTTATTTACACTTTTCATTATTTAATTTTGTCCCACGAGCAGTTATATTTCTGTGTAATCGTTTCTAATTATGCAAATGTATTCGTGATATGCAACGCATCCATATCTTGTCATCACAGAAGGGTCTTGAAAAGGTCATGACAACTAAAATAATATCAGTCATATCGCCATCAGGTCCCATCCTATTTTCACCATCCCCCGTTCTGTTCCATCACCCCCTTCACCTCAATACCCCATCCCCTCGCACCGTTCAACCCCTCCCCACATAGCTTCTCACACACGTGAAAAAGCAAGTCAAACTCGCGAAAGACAGACCATGTCAGAGGTCTGGATAAGCCGAAGACGTAGGTTGATCCTCAGTTCTGGGGCGGCGCCAATTTGCAGGGATCTGCCGTTTTCGTTTCAGTACCAGGTTTACTTTTCATGCCAACTCTAGCCCCGGTTTCGTTGACATCCCAGTCCGGTCGAGCCTGTTCACAATTTAGTAATTAGGTTACTACTGACCTCAACATGTAGTGTATCTGGTAATTATAGGACAGTTAAACTGGCATGCTTTATGTGGGTGTGATACACATTGTTTATAAGGGGGGTTTGCGCTGTTTGTGATTATTTTATTAAATTCCATTAACCAATGATGGCATTTGGTGATTGGCTAAAAGTGATTTCGTGACTGAGGCTGGTAAAGTGACTTAAGAGATTATTTTTACAAACGTCCATGCCTAATTAAACATACTTCACTAAAGAACTTAAATACCACTCGATTATTTAATGTGTATATTAGTTTATCTGTCATGGGTTTAGCAACACACAGCCTTCCAATTATGGGTGTCATCACTATTTGATCACTATTGATCACTATTATCATCACTATTTGATCACTATTTAATCACTATTTTCATCACTTTTTGATGTGATGGTGATTCATAAACACATGCTCATGATATAGTCGGAATCGACTCAGAGATTTGGCAGATATTTCGTATGAACATGGAAAGGGTCTTGTCGCTTTAATTAACTTGTTTGAGTATTAGTCTTGGGTAGCATGGGCAAATCCAGAGAAATGAACAGCCTAACTGTTTACACAAACTGTTTCGTTGTACACGTGTCTTCATCTTTGGCAGCTATGTACGTTTGTGCAATAGTAACATAGAGAATATTACAGTAAATATGCAATAGTTAACAATGTACAATAGTTAAATAAAAAATCATTTTCCGTTTTATTGTGAATTCTTAATTTTACATTTTACCCATTAAACTTTCTTGTTATTTGATTTACATGGAAGTGAGTGAGTTTGCTTTAAGGTCATTTTCAACAGTTTTATAGTTATATCGTGACGTGTTAGTTTGATGTGGAAGGAAAGTCCTAGATGATGCAAGTTTTAGAAGTTTACAGTTAGTGAAATTCACGAGCACATGTATGGTGTTAACAAACCTAGAAACATGATCAGGGCGAACCAGGGTTTGAACCCACGATCATAGGTTTCTGGCACACCAAAGGGAGGGAATTGCGGCGTTTTAGACGACTGAGACCCCCGGGCTCTCATATGTGGACGTCACTCAGAAACTAATACATGAGTGAGTGACTTTGGTTTTACGCCGCTTTTAGCAATACTTCAGCAATATCACGGCGGGGGACACCAGAAATGGGCTACACACATTGTACCCTTGTCTTGAATCGAACTTGGGTCTTCGGCGTGACGAGCGAACGCTTTAACCACCAGGCTACCCGACAGCCCCGAAACTAATTCATGAACCATGTATAAAACATATTGTCCTTATTTGGAATGAATCACGAAACTCATTGTAAAACGTCATCGCCAGAGAATAATCAGTTTCGATTATCTACAGAAACAGATTCCAATGGGCGAATAAGGCAAATAGCAGTGACAATTATATGAATGGATCACTGAAAATCAGCGATGACACCAGGGCCCACTTGCACAAAGCGATCTTAGTGCTTCGACTATTGTAAGCCTATGTTAAAGTATGGGAGTTGCGATCATCTTAGCGCTAAGTTCGCTTTGTGCAAGTGGACCAAGGTGTCCTCGGAAAAAGGTAAGCATGCATCGCTAGGCTTGTGAGCCTTTTGTATACGAAGAATGTCCCTTTACTGCTGGGTTCGTCTTCTGAATCAGATGACTGTCCACGCTATGTCCAGTGTTAGTTTGTAAGACTCCCAATACCCCCAGTAACCCTGATTATCAAGCTCGTGTTATTTGTAGACAAGAAGTGAATTTGAACAACATCTCTTTGAACGGTATTTCAGTTTAATCATGCCTGTCAACTTGATGAGGGGCGAGAGCCCAAAGCGATGCAAGTGTGAACGTTTTACCACTTTGGTGAAACCCACGATTAACGTATGTGTGAAACTTTTACCACTTTGGTGAAACCCACGATTAACGTATGTGTGGAACTTTTACCACTTTGGTGAAACTATTGGGTTTAGCGGCATCGAGTCCACGACCACAGGATCCTGTCAGCTAAGGGACGCAACTCTGATAGAAATTATGATAATTGGATACGGATACCCATCTGACATCTACACTCTGGTAGGAAATCATCACGAGGTCCAATAGCATGAGTGAAAAAACAACAAATATTATTCAAAGGGGGGTTGAGCATTTTTATAAGGGAGGGGTCCAAAATATTAAAATCCTCCCTCAGTCAAGATTACTGCCTACAACATACTACTATATTTGGTTTTCAAAAAGGGGGTAGGGGGTCGGACACCCTGGACCCCTCTCAGGATCCGCCTCAGGTATCGTACAATCTCCCATAAAATTGATCAATCCATATTTGGTCATAAGAATGGACGTCACATGTAAATTGAATCTTATGTTTGGTACACCAAACATTAACGATGAGGACAAGTAATTAAAAATTACATTCATAAAAAATGGGACAGAGGATATCTGTTTTACGTCAGTGTCAAGCTCGGGGCGAGATTCCCTTTCCTTTGGTTTTTTTCTTTTTCTTATCCAATCAATCTGGGAGCAATTTCAAGGAAACACATATTTATCACTAGCTAAGATAACATACATCATCGTGTAATTACAGGAGCCTAGCTAGTCGATCTTCACGTGGACCACATCATGAGCTTCATCATTATGTTACTGTTATTCATCTGTCAGTAAAAATCTAAGTATTAAACGATGTACATCTGAAGGTGACGACAGGGTAGTATTTACTGTGTAGATTTCATTTGATGCTGATTTCAGTGGTCTTCCTGTGCGTGACGTTTTATGTCCATTGCTGGTCCGGTGTTTTTAGCTTACCACTACAGTTAAGTGTAATAATAAAACAAATATTTTACTATGGGACACTCAACGATTTTGCCTTTTCAATCTATGCTACTTTGTTTCTGTTGAGCTCCTTGTATCAATGACATGTCGGTGTAGATACTATTTAATTGACCAACGCGGTTGGGTAGCCTTGTGGTTAAAGCGTTCGCTTGTCACGCCGAAGACTCAGGTTCGATTCCCATCATGGGTGGTACAATGAGTGAGAAAGATAGGAACAGATATTGGGTGAGAAAGATAGTAACAGAAAATAAGTGAGAAAGATAATAACAGATATTGAGTGAGGAAGATAGTAAGAGATCGTGAGTGAGAAAGATAGTAACAGATAGACAGGCAGTGGATGAGAAAGATAGTAACCGATATACAGTAGATGAGAAAGATGGTAATAGATAGACAGGCAGTGGGTGAGAAAGATAGTAACCGATATACAGTAGATGAGAAAGATGGTAACGGATAGACAGGCGGTGGGTGAGAAGGATAGTAAACGATATACAGTAGGTGAGAAAGATAGTAACGGATAGACAGGCAGTGGGTGAGAAAGATAGTAACAGATAGACAGGCAGTAGGTGAGAAAGATAGTAAACGATATACAGTAGGTGAGAAAGATAGTAACGGATAGACAGGCAGTGGGTGAGAAAGATAGTAACGGATATACAGAGAGTGAGTGGGAAACATGGAATTAAGAGATGAACAGATAGATGAACAATGAGGGATTAATGGATGACCAGATATATGTACAAGAAGGGATTATGTGACGAACAGATGTATGTACAAGAAGGGATTATGTGACGAATCGATTTAAGATAATGTGACGAACAGATGTATGTAAAGAAGGGATTATGTGACGAACAGATGTATGTACAAGAAGGGATTATGTGACGAACTGATATTAGGATTATGTGACGAACAGATGTATGTACAAGAAGGTATTATGTGACGAACTGATATTAGGATTATGTGACGAACAGATGTATGTACAAGAAGGGATTATGTGACGAACAGATGTATGTACAAGAAGGGATTATGTGACGAACAAATGTATGTACAAGAAGGGATTATGTGACGAACTGATATATGTACAAGAAGGGATTATGTGACGAACAGATGTATGTACAAGAAGGGATTATGTGACGAACAGATGTATGTACAAGAAGGGATTATGCGACGAACAGATGTATGTACAAGAAGGGATTATGTGACGAACAAATGTATGTACAAGAAGGGATTATGTGACGAACAGATGTATGTACAAGAAGGGATTATGTGACGAACAGATGTATGTACAAGAAGGGATTAAGTGACGAACTGATATAGGATTATGTGGCGAACAGATATATGTACAAGGAGGGATTATGAGATGAACAGATAGAGGTACAAGGAGGGATTAAGTGACGAACTGATATAGGATTATGTGACGAACATATATATGTACAAGGAGGGATTAAGAGATGAACAATGAGGGATTGTGAAATGAACAGATAGCCTACAATGAAGGAATAAGAGATGGGCAGATATATGTACAAGGAGGGATTAAGTGACGAACAGATTGAGGTACAAGGAGCGATTAAGTGACAAACAGACATACGCACAATTAGGGATTAAGTGACGAACAGATAGAGATACAAGGAGGAATTGAGTGATGAACAGATAGATGTACAAGAGGGATTAAAAGATGAACAATGAGGGACAATGAACAGACAGCTCACAATGAAGGGTTAAGAGATAGGCAGATATATGTACAAGGAGGGATTAAGTGAAAAAACAGACATATGCACAAAGGGGGGGGGGGGGGGGGTAAGTAGCGAATAGATATATATGCAAGGAAGGATTAAGTGACCAACAGATAGATGAACACTGAGAGTTCATGATACACACTTACAAATGAACAATTTAAGTTATTCAGATCAACGACAAAGGAGACATGAACTAATAGATAAACGTTAAGCGATTATGAGATACACATATTCTGATTTACAATGAGGCAAGAAGAGATAAATAGTTAGTCAGCGGGGAGAAGAGATAGAGTGAAAGAGGAAGAGAGTAACATCGGGACTGATGGACAACGTTGAAAGAAAGATAGATGGTAGAAATAGATGAGTCTATAGACCGATTGTGTAGTGCCTCGCAGTTTATAAAAGCAGATATGGGTTCACAAGTAGTTCCCATGTTCGGCCATAACCATTTTGATATCAGTTACACAAATGATACCTAAATGTGACGTGATGTGAATAAACCTCCGCTCTAATCATCAAAGAACCGTCGATTGGCCGCAAGTGACATTTCCAGGATATTATTATGCCAAATCCGATACTCGGTAACTAACGTCGTTTGTTGGCCCGCTGTTTTGTTTTAACTCTGTCTCGTTCATAGAACACATTTAACACCCAACTGAACAGTTTGGCCGCTTCATCAAAATCATTTGTATTAATTTGGTGATTAATTTGATTTCTATCTTTCGTGTTTAGATGTACTGATTCGGTTAATTAATTATTTCCGAGCAATGTAACAACGGTGCTTGACCACCTTACACCCTTTGACGAAATAAGTCGTAAATCAAAATCTTCAGACTCAAATTGGTTTCATTTGGTTATATAATAATTAATTTTAATCATGCTAATGGACTGGTGACGTTCTCTTCTCCTGATGTGATGATGTAACGTTCTGGAGGGTCTGCCTTTGTCGTCCCACTGGAAGAGGAGACAGTTGGGTGAAAATTGCTGAAGTTTATTTGAATCTAAAACAATCAAATAACTTTTAACTGTACATTTTCTGTTGGAATGACAAGGATGTGACAACTATGCTCCAAACGTTCGCGATGGAGCTACACAGAGTAGATCTGTTACCATACACATGGTTCGGCATAGGAAAAGAAGTATCACGTGTAACACTTGAACCTTCTCTTCACATCTTTAGGTTAGAATATCTGTATCTTCATCTTTTTCTTTGTACTGATTGTTTGTTACTTGTCTGTCTGACTTTTTGTTTGCTCCTATCGAACCTTCTTGTTGAAGTTCCTTTCTCCCTAAAGAACAGCCTGTCAGCTCATGTCTTCACCCGTCACTGTCTGACACGTCTGTTCATGTCTTCCTCCCACAGTTCATATCGTCCTTCAACACTGTCTGGTCATGTCTTCCTCAACATTATCTCTCTCTTCGGGGGGCACGGGGGGCCCAGTCGTCTAAGGCGCCGCGATTCGCTGTGCAGAGTTGCGTCCCCTGGACACGCCAGAAACCTATGATTGTGGGTTCGAATCCCGGTTCTCCCCGATTATGTTTCTCGGTTTGTCAGCACCATACCCGTGCTCGTGGGTTTCACCGAAGTGGTAAACGTCTGAGACCTGCATCACTTCGGGCTTCCCTCCCACATAAAGCTGACACGCCGCGATATAACTGGAATACTGTTAAAAGCGGCGTTAAACCCAACTCACTCACTCACTCTCTCTTCGTATTTTAACCAACATTGTTTTTTTCTGTTCATGTCTTCCTCTATCACTGTCTGATCATGTCTTCCTCCATCACTGTCTGATCATGTCATCCTCCACCACTGTCTGATCATGTCATCCTCCACCACTGTCTGATCATGTCATCCTCCATCACTGTCTGATCATGTCTTCCTCCACCACTGTCTGATTATGTCTTCCTCCATCACTGTCTGATCACGTCTTCCTCCATCACTGTCTGATCACGTCTTCCTCAATCACTGTCTGTTTATGTCTTCCTCCATCACTGTCTGATCATGTCTTCCTCCACCACTGTCTGATCATGTCTTCCTCCTCCACTGTTTGTTCATGTCTTCCTCCTTCACTATCTGATCACGTCTTCCTCCATCACTGTCTGATCATGTCTTCCTCCATCACTGTCTGATCATGTTTTCCTTCATCACTCTGTTTATGTTATCCTCCATCACTGTCTGATCATTGTCTTCCTCCATCACTGTCTGATCATGTCTTCCTCCATCACTATCTGGTCATGTTTTCCTTCATCACTCTGTTTATGTCTTCCTCTGTCACTGTCTGATCATGTCTTCCTCTGTCACTGTCTGATCATGTCTTCCTCCATCACTGTCTGATCATGTTTTCCTTCATCACTCTGTTTATGTTATCCTCCATCACTGTCTGATCATTGTCTTCCTCCATCACTGTCTGATCATGTCTTCCTCCATCAGTGTCTGATCAAGTCCTCCTCCATCACTGTCTGATCATGCTTTCCTTCATCACTCTGTTTATGTCTTCCTCTGTCACTGTCTGATTGTCTTCCCCCATCACTGTCTGTCTGTTCCTCTAGTCCACGAGCACTTGTCATATTCTTATTGTTCAACTCTTCCTCCAACACTGTATGAATGTTTGTATCTCTCCCAGCACCGTCTAAACACTGTATATACTCGGGACGGTGGGGTAGCCTAATGGTCCCACATGGGTAGAATGTGTACCATTTCTGGTGTCCCCCGTCGTGATATTGCTGTAGTATTGTTAAAAGCGGGGTAAAATTACACTCACTCATTGTATGTATACTCCCTTGCTGAATGTATATCTGTTAATAATGACATTAAGACAACTAATACGTTGTCTTTAGCAACCAATGCGTGTCTCCCCACGTGATATATCCGGGTTAGAATTGGTCTTGAGCAACCAATGCTTGTCTCCCCACGTGAAGACCCGGGTTAGAATTGATCTTGCGAAACCCATGCTTGTCTTCACATGTGAAGATCCGGGTAAGAATTGATCTTGCGTAACCCATGCTTGTCTTCACATATGAAGATCTGGGTTAGAATTGGTCGTGCGTAACCCATGTTTGTCTCCACATGTGAAGATCCGGGTTAGAATTGATCTTGCGAAACCCATGCTTGTCTACATGTGAAGACCCGGGTTAGAATTGGTCGTGCGTAACCCATGCTTGTCTCCTCATGTGAAGATCCGGGTTAGAATGATCTTGCGAAACCCATGCTTGTCTTCACATGTGAAGATCCGGGTTAGAATGATCTTTCGAAACCCATGCATGTCTCCACATGTGAAGATCCGAGTTAGAATTGGTCGTGCGTAACCCATGCTTGTCTTCACATGTGAACATCCGAGCTGGAATTGGCCCTATTGGACTTTTAAATATCCATAGTACTTAAGAATAGTCTTTGTATTGTATGAATTACCCCAAATATCGAAATAAGATTACACTGAGTTCCTGCCAGTAAATGGACACTTTGGCAGATAATTCATTTGCAACATATTGTTACTGACTTCATGGTTGATGCTACCGATAGGGCAGGACATGTTTACCCTCATCACACCTGCCATATCACTATTTGATAGTAATTCATTAATACATACTCATGATATTGGCAATCGAACAACAGACTCGAGATATTTCTTATGAATATGGGGGGAACGAGTGGCCCAGTCGTCCGAGGCGCCGCAATTCTCTGTGCAGAGTTGCGTCCCTTGGGCACGCCAGAAACCTATGATTGTGGGTTCGAATCCCGGTTCTCCCCGATTATGTTTCTAGGTTTGTCAGCACCATACCCGTGCTCGTAGGTTTCACCGAAGTTGTAAACGTCTGAGACCTGCATCACTTCGGGATTTCCTCCCACATTAAGCTGACACGCCGTGATATAACTGGAAAACTGTTAAAAGCGGCGTTAAAACCCAACTCACTCACTCACTATGAATATGGAACTATTGTGATAACATGGTGTACCAACGTATACACTCTCTGTCTAAAGTATTCATCGTTTTGGCACCAACTGCATGCATTGTCATAGGGTGTACTCACATGTGAACAAATAGAACAGATATGAAACATATGAGTGTGTGATAATTTTGTATCACAACATGGACAGTATGAATGTGTTTCATCACTATTTGACGGTGATTCATAGACACATGCTCATGATTAAGTCGGACTCGTACAGTGGACGCTGCTTGTAGCAGAGATTTCTTGTGATAATAGAAAATGTGTTGGCATCAATAGTGTGCCAAGCGATTTGAATGGCGTATAGCAATGGTATACACAACGTGATTGTATTAAAATTGTACACTGTGTATAGATGTTCTGTACCTATAGTATGCGTATAGTGTATGAATGTTTTGCATTACTAGTATGCAAAGAAATGTGAATAGCGTGTATCATTGGCATACACAAGTGTTTTGCATTACTAGTATGCAAAGAAATGTGAATAGCGTGTATCATTGGCATACACAAGTGTTTTGCATTACTAGTATGCAAAGAAATGTGAATAGCGTTTTTCATTGGCATACACAAGTGTTTTTCATTACTAGTATGCAAAGAAATGTGAATAGCGTGTATCATTAGCAGACACAAACTGTTTTGTATCACTAGTATGCAAATAAATGTGAATAACGTGTATCATTGGCATACACAAGTGTTTTGCATTACTAGTATGCAAAGAAATGTGAATAGCGTGTATCATTAGCAGACACAAACTGTTTTGTATCACTAGTATGCACAGAAATGTGAATAGCGTGTATCATTGGCAGACACAAAGTGTTTTGCATTACTATTATGCAAATAAATGTGAATAGCGTGTATCATTGGCATACACAAGTGTTTTGCATTACTAGTATGCAAAGAAATGTGAATAGCGTGTATCATTGGCATACACAAGTGTTTTGCATTACTATTATGCAAAGAAATGTGAATAACGTGTTTCATTGGCATACACAAGTGTTTTGCATTACTAGTATGCAAAGAAATGTGAATAGCGTGTATCATTGGCATACACAAAGTGTTTTGTATCACTTGTATGCACAGAAATGTGAATAGCGTATATCATTAGCAGACAAAAAGTGTTTTGTGTCAATAGTATGTTGTTTGTTTGTTTGTTGTTTTAACGCCGCACTCAGCAATATTCCAACTATATGACGGCGGTCTGTAAATAATCGAGTCTGTTTAGTATCACTAGTATGCAAAGAAATGTGAATAGCGTATATCATTAGCAGACACAAAGTGTTTTGTATCACTAGTATGCACAGAAATGTGAATAGCGTATATCATTAGCAGACAAAAAGTGTTTTGTGTCAATAGTATGTTGTTTGTTTGTTTGTTGTTTTAACGCCGCACTCAGCAATATTCCAGCTATATGACGGCGGTCTGTAAATAATCGAATCCGGACCAGACAATCCAGTGATTGACATTATAAGCATCGATCCACGCAATTGGGATACGATGACATGCATCAACAAAGTCAGCGAGCCCGACCACCTGATCCCGTTAGTCGCCTCTTACGATAAGCATAGTCACCTTTTATGGCAAGCATGGTTTGCTGAAGACCTATTCTACCCCGTATCTTCACGGGTCCAATAGTATGCATATGATAATGTATGAATGCTGATCCATGGACATGATTTTCACCGTTATTTTGGTTTTTACGCCCAAAGAAATCTGTTTTGTCGGGTGATTGTTATTCTTTGGCGGGGACGTTTTTATTCTGTATAATAGTATGCATGCAGTGCATGAATTTGTTTTCAGTTATAGCATGCATAACGTCAACGAATGTTTTTGTCATAAGTATATACATAATTGTTTGTTTTCTCCAATTTAATATCCTTGACACCAATGATATTCGTTGATCCTTTATTGGGTATTGTATAACAAAGATACCATTAGTCTGTGTATTGTGTGTGGAGGTATGTAAATGTAGTTTGGTATATGGGGTTCTCTTTAAATGCACACCACCAGTTTATTATTTACGTATGTACCGAACTTTTGAAAATGATTGTATCGACATGACGTGACATCGCATCGCATCGCATCGCATCGCATCGCATCACATCGCATCGCATCGCATCGCATCACATCACATGGCATCACATCAGATCACATCACGTAGCATCACAACACATCACATCACATAGCATCACATCACATCACATCACATAGCATCAAAGCTATGAAAAATTGAAAAACACAACATTGATGAACAAATAGGTTACATTGGGTTCATAAACAACATAAGGGTGTCGCCAAATCGTTTCAAAAGGCGACAGCACTTGTCATATCCAGAAACACTTGACCAAGCTACCTGTAGTAC
Organism: Haliotis cracherodii; assembly: GCF_022045235.1. Lineage (NCBI taxonomy): Eukaryota > Metazoa > Mollusca > Gastropoda > Lepetellida > Haliotidae > Haliotis > Haliotis cracherodii. The sequence goes on along the minus strand of NW_027266271.1, from coordinate 19,161,110 downwards.
TAATTTACTTATAATACAATATTCTCACCATAATAAGATATTAACTGTAACTTTCTCTAAAGGAAACCGTCCGAAAGAACTTATTTGGCACATGGGTGTGAAACATACACGTGTGTTGCATTTTTTTAAAAATTGCTTTCCCTTGCATTCACGTTAAAAGATCTATTTCGGTAACTAAAAGACGAAACAAGTTAATGTACCATATGCCGCTCTCAAGCTGCTTCTCTTTGAATGTGTTATCGATATTTATCCAACGTTGAAGCTAACTCAATAGACATACAACATTGTTCAAAGGGAATTAAATAAATCTATGAACAGATTTGACGTTCACCATAATGTATTGCCATTTTTACGATAGTTCACGACATCTGCTTTTCCGATAACCGTTTGATGGTTCCCAGGCGCTAGATATCATTCAACAAAGAACAATTTAGACAACTTAAAGAAGACATAATATTTGGTGTCCTTTTGAAGGTGTCAGTGACACCTGTTTCCAGAAATGATCAGGGCATCATGTTCATTATACTCTCGTATTCTGCCACTTTATGAGATTTAAATCAAATTTGAATTTGTAGTAAAACTATAAAATGATGATCAGATGTTTGGTAGCGTTATAGCTCACACCAAGGGTCTTGGCAGTGGAAATCAATATGATCCGTAAATTCTCTTCAATCCGTCAATTGCAGGTTAGAAATACATTTTCCTTTGACCAATTAGATCTATTGAAAGTCGACTCGTGTGTGTTGTCCTACCTTTTGTGTGAGGAAGTGGGTGAGTATTGTTTTACGCCGCTGTTAGCAATATTCTTGCAATATCACGAGAAACTGGTTTCACTTCGGCGTGAAGAGCTACGCCTTATCCACTAAGCTATCCCTCCTCTTGATTTGAAAAAGGCTAATGGTTCCGAGTGTTTGTTTGTTTGTTTGTTGTAAACAAACGGCATTTGAACACGGCGTTTCGAGGGCGGACTGTGAATATCGAGTCTGGACCAGGCAATCCAGGGATTGATATCATGAGCAACGATTCGCGCCGTCGGGGTACAAGCAATCAACCAAGTCACTGAGCCTGACCACCCGATCCATTTGGTCGTGTTCTTACGGCCAGCCCCTGTTGCTTGGTACCACTTCTAACCCGGCATCACTACGAGTGAATGAATAAATTGAATTAAACGCCTTTTGAACAGTAGTTCAGTGAGGTGAAATGGGGTTTAACGTCGCGTCCAAGATTATTGCGCTTATATAGCGACGTGCATTCACGTGTGTGTGTGTGGCTGCTTGATGCCGAAATATAGTGCTAGCTCACAGAGATACCATGCCACAGTTTAACATGAATACCCCACCCAGACACAGTATACTGACTCCGTGCCGACCAGTCCTTGTTTTAGCCCCTTAATGCCGAGCGCCAGACAGGGTCACAATAAGTACCATCTTTTAACGTCTTTTGGTATGACGCGGCCGAGGATCGAACTCCGGACCTTCCGCTCTCCGGGCGGACGCTCTCCCACTAGACCACGGAGGCGGTCGTGAACAGTAGTTCAGATTTGTCTTGCCGTGTCAGCACAACATGAGAGACAAACTCCAGTGATGTCTCAGACGTTTAACACTTTGGTAAACCATTGGACACGGTGATAATGCTCTTCAGCCACCATGCTTGCCGTAAAAGATGACTATGTTTGTCGTAAGAGGCGACAAACGGGATCGGGTGGTCAAGCTCTCTGACTTGTTTGATGCATGGCCTCGTATCGTATAGACCGGTGCTCAATCACAAGAGTGTCTGGTCCAGATTTCGATTATTTACAGACCGCCGTCATATAGCTGGAATACGGCGTTAAACAACAAACAAACAAACAAACAAACAAAGGGTATGATGCTGAAGAACCAATGATAATAATCGGAGCGAGTTGCGATACATGGGATCTGATGTTTACATCATTCACAGCCACTGATGAGGGACCAGGGAGGATTCCGGCTAAGAATACAGGTACCTAGCAACTGATGCTGGTCGTAAGAGCCCACCAGAGACATTGAAGGTCAGATTTGCTGACTTGGTTGATTGAACGTCATCGTATCTCAATTGCGTGCTCATGATATTAATCACTTGAGATTGTCTGGTCCAGATTCGACTATTTACAGACCGCCGTCGGCTGGAATATTGCTGAAAGCGGCGTTTAACATAAAACAAACAAACAAAGGGTATGATGCTGACGAAGCAATGATAATAATCGGAGCGACTTGCGATACTGGGATACCCGGGCCTCTGGCTAGGTTGAATGTTTCTCTACTGAATATTCCCTTAATTGTACGCTTTGGCTGTATTCATTCACAGGGAACAACCACAAGTGGTACTGACGCAATTCAGAGGAGTATATTGTACATGACAGTGAAATAACGTTTTTCCACTACTTGATAGTGATTCATAAACACATGCTCATTATACAGTTAGGATTCGTAAATGGCTTTTAGGCGAGATTTCTGCTGATTATGAAAATGTTTCTTGTCGCTTTTATTTCAATTGCTTCTCCGGAATTCGATGTTTTGTTTTGTTTGTTTGTCCAGTGATTGTCATCATGAACATCGATCCTAGCAATTGGTGGCGAATTAATAGCCTAGTAATACGTCACGTGGAAAGTCTGAGTTCGATTCCCCACATGGGTAGAATGTGTGAAGATTTCATGTTGCCACAATCGTGTTACTGCTGGATTATAGCTAAATCTGACTCACTCACTCTCTTGGTTAATATTATGTTGAATGTTGTGGTATCATGAATCTTGTTCTATGTAGACTGTCAACAGAGACAGGTGTTTACTGCAGACGGGAGTTCGTTGACCCCAACGTGCACTTATCTTCCATGTTGGCTTTAACGTCTCCCCTTAATATATCTTATTTACCAATACTATTTCTTATTATGAGAGACACAACGTTTCGGAGTATATATTTTCTCCATCATCTATTCACCTGATGAAGGAATAAGTATATATCCGAAACCTTGTGTTCCTCATAATAAAGAGGTTGACATACATAGATTCTCGTCCTTATGTGTATCACTTCCAAATGCCATTCAAAGACTTTATACTATTTTTGTCAACAAGACCATCTCAGTAACAATGCCCATCCTTGTTTCGAATAATGAAACCTCTAAAATCCGGAATCACTGCTATCCGGTGAGGTGAAATGGCGTTTAAAGTCGCGTCAAAGATAATTGCACTTATATAGCGACGTGCATGCACGTGTATGTGTGTTTGTGTATGTCTGCTTGTACTAGTCCAGACTAATGACGATTTTATAGTGCCAGCTCACTGAGATACCATGCCGCAGTTTAACATGAATACCCCACTAAGACACGGTATACGAGCTGGGTACTGTCATAGCAGGGTAACAACAAGTACCATATCTTAACGTCTTTTGGTATGACGCGGCCGTGGTTCGAACCCCGGACCTTTCGCTCTCCGGGCGGACGCCTTACCACCAGACCGCGGAGGCGGTCTGCTGCTGTCCGAGCAATATATAAATATATTCAAAGGGGTATTACTCTGCAACCATGAATCTTCGATCCGAATTTCACTGACCGTCCGGAATAACCAGGTCACTCTTTATAAGCAGCTTTGTATGTATACACTTTCCAATCTCAAATGACCATTTCTTTAAACTTTTTTTATCCTACAATTCCCATTCTATATGCGAAAACTATTCTTTTTTTCGTCTGAATCATCGGCCCCGATTCAATGTTGACCTAAGTCGTATTTTATGCAAGCATTCATCCTCATTCCAATCACGAATGCATCGATCGTGAAGAAGTTACTGTATAGTGTATCTATAATTATAACCTCTGCAGAAGGGACACTGACGAGTTCATTGGCAACACACACGTATACAAGACACTCTCGTATGATGAAATGTAAGCCTGAATTAAATTCTTTCCATCGGCAAGGTTCCAAAACATGGTATTCTTTGAATACAAATACGCTTACTGCACGCACTGTTGTAAAAGGCCACGTTCCCGCTTTGTGCAAGTCTCGGAGCTCAGAAGAAAGTCGGTGTGGGGACTCGCACTTGCCATTCATTCCGCTTGCCCGCTTTTCATCGTCTTCTCGTGGTAACATTCTTACACGTAGGGTACCGATGAAAGGCGGCTTTATTCGTTTAGACATGTGCACACGAGCGATTTTTTCTTCAAGACTTACTCCAAGCTTGATGAGAACATCAGCTGTGCCTAGTACACAAGCTTAGAAACAGACAACCCTTGGAGTGTAGCATTTTGACTCCTCCAAGTAATGGCTGGTACAAGACATTCTGTCCAATAAATACGTTTTAACAGTTACTTGAAATCGTTTCAATGATGCAATAAAGTCTTTATTTCTGTTCATATAAATTACGACGTGGGTTGAGGGGTTTTAAAACTTTCTTGAATCGCGTTCTTCGGTTCCAACTACGTGTCTATTGGCTTCGTTAATGAACTTTGAAATGTGGTGAACTGACGGTACAATAGATGCATTATCGGCTGTTGCTTTGATTTATTTTTTAATTTTGATTTTTTGGGGGCGAATGATATGAAACGCATTTCATGTAATATGCGGTTGATGTGTCGCTATGGCGGACGCCCATTCTTACCAATTCCACACATGGTTACAAGACTTCGCAAAGTGTCTGCACGTGATAATGAACATGCATATTTGAGTGCATGAAATAACTGTAAAATGCATTATTGGCAATATGCTTGTTTTGAAGTGATAAGTGCTCTCATCAACAGCTAATATTTTTTTCCAAACTCCAGGACACTTTTTTTAAAGCGATACATAAATGGGAATTTAAATGTAAACCATTTATTGTTTATACTAGGATTTTATACAAACTTTAAATGCTATTAAGAGCCGAGTAGCCAGTCTAAGTATCATGCCACGTTTACCGTTATATATCCAATGTAGCCAGCATGTTGTAAAAAACTGTTTGAAGGATGCACACATGCATTAAGAAATTATGGGTTTTACTCTCTATGCAATCGTCTTACCCAACGGAGCGATTTGAATGGCTCGAATTAGCACCAGTAGTTTCATGGTAAAATTATTCACGGTATATTTTATGGAAAATAAACATGTGCCTTGTCCTATCTCAGGGGTTTTGTTTCTCAAATCTCATGCTGTGCCCATGTGCGAATCCGATTTCGGAGTTGCGATGTAAGGAGTTTCACATGTAACGATGAAACTGCTTATTTTATATACCATGAAATATTGCACACTTCCAAAAGGTTTTCTACTTAAGAGAACCCTATGTTTACTTGTGTCAATTGGCATATGTTAGGGTTGAATACAAAGAGTTATTAGATGTCAGTGATGGTCTTTCGGGCTGTCGCGGAGGCCATTTTGGCTGCGGGACTGTCGCTGAAGGTCAGGGGTCAAGGGAGTAATCATTTAGCACATCTGAGAGTGTTTTGTGTTCTTCAAGGCGCTAATGGATGAGCATGCGGTGCATGCATGTAACGAACAAAGTGGATTGGATTGGTTACATTGACTTTGCAGATTATGGCCTAATTATGTCTTTATAGATTCAGTATGAGCTTACAAAACAAGATACTGCAGCCACGAGGATTTGACCCACGGAACTTAAATTCTCCCTCCAGCCATGGTAGAAGCATTTCGGTACACTATGGGGTATCCTTGGATTCCTACCAACGTGGAGATGTAATGCATTATGCGTAACTAAGTTGAGAATGGGTCTACGATTTATGTGGGGAACATTATGATTTAGTGCAAGGCTGGATCCAATTATGAGTTTTTGAAATTTTGCCATTAAAAGGTTCATTCATATGGCATTTCATTTTTTACCGTTAGACCTTGTCAATTTCACATGAAGACGCCAAATTAGGCGCACAAGCACAGAACCGATACGAATGATGTGTCTTCTTTGAGTAAAGAAGCGCTGGAGGGAGTGTTTCAAGCCCTCCATTAGCTCCCTCTTCAACCACAGGGAATAAAATCATGAAACCATGAAACCATGAAAATGTACGAAATAAAATCTTTTCTGATTCTCAGATTACGTATGAATCTACGTGCTAAGTACATGAATATTACGACAGTTCATAACATATTAATTTTTAAAATTATATCATTTTGGCTGAGACTGATGTACCGGTAAACTGACGGGCAAAAGAAAGTATACCCCCATGTTTGATGGTGGTTAAAGATGGAGAAATGATTATTCGGTTGTGATGTATTTGATACAAGTTTCATAGCTGTGTTTGGAATCTTAAGTTTGCAATGTTTTGGCGACTGTTTTCAGCCTAGTAACGTGTTGATAACGTTTGTTATTGTTCGGTAAAATCCACTTTTTGATTGTTTACTTTCTTTTGCCCGCTGTTATTATTACCTTTTAAGGTTCTTCATGTATTAAATGACATGTTTCCCAATATCCAAGAGATGTTGATCGATTGGATTTCACCAAAAGGTGTTGACTCTTCACACACAGTACAGCTTGTATTGACATATGGAATGGCAGAGTTAGTATGAAAACATATACACCTGGCATAATGTACAAGGCGGCTTTAAAACCCAACCCACCGTTCCATAAACGTATTTTACTCCGAGACCGACTACCTTCAGAGGATAAAGACATAACCGCATCAAGGTCTGTTAGTCGCTGGTCTATCGATTATTTAGTCCTTTAAGTACCTCCTTTGTGTTAGAATTCTAGCAATTACCCAATCACGCAATTCCCTCTATAAGCCGAGATCAATAACATGTCGTTCCCGAACCATCTAAATGAAACGAATTCTACAAAACAGGCTTTAAATACAAGACACTATTACAGTAAAGCAAAAGATAAATGTTTGAACAAAATGATTTTATTAAATTGTGTTATCGTTTTAAGTTCCATTTAAAATTAAATACGACTCTTTCCATATAAATTAAAGTGTTTGACGAGTAAGGCAGCCAGCTTGCACGCCGTCATGGTTGGCGCCTCTGTATTATATTTGTAACCAAATCTGTCTCAACTCTCTATCCCGCGTCGAGCAGGGAAAGAATCTCACATTGTTTTACATATATTCAATGTCTAGATCTTTTTATCAGACGCTATGCATTACAGGGAAAGCAGCAGCTATGGACTTTTGCATATATCACCAGAAGATAGCAACAGTTTTAAACAGGATCAGATTTGCCCCTGTGTCAAAGGCTATATTTCTCTGTGGTAACGTACAAGAGACGTATCACGTATCTGATCGTAGGGTAAGCAATATGCTGATAAAATTATTCTCCCCGACACCAAAAGTTTGGCTGTAGTCTACAAGCACTGAATCAAGTCGCCTCGTTGCTGTTCTGCCCGTTAGTGATAGTGTGCCGAGGAAGTAAGACGGACAGTATCACGCGTCTATCTGGTCCAACTTTTCCAAATGATGGGGTTGCTTTTTACTGGCGCTGGCTCAGACAGTTCACGAGTTGCAAGGTCTGTGTATCTTTTTGTCTGTTTATTATCCGCGGGAGAAAGTTTTTGACATATGGTCCCATGACATCGTTGTGAAATGGGGAGCACGGGGATGAATATTCTTAAGGGGAGAGAGTAATCCGTCTATAGATCGATCAAGTTGCCATGTGTTTTCAAGTGTATTTGTCTTAGTAGGCTTTTGTCGGTTAAAGCGTTGAACACTTTACCGTTAGGTCAATCATCAAATGTTTCTTTTTGTTTCTTTAATTTGATCACGTATTTTAATAGATGTATACATTACACATATAATTATTGTCTGAGTTTTGTACAGTTTGAGAGGTAATAGTTTTGTGTAGTATCTCGTAACATGGGATATGACGTTTACATCATTCACAGCCACTGATGAGGGACCAGAGAGGATTCTGGCTAAGAATACAGGTACATAGCAACTGATGCTGGTCGTAAGAGCCACATAAAACATTGCTGGTCAGATTTGCTGACTTGGTTGATTGAACGTCATCGTATCTCAATTGCGTGCTCATGATATTAATCACTTGAGATTGTCTGGTCAAGATTCGACTATTAACAGACAGCCGTCGGCTGGAATATTGCTGAATGCGGCGTTAAACATAAAACAAACAAACAAAGGGTATGATGCTGACGAACCAATGATAATAATCGGAGCGACTTGCGATACTGGGATACCCGGGCCTCTGGCTAGGTTGAATGTCTCTCTACTGAATATTCCCTTAATTGTACGCTTTGGCTGTATTCATTCACAGGGAACAACCACAAGTGGTATTGACGCAATTCAAAGGAGTATATTGTACATGACAGTGAAATAACGTTTTTCCTCTACTTGATAGTGATTCATAAACACATACTCATCACATAGTTAGGATTTGTAACAGACTGCTGGAATATTGCTGAATGCGGCGTTAAACAACAAACAAACAAAACAAACACAAAAACTGACGAGTGGCACAGGACACGGCCGCCAAGGGGCTCATCAGCTGGAATACAATTTGTGGTGTTGTGTCCCTTAGCTGTGGTCGGGATCCTGTGATCAGTTCCAATTTCAGATTCATTCCTATCTTGATCTGTCTACCATACGTGGACATTAAAGTGGCATTGTCAATGACATGTGTTAGTTTGTTGATTAACGCTGCACTCAGCAATACCACAGCTATATGACGAAGCCGGTAAAATTCGAGCCTATAACAAACAATCAGGTGATCGATATTGTGAGCATCGTTCTACTCTGTCCGGGTACGATGACACACAATCAACCAAGTCGCCTGACCACCCGATCCATTTAGTCGCTTTTATGACCAGCATTTGTTGTCGATGACCTGCTTTAACCCAGAATCCCGCGGGGCAATGACCTGTGACCCGACACGGCGTGATATTACTGAAACACTCCTCACAGCGGCGGTAAACCAAACTCGCTCACTGAATACGAGTAGATAGTCACATGCCGGTGTTCAAACCTCGCCTTGATACAATTGAAATAGTGTCAATAACCGAGTTAACCTAATTCACAGAGAATACACTGTCTTGAATCTATATTGAATTATATTAATGGTGCTGCTGGTCCTGCTAAAGATCATACTTATACTGCAAAATGTATAAAATTGTCCTACCATCATCCCTCTATCCGAACCCACATGTCATAACGGTGGTTTTGAATATATGCCGAAACAGTTTCCTTTAGGCTTAAACGACAAAATAGTGTTAAACATTATATGAATGGATCCCTGAAAATACGTGTGTTCGCGAAATGGTGATAATATGTAGGTACACAATTCCTTCAGAAAGCTAGTGATATTTCGGACGTCGTTTCAGGTGAACAATTGACTTGCCGTTGCATGTGTTTGTGACAGGTGCCACCGGTGGGGCAGAGTATGCTCATCTTTTCGCGAACACCTGGTATCATTACTTGTTGATAGTGATTCATAAACATCTGCTCAGGAATCGTATTCTCGAGAGATTTCTTATGATTATGGAAAGATATACCGGTGACAAATTAAGATATCGATAGTTGACATCGATATCGCGCTTGACTATCGATAATACCAGGTCGCTGACAGGCTTTTACAAACTGGTAGTTCATAATTATATATTCTTCTTGTGGTGTACAATATATTTTAATATGGAAAGACAGAAATCTATAGATATTGTGTCTCTATCTACAATATCATTTTCTTAGTATTCTGATATTCAATATTAATAATTTGCCATTCGTTTTGTAATAAAAAGAGACATATTGGTAAACAAAGTAGACACAATATAAGGATAACAACTTCTTTAATATGCTATATTGGCTGCATATAGGTATAGATCTTTATATGTACCGTTATCAAGCAAGCATGAATAGTGTGAACATGGTACGTAATTATATATAACAGGTGAAAGATTAACCGTTACAAGAAGACCGGCTTATGGCTGCATATCATATTTTAATCAGATCAACTCATTTAACCACCTCGGAGGATATTGTTTTGAGCCATTGAGTATTGACTCACAAGTTGTTCACACTGGGCATTGATAGTTGTCCTTGGTTATTCAGTATATGTTTACACCAGTGAAGATCCGGGTTAGAATAGGTCTTCAGCAACCCATGCTTGCCGTAACAGGCGACTATGCTTGTCGTAAGAGGCGACTAACGGGATAGGGTGGTCAGACTCGCTGACTTTGTTGATGCATGTCATCGATTCCAATTACGTGGATCGATACTCATGATGTCAATCACTGGATTGTCTGGTCCAGACTCGATTATTTACAGACAACCGTCATATAGCTGTAATATTGCTGAGTGAGGCGTTAAACAACAAACAAACAAACAGTATATGTTTACATGCCTGGGATATATCCGCACCGATGAATAGACATTTTGTAAATAATTCTCCTCAAATTGCTCAAAACTCCCAACAGCGATATACCTGTCTAATTAACAAGTTGCGAGACACCTTTTTATGCATTATTCACTGCAGAGGAGGTCATGTTTGATCAGTCAATAAGTTCATATAGATCTGTAAATATATACTGAAAAGGATTCATTGGGAAGTTTTAAGCAGAGTACTGCCATATCATTGGGCGTTTGACATTGTTCATGAATATTTGAACGCAAGCTACTCAAAGGTATTTGGGTAATGATTTATTTTACGTAAATACGCAGTTTGTATGGAGCTCTGTATGGTTTGTGAAGATCATTTAGAATTATCCCAGGACACAAATATACTAATCAGACAATTGCAATACTCAACCCCTTGAAGGAAGTTTAGCGCCGCTTGCTGTGTATCTCCACGTTAAATAGTATCTCCTATTACTATTCTGATGAAACATAGTTATCTTTGTACACAAAGTGGCATACTCCTTTCGAGATACAGAACCCAAACAGGTGTTTGTTTGTTTGTTTACTTGTTTGTTGACATGTTTTGTTTCATGGCAATAGTTATCGACCTTTGAAATTGCTTTATTTCCGTCTTTGCATCTTCTGCCACGGACTTCCAATTATCTGGAGGAATATCCACGTTCTTGTACCGAACTTATGGTATCGATTGTATCTTAAGCCTATATAAAATGAACTCTGTGTCATGTGTGGTAAGAATATATGGATATTGAAATATAAGAAAAATGAGAAGGGTGGCGCTGAGCTTTTTCCATGTGTACGTTACAAAAATGCATCCGTGGTCCCCGTGGGATTTCCGGGTTAGACATGATCACCTGTGTTGGTCGTTAGGGGTGACCAAATGGATCGGACGGTCAGGCGTTGCGACTTGGTTGATTGTGTATCACCCGTACCCCAACGGAGGAGTCGTTGCTCACGGTATCAAATCACCTGGTCAAGACATAATTTACAGGCCGCCGTCACATAGCTGGAATACTGCTGAGTGCAGCGTTAAACAAGAAAAAAAAACATGAAAACGGTGTCAGATTCGATTCAGAGACGTTTATTTTTATACAATATCAAGATACATTAAAATGACATGATATGACATCGGATGACACTGACATAACACGATACATAAGATTGCTGATGAAGAATACACAAGATGTATTATGATGAAGTTGGTGGTTAATTGGAAGATTGTAGATTTTTTACATGTATAATACGCTTGACGTTTCTTTTTTCTGGTGGGGGCACGGGTGGTCCAGTTGTCTAAGGCGCCGCGATTCGCTGTGCAGAGTTGCGTCCCTTGGGCACGCCAGAAACCTATGATTGTGGGTTCGAAACCCGGTTCACCCCGATTATGTTTCTAGGTTTGTCACCCCAAACCCGTGCTTGTGGGATTCACCGAAGTGGTAAACGTCTGAGACCTTCATCACTTCGGGCTTTCCTCCCACATTAAGTTGACACGCCGCGATATAACTGGAATACTGTTAAAAGCGGCGTTAAACCCAACTCACTCACTCTCTCACTCTTATTTCTGGTATAAAGAGACAGCTAGAACAACGGCTCGTACATTCCGTGGCCAAACTGATTTTTCCAATATGATATAAAACGTCAACGATAGAGAACCAGTCTCGATCATCGGACAAAATAAATTCCACTGGGTGTAAAAGGCAAAATAGAGGTGACAAATAATGAATGGATCACTGAAAATCAGTGGACACCAGGTGTTCGCACACTAGGTGTTATATATGGTATTGTTCTCCACCTCCCTCTTCATATTTACAAACAGCTGTTACAGGTTCCTAGTCATATAATACAATTACGATCTCTACAGTCGAGAAATCTCAATTAGGGCTCGGGGCGGTCGGGTAGCCTAGTGGTTAAAGCGTTCACTCGTCCCGCCGAAGACCCGGGTCCGAGTCCCGACATGGGTACAATGTGTGAAGCACATTTCTGGTGTCCCCCACCGTGATATTGCTGGAATATTGCTAAAAGTGGCGTGAAACCATACTCACTCACTCAAATAGGGCTCTTGTACCAGAGTCTTCATTGATATTTTGCAGCACCCTTTTGACGAATGTTCTATGGAAGCGTACCATTTTCGGCAGAATTGGTCAATGAGAACTTGTCTTATTCTGTTTTTTAAGATATGCAATGCATCAAAGGAGTTGTTGAGCCAGGAATATATCGCAACTATTATTACTGGTACAATACTATTGCAATAGTCCAATGCCCCAAATAGTCACCGCGGTCGACAATGTCAGTGCCATCGTGTCTAACAGGTCGTATTATCATTTCTCGGTAGCGGTATAATTAGGAAATAATGGTCCCTGCCACCTCCGAGCCTATTTCGTGACCTCCGACTCTTCTAAGCCAACCCAACAACTGTTCTGTCGCCTGGTGGACATACAATTGATGAGGTGACTGCAAAAAGGTGTCAAAACCACTTTAGGGTGTGTCGTAAGCGGAAAATAATGACAGTCCGACGATCAATGGAACAGGAAATCCGACATAAAGAAATCTACTTTTGTGTTGGCGAGTTACATATAAGAAAGATAGCGATCGATGGTTGGGTCATACTTCAATTTGGATAAAAGCGTTTACTTATATAGATAGCTGCAACTTCAAGGGGTTGGTGGAGTGGGATCGATATGTTGCTGGGGTCATACTTTCTTGTTTTGATGTTTCGTAATTATATACAGATGAAGTGTAATGAACAGAAAGACGTTTCTTTTATTACAATGTTTCTTTTATTACAATGAATACCATGTTTATTGTGCACACACACACGTACGCACGCACGCACACACACACAGACACATGCATATACGGTCAACTACGTTTATAACGAACACGCTTATAACGAACTTATTTTTTGTCCCGAAAATTTGCTGCAGTAAAGCTGTGTATGTGATTATAACGAACTACGGTTATAACGAACTAAAATTAGTGGTCCCTTTGAGTTCGTTATAACCGTAGTTTACTGTATTATATAAGGCAGCGGTGACCAAGTGGATTGAGCGTCTGTCCGGCGAACGGAATGTCGGTGGTTCGATCCTGGCCTGCGTCATACCAAAAGACCTTAAAAGATGGTACTTGTTGTTGCCCTGCCCGGAGCTCGTCATTAAGGCAATAAGACCAGGACTGGTCGGCTCAGAGTCAATACACTGTGTCTGAGTAGGATATCCGTGGTATCTCAGTGGGCTAGCACTCTGAAACCGACAATAGCCACACACACACACACACACACACACACACACACACACACACACACACACACACACACACGAACACACACACGAACACACACACACACGTGCATATGCAGGTCGCTGTATAAGTGCAATAATCTTGAACGCGACATTAACCCCATTTCACCCCAAACATGCTCAACACCACATATTAATGTAAATAACGACGTTTAAAGGCTTCAGCTAAATCTGTTATGAAAGATTCAACGTGGAATTTTATTTGAAGTAGTTACCAATCTGGTTTTGTCAGATATGAAAAACTTAAAATGTCGAAATCGGAAACATTTTCCATCATATTTCCGATATATCCTGAAATGTGCACTATTTAGTGATAAAATCCCGAGTAGGGGGCGAATTCGAGACCAACCCCTGCTGAGCTCTGTCTCTGATATTTCGAAAAAACTACGAAAACACGTATCAACTAGATTTCTCTAATACAAGAGTATGGAGTAGAATGATTTTATCATTGTCACAATCTACTCGCGTCGAGTTGCTGAAATGACAACATGTCAATCAAATTGCTGGTTTTGAAAGATCAAACCAGCGCGGTGTTATTCGCCGAAGTGTGGCGCGAAACTATCAGATAAATACACACCCGCTTCGCTATACCGCGTTGAAGGTATACACATAAGATACCTTTTAACGTAAATGAAACTGATTTGTTTAAATAGATATATACTCGTTATACTCATAGAAGAAACGATTTAGATGAGTAATTATTTTCGGGTGTTTCAAGGGTCTGAAAGTGAAATCGCGTTATATCGGGGTGGGAAAAGTGTGTATATTTCAGATAGATTGATAGGAACATTCTGAATTGCTTGTTTGTAATTCCCAGTCCTTTTTATATGAATGGGAAAAGGTGTGAATCTCGGTACAACAGGTATTTAGAGACTTCCAATGGATTTAGTCTAGTGTACCCTGCCTAGACTTTTTAACATATCTCAACCAAAGCTTTAAGTGTATGCTTAAAAGGTTTCCTTTGACGGAGCAATGCTTTTACATCCGGTATAGTTGACAAAAAAATAACGCGCTGACATTAACTTCGAGAGAAATTTTACAGAAATACAGAAATCCATCTTATTTATTAGTTACTGTTTACACATATGTATTAGATGCATTGTGCTATTTACGTGTATAAGCATATAACTGCCATTCTGCTGTTATATATGCCCCAATATATATTTGATATGGTCGTTATAACCTCTTGAATCCTTTACGCTGAATCCTGATAATTTAGGAAAATATGGACATATTTCAACATTCACATAACGATCGTCGTAAATGTTGTCAATTACGAGGCATTGCGTTTTGTTTAATTGAGTGTCATATCCTACACTCAGGAAAAAAAATGAATTTGATGTCGATTAAACACTTTTAAAGTGAATTAGATGCGGGTAATTACGTGGTATATCAAGTTTGTTCCCGACAACATGATTTGTTCATTTCATCCCCTTCTCAAGTCGTAGTGCAATTTACAACTTTGAAATGTCAACTAGTCTTTGTATAGACGTTGTGAATAGCAATGGCCTTTTCACAGTCCGCCAGTCACTGTTAGGCATTCAGACACAATCAGCAAGCCAGCGGGGCGCTAACAGATCTAGCTATCCCTATGCGACATCATTTCCGTGAATGCTGAAATATTTACATTTGCTTTTATACAAAATATATCATATACATTGTGGTACAATGTGTACCCTTTTAAACCTATAATTACAGGTTTTATACGTACATAAGAGCGACAAAATCCTGTCCGTTATAACAAGAAATCGCTGCTAAAAGCTCAGTCCGTTGTACGATTGCGAGTGTATCATATGCGTGTTACAGGTTACGATCATTCTTTCGAGAACACCTGGTGTCATAAATATTTGATCGTGGTTCATAAACATGCTCGCGATATTGTCGGAATCGTACAATGGACTGTACGTTTAGTAGAGATTTATTATGATGAATGGAATTGTTTTGGGCGCTTCTATTTGCTTTTATATATTATCACTATCACAATAAATCCTACTCATTGTGTTACGTTGTGTATCAAACGTCTGAGCCATGTGTCCGTTTGGACCCCACTCCCACATTGGGCTGACACATTGTGCTATAAACTGCTCAAAAACGATGTTAAACCCAACCCACTCCTTCATTTACCGTTTAAAATGATAATTTCAGTCTTATACTCATGTTCGTGGGTTTCACCGAAGTGGTAAACGTCCAAGACCTGCATCACTTCGGGCTTTCCTCCCACAGTAAGCTGACGTGCCGCGATATAACTCGAATAATGTTCAAAGCGACGTTAAATCCAACTCACTCACTAAAACGATAATTACAGGTAATCACACTTATATATCCGCCCCATTAAGCGAACAAAGTCAAAACGAAACTTAATCGAATTCATAAATCCTACTCTCCACTGATATCACAATGACACCAGGTGTTCGTGAAATGTGAACCAATTAGGTAGAGATAAGGCCTCGTGGTGCAGATGGTGAATACTGGACTGAACTTCGTCAAAAACAATTTGCTGTTATCTATACCACTTCTTTTTCTTTTAACAAAAATGGAACGTAAAGAATAATGGTTGACTTGTGTAAAACTGTAGACATTATAGACATTAGTGGTGCCTCTTTCAGACATAAAACTATGTTTTCTTTAGCCTGTCTCATCCCACGTTAGAGAGGAGACAAATATGTATGTTTCCCTTTGAAGAAGCTAATTAGATATGCATGCTGCGTTCATTTAATGCCTCAACTGTTATGTATCGCCCTGACTGACATCTACATGATATGTGAGTGACACATTACTGACTGACAGTTGTATATTTCATGCAAATACTTTGCACAGTATTCAACGTCATGTATGTCGTTTATTTCTATTCCGATCTATGTTTTTATAACATTATATGCTTTCCTTAGTATTCTTAATTGTATCATAACGATCTGTTTAATTGTTAAACTGGAAGATCCTCGTCAATAGTCAAGGAAGCAATTTCATACTGAGTGAAAGAAACAACGATCAACATACCGACTTTCGTTGCGGAAAATGTCAATATGACAACAACTGACACTCTACAGCCCCTCGTAAATCTTACTCTTTCATGAACCCGGAGTGAGAAGTGGTTCTTTAAATACACTTCATGATTGTGTTTTCCCTTCATTTGCAAGCAAAACGAACAATGGGTAAATACCCCTACTAAGATAATATACACGCACAACCCGATCCCGATAAACAAACAGAGATCCCCAGTCGGTATGACGGTATATTTGTAAAAGGGAAAAATGTGATTACCCAGGTCATTTATCATAATGCACGACACGTCGTTGGCGTTGATCGTCTAATGCGGGGTGTTAATGTGCTTGTGACGGACATTGCGAATTAAGCCCCCGACCAATACTATTATTTGTTTATAATAATCTGTTTACTCCGCTCAGTGACGTCATATGTCCACATTTGGGTCATAGGTCGTTCACGTTTAAGGGTCCGAAACAAGGAATGAGTTGAGTTGCGTTTACGCCTCTGAAATGAATAAAAAGAAAATTGTGATTTATATTGCTTGTTATGGACATTGCGAATTAAGCCCCTACCAACACAATTATTTGTTTATAATAATCTGTTTACTCGGCTCATGTATGTCCAAATTTGGGTCATAGGTCACCCAGGTTGAAATGTCGGAAAGAAAGAGTGAATGGATTGAAATTATATAATCGTAATAATTTTAGGGCTCGTTTTGAAATGCATGTTTGTTGTTTAAGCCGCTCTCAGCAATAGTCCAGGGTGCCGTTGTACGAAGTGATTCTAGCGCTAAGGTGATCGTAACTCTCATACCTTAGCATAGACAGTTGTAGCCCTAAGGTTGAGTTGTACAGCGACACCGTTTGATGACGGCGGTGTGTAAAAAATCGTATCTGGACCAGACAGTCTTTAAAGCATGTGTTTTATTTTGTGGGTTTAACCTATTGGTATACATAAGCCTTAGTAACACATCCATAATTGTTCCAGAAAAAAAAGAAATTTGGACGAAACTCTCAAGGAATTAAGAAGTTAAGGAATTACAAAACCTAAACAGTTCATATCTCTCAACAAATACTCTTGTTTTCGTGTATGGTCTATTTCCTTGCTTGGTACCGAATTCTGTTTTCCTGTTTGCCTATACATGGTGTAGATACATATCTAATTTTATGGTTCAAACTTACTATGTTAATATAAACAGCATTTGAACGCGCTAGCATTACTTTATCTATTACCACATACTGGCAATGTCTGGTAAGTTCATTAACAAAGTATTTCATGTTGTGAGCGCCAAAGCTTAAGTCAATATGAAAAACGTCGGGATAAAGGCGCGAAGCCACAAAGACGGGTTGTTTTGGAATCAAAATTCCAAATTTGAAAATTTATGATGAAAATGAGAAGGCCAGATTATAATATCCGAGTCCAAATGTTGACTTTTTTTATAATAAATTCCACAGTGTTTGTAAGAAGAGGCCATTGAATGGTCTCCCTGTCATGCAATGTTTCATGGCTTCAATTTATTGAGAAATCGTTCACTCTTTTCAATGTTTTGTTTACTCAACGAAAAGCCGAAAGTAATACGTCAGTTTGGTCTGTCAAATTAAATCTCAACTATTTCACCGAACTTCTGTCGGGTTTGCTTTCAACCAATGTTAATTTTATATACGCTTGAATAAATTCTCATATTTATTATATTTTGTCCATTCAACGCACAGTGATCAAAGGTTGTTCTGCATTTAAAAGTTCAATGTAAAAACTAGAAAGCGATGACGACAAGTTGAAACCGCTTGTCCAAACGATGGTGCTATACTGTTCTTGCTGACGAAAGCCCCTTTGAAAGGTTCGATTCTTTTAAATACCACTTAAGTGTAAAGTCGGCATGTTAAAGCAAAACCGACCATTTAACACAAAGTGACTATTATTAAATTATACAGAACAAATCCAAAGCAAAGCAAGTCTAGGTGGGACTTTCCCACCTGTCGGCAAGGATCAAAGTCAAGATGCCTTTTCACCTTTTAGTCTGAAAAATCTTCGCATTGTCCTCTGTCTTATAATACAAAACATAGCCAACAAAGAACCGGGGTGCATCCAGGATGAGAAACTTTGGACATATTTGGTCTTGGGCTGCAGCATTTTCCTCAGAGGATGACCACCAGTGGACAGTGGTCATTACGAACGATCAATCATACAGACTGTCAGTCCCGTGTTGAAGTTGGTGTAACCATCGAACCCTAATGAGATAATTGGCAAGCCAAGCTAGGCTTCTAGCTGAGAACAGCGAGATGAAACAGAGACCGCGTTCTACTTTCACAATGATTTAATTGGCTCGAGTCAGACTGGGTCGGATTCAATTTGTGTGCGGAATTTCACCGGTTGGAGCGATTAATTGTCTTAGGTGATAACATGCTTGTTTTCTCAAATTAAAGATTTCACTTGCGAATATGAAACCTAGCGTTGCGTCATTGATAGTTACCTGAAACCTTTCCCTTCATCCCCACCCACCCCCGAGAGCCCGACCCCTCTCCACTAATCCCCCACCCCCGTGTGTGTCTAGCTGTACCCTGCAATCATAGCCCTACCCACACCAAGTGACAGGGTGTTATTCTCCGACATCCCCTTCAGTGCGGGAAACTTGTGTCCTGTCCATGATAGCGTGTGATGGATAGAGAGAAGTTCGTCCCCCCTAAGTGTTATCTTTTCACATAACTATCTCTCTTTCATAGTTTTTATTGTTCTTCCAGATACAATATTTGTTGTTTTCAAAAATAACGTTTCAAGGCTTGCAAAACCCTTAAATCAAATTTTCTTTATACGTAACCATATATCTTTCCCTCTTGTCATTGTTTCTGACAGGTGAACATTCGTTACCACTGCATGCCCTTATAGGTTTCGTCCTTGATATACCTATGTATATATATTAAATAAAATTAAATAAACTTAAATATGTTATTTATTAATCTATATAAATATATGTTCACCTAATAGGGAAACCTTGAATGTAAACTCTGAAATCACTTTCTGTCTTTCTCTTCAGACGGTAATAGCTTCCACGTAATGTGCTCAAGGAAACGTTGCCACAACTGATAAATAGAAACACAACAATGGGTATCGATCGGACCCTCCCCTCCTCTCTCTCTCTCTCTCTCTCTCTCTCTCTCTCTCTCTCTCTCTCTCTCTCTCGTTTGTCCCTGTATCGTTTATCCTGCTCTCGCTCTATTCTTAGAACCTTCAAACAACAATCACCCCTTCCCTCTTTCTCTCTATCGACAGTCCTCACAGCTTACCCTCGACAAAGGTGTTGTTCTTGATATGTCTATGTTTATTGTTCAACCTCTTCTCTTTCTTTCTCTTTCCTCCTCTCTTATCTTTCACGTTTTTCTCTTTCTCGCTCTACCGGACGGTTGGTGTATTGTAAATGAATCTAAGTGTTTTGGACCTGCGTTCTCTCTTACCCATAAGGTGGTTCCTGGACATCGTGATATGATGCTCTACTTGGCACGTCGCGTTGTTGTACAGAAGACCTTACAAAACTATTATCTCTCTCTATATATATACACTCCTAATACGATGCAATTTAGTTGTATCGTGTAAAAGAATAAAGAACACATCAGAGTCCAATAAACACGTTAATGCTTCAGTACCTAATCTTTAACACCCATCAACTATAAAACCAGTGAGAAGGTCCATTGAATCAACCACTGACAGTCAATATTGATAGCTCTAAAACTTGAAAATATACAGCGTTACAATAAACTTCGTGTCACAGTTGCCGATCAGCCTTTGTCTTAGGAATGTAGTACCCCTCCCTCCCACCTCAACCGCCCCTCCCGTCAAGTCCCGTCCCCCGCGATATGCGATGACATGCATGCAAGCGCCAAAGCAGTGATTTATGGGCTAACATTAGCCCTCAATGACGGATAGAGCGTAAGGCCCAGAGTGATACCCTCCGATGTTCTGACTCCCTTAATCTTCACTTTGTTCTTCGAAAATTTCAGGGTACCAGACAGAAAATTGAGACAAAGTGCGTTTTAATTAGAAAACAAGGTATCTGTAATATTAGATTTATCGTTTTTGTTTCCCTAATATAATTTCTACCCTTTCGTCTGTCAAAATAGATACTTCTCGTCCTAGCTTCATCTGGAGCAAATTAATCCGTTTGTTCCTTTCCGTTTGGTGTACCCATGTTAGAGCGGCCATTAAGGTTTATTATTTTGTCAAACGCGGTCTTTTTGTGTTAGCGCGTGTGTGATACGGCGCGATTTGATCGTGTTCACGTTTGTACTTTGGCGTACAATCACGCACGACTTTTCATACTCGAAGCCGTCGAAAATATACACTTAGGAAAATACAAGTCGAGTCCATTAAATACTTAGGTGCAGATTTCCGATCTTCAATAATTCCTCGTTTTTTATTAAAAAAAAAAAGAATTACCGTAAACATACCTGCACGGTATCCGTTACAGATATTTAAAAAAAGTTTAATTGTTGAAGTGTTAGAATGATTTATTAGTTGTTTCAAAAAGCAGAGAAAATTACACAGCATTCGTTTTAAGTTTAACAGTTTGAGATATTGCAAACGTTAACGCTTGAAGTGTAGAATTTCACGAGTCTGAATAATGATGTGGCCTCTGTGTATTTAAACAAAGAATGGTATTCGTTGTTAAAAATACATATCTGCGTAGTTTAAATTGTAAAACTGTATCTTATTATATCCCATATTCATATCACGATGGAGCCGCGTGAATTAGTAATGTACATTTGGAGAGGTCGTTTGCTTTCTCAGTTCTAGTTAAGATTTGTATTATCACCTAATAACGTACAATTCATATACATACTGGTACCCTCAATACGTATGCGTATATATAACTTCAAATAGTTTCTCTGGAGAAACTCCGCCAGGGAAACTTTGAAACTAAATGTATAATATTATGTGCAGTCTTCCATCTTACAAACACTAAATTACGTCAACCCAAATCCTTTTCCAATCGTCTTTGTAAATAAACCAGCGTAATGCATATTCATAGAAGCAGCACAAGTAAACTGATGTATGAATATTCATGAACTTGAATCCGAATCCACTGCACGGAAATATCGATACATGCTACTTTACACGTGCACATCATATCGATTTCATTGAAATGTATTGTCTATTTTCTTTCACTGGTAAAGTATGGCAATAAAAACTGTTACCCCATGCCCAACACTTTATTTAAACACGATTCAAGCTAATAGTTTTAACTCCCCTGGACACAAAAGCAGATGTTGCCATTGCTCCTAGCGATGCCTACCCCTCTCTCGAACCCCCAACGCTTGCTCTCCACTTCGCCCCGCCCCCCTGCCTGCGTCTTCGGCCTTCTGGACACTGTCCACTCTGCGGTGACCAAGGCGTGGCCATCCATCACCGATTCGTTTCGCTCCGTGTCAGTAGTCAAGAGGCCATCTTTGTTTAAGATTTCAATGACAGATTATAATTTGATACACCGCCTGGGACTAGATTTTGGACACATATGTCTATTTAAAGTCTGCCCATCTGGAACATGGTATATGGCAGTGGGATATATGTTTTCAAATATATTCAAGATACATAGTATTTATATATTGTTCGTGAAACTTAAAACTATTTTCCATAACATGACCCATCTTTGAAATTCAGGGAATTTAAATGGATTTGAGATGTAATTTTGCTTCCAAAGAAAATGATGGTATGTGATATTCATGATGTTGACATTGACGAAATTGACAAGGATGCGGCAAAAGGGAAAAAGATATATGTTTTTATCATGATTAAACTTGTTGTTACCAGTAATACTCATCATGGGGAAGATAGACTTGAATGTAAGACGAGTGATAATGATTGATGTGTTTTTCAGAACATAGTGTGTGTGTGTGTGTGTGTGTGTGTGTGTGTGTGTGTGTGTGTGTGTGTGTGTGTGTTCATTACCTACCCGCGAGTTGATCTCATAATACTTGTATCAGTTGGTAATTATAGTTTTCTGGTATTTGGCTAATATAGATATTAGTAACACCATTGTGTACATAAATTGAGCCAAATAAACTATGATCATTCAAATCATTAAAAAATAGCGGTCGATCATTATATTACGTTGTACTTTTTGCGGGTCATTGACGAAGAATATAGTATTCACATTCAAGTTAATATTGCTGATGAATAATTAATAATAGTTTCATAACATTTGGAACTCGTGAATTAATCCAGTAGTTCATATGTATATTTACATTCCCGTGCACCTGTGTATATTTCTACTATCAATGATTGATTTATAAGATATACAGTATCAGATATTTGTGGGGAAAAATCAAAATTTAACCCCATGAAATAATTAGGTTCAAAGGGAAATGTTGTAAAACTCTCATAATAATTAAGTGATATTTACATACGCTGATTCTTATATCACATATACAGTGTCACATACAACTGAAATGTACACGTGTCGATTTCATGAAAGGCAAGTGTGTACATTAAGAGATATAAATCGGTGTATCTTCCTGGGATAAAGAAAACACAAGCTGTTCGTTCCCTTGCTATGAATTGGATATTTCCCCTATCCTATATAGACAACAATAGGACAATTTTGTTACCAACTGTTTTATTGCCCAGAGCTATATGGGGAGACAGTTTATCGGATTAATATGTCATATTTTAATCCCAAATGACAAAGGCTACTTTGTCTGAACACGTTCAAAGAAAACACTCCGTATTCCCTTAGGCACATGTTTTTCGTATCAAGTCAGTTGGGATGGTGTTTTTTATACTCAAAGTTTCATGTTTCGGAAATGATTTTTTCGTGAACGTATGTATTTTGCATTAAGGGCCTGGATATAACAGGTTCGCGGAAGAAAAGGTTTAGTGGTTTTCAAGAAGGCAAAAAATGCCTCAAATTACAGGCAAATGAAGTTATTTTACAAAATATTGTGTTAGTAGACTCTGAGTGAATAAACTGGTGTGCCTTTGTTAGAACTTATTTGCCAGCATTTTGGTAGGCATAAAATAGTATTTATTACTCATAGCTTTAAAAAAGTGACAGAAACATCGCTCCTTGTGTTTATATTACAAGTTTGCAACAACAATACTCGTGTTGATGTTTAATGCTTACGGGAGATAAACGTCTCAGTGAGTGTAAAAACGCCAATAAATAAAATTCAGCAATAAATGCAAAGGATGATGTGTTCTTTAGTTCAGTGAATTTACTTTTTAATGAATGATGTGTCAAGTTTAACAAGTTTATGGGATAATGTGTGTTTATAAACAATGTTTGTAGCATGGATAAATCAATATTATTCAAAGTGATTGTTTTGTTAACAGAATTAGCTTTCGATAGTTGTCGGTTGTAAACGAATTGACATTCATGATGCATTTTGTCAATTAAAATACGTACATTTTATTTAGATAAAATATTTATTTTCAATAACAAATCGCATGCAATGAACAGTTTTACCGAAAATTCAGTTATGATTGTTTATGATAATAAATGATTTTATTTTTATACAATAAAATAGGTACTTCGAACAGAAAACAAACAGAGAAAGTTATAAAACGGCACCAGTCTAATGCATATTTTAAAAAATATTTGAAATGTTCTGTGAAAATAAGTAGGACATTATTGCAATCAGAGGACGTAATACGGGAGGTTTTAGTGACTTTGGAAAATTTCACCAGTTTCACATAACGCAATGAGCACATATTCCCAGGTCGTATTTCTTCCAGCGTTGACAAAACACGATCATAATTGCCGATCACAATTCGGCGCATGTTAAATACAATCGGTGATTTGCAGCGACGACGTGGCTTTTAACATGAAAGCATTTTTAATCAAGTTTTAAATTGTGTAATTAAACAGATATGGCAAAAATTCAAATTTTATCGCCCGTAAGCTAAGTTTTATGCGGAACTTCCGAAACATTGAAAGTCACTCAAAAATTAAAATTTTCTCGATCCTTCTTTTGTTTGCATATTTTTCAAATTCATAAGGATGTCTGCTTCGAGAGTTGACACTGCAGCCTTAGGCTGTCGAAACATTCAACATGCATTGTATAATACAGGCAGATGCAATGATAACGAGAAGCAATGACGTTAGACTATTGTGCATATGATAATTTAACTATACCATGCAACAAATGGGTCGAATTATTTCGGCTGCAAATTTAATGTGACAATCACATAATTATCACTTCGGTCTTCTATAGCCATAAGAATCATCTTGCACAACACAAAATAATAATATAATGAAAAAAATAATTAAATACTAAATTTTTATTACCTTAATGTCGTTGTTTCCGCTAATGAAAGTTTTGACAGAAAATATTTAATTTATTTTTTTAATTTCTAGTTTAGTTTTGTGATATAATTGTAAATGGAATATTAGGTACATAATCCCATTAAAACATTGTTGTCTATTTCACTGGCCCGGTAGGAAGGGGTAGATGCTAGCTATTTAACAAACTCAAGACTGTAGCGTTTACTGTGTAACGGGAAAGGCGGTTTATGGGCTCGACATAAGAAGTGTTATGTCAATACCCTCGTTTTAATTGAGACAATCTTACCTCACACGCTTTAGCACTTGTCCAGTTAAAGAATGCGTAGTTTGGACACACTGACCAACACACAATGACCACTGGACTGGTCAAGTTGCCTTTTTCTGCCACAATAGACTTGTAACGCTCACCCCCACTGAGCTCAAATGTGTCGAAAAATCACACAATTCACTTTTAAAACTCTTTTCAAAATCCTAACTAGAAGCTTACGCAAAGACTGACTGGGAATTTGTCCTACGTTTCTAGAGGGTAGGGTATTTAAAGGCAAGTTTTGTCAGGCTGGGCAATTTCGTTGATTTATATGGTCTTAGAATAATTGATGTCGATTTCATAGCACTGAAATGTCTCTCTCCACGTGTTCCTTTGCAGATCACTGTAAACAGAGCGAGAGGCGAGTCGGCGCTGATTGGTCGACGCGGAGTCACGTGACAGTGTTGAGTCGTAACATGCAGTGATAAGTTGGGGCTTAACTATGTCTGCTGCCCCTCAGAATGAAATAAAGTTTGGAATTCGAAAGATGCAGAAGGGCTATTGTGAACAAATGCCGTCTTACCAAGGTTTCTACCCATCCGAAAGCGGATATAAGTATGACAATGCGTTCAACTACAACTCGGGCTGTCCAGAGTCGAGTGGCTACTACAGCTCTACCAGTTGTGCAGTGCAAAACCATGCGAGTCAGGGTAACGGAGACACATGTATGCAAGATTACAACGATTCACAGTATAATAATTCCTGTATGCAAAACTCGTCCCTTCCATGTGGACCAGGGGTGAACAATCTTCACCCGAATCCGTCTATCAAACAGGAGATATATCCATGGATGAAAGAATCAAGACAGAACTCCAAACAGCGACAAAGCGTCGCAGGTAAGTTCCGTAGTGAGTGATGTATTGGTCGCGAGTCCTAGGTTGGCAATAAACGCGTAACTAGAACTATCTAATGCCGGTCGGTGATCGCCAGTGCTATTAGATGAATGACGCAGCACTGACAGAATGATGCGTCAGCCGCGCAAGAAGGTTTAAACACTTAGAGAGTTTTTTTTACAGTGTAAATGATTAATGAGATTTAGATTGTGCCGCTTGCATTTGTTTTGGTTTCGACTGGCTAAATGTCGGACAGAATGACGAACGATGTGTTAAAAATCTAGACTGGGAAATTCCCTATTTTGGATAATTTCCTCCAGTTAAATGAATTCAATTGCACTACTATGTAGGCCTTACTGCATGTGTACTTAGTAATGTCAATCAAATGTCATGTCAATATCAGGACGTTTGGAACGTATAACATCTATCACAGTTAGAATTTTGTTATTTCGTATTTTTTTATATATGTGAAACTGTCATTGATTTCTCGTCTTGGGTTGACAGTGTAATTTAGAACTAGCTTCAGAATTCTCAGTTACCATGATAATCAACACGTGGCTTATTAATGTACACTGAAGCTGCTCTTGTTAAAGAAATATCGTTACATGGTGATAATGATTCAAATATATATTGAAATTCATAAATATATCCTACCCTTTTTCATTATTTTGAATATTATGTGTGTAACTTCATCCATCTTACAATTCAGTTATAAATCATAGTTATTCAACAATATTTATCCTTGATGATATCCTTTGTCAAAAATGATAAAGTGGCAGCAATAACACGCTTTTTCATAACTATCCCATATGACTGAGTACATTTCCATGCGATGACTTTATACACACACTTCATATCTTAACTTTACACGCATAATTCGTTAATGTATCTTTTAACAAGTATTAAATATATTATCTTTTTTATTATTATCATTTACATAAAGGGATCCTACCTTAATATAATATAATCATAACATAAACTCACTGAGGCAGAATAACAATCTTTTATAATGCTATAACCTGAGATCATATAAATCAGCCTTTATCTCATATTTATGTATGTATGGCTGTTTTATCGAAACAAATTTGCTCCGGCAAATTTACCTTCAAGCCATACTGGTAAACGTCTCATAAGGCTTAGCGGACTGGTCCGAGATTTATGTTCAGTCCTAATTTAGCGATCGTAAATGGTTGTCTCCTAAACGATAGTGAGTTCCATTTTCCCCCTAAATGCCTTAAAACACCCTGCTACCGCCTCGCCTCCCTATCTCAGCTCTTGGGGGGATTTTCTCCCCATAACATTTAGCTCACTCGAACGCAGTGGAGCAGATAAACTTGAACGCTGGTCACATAAATTTTTCATCGCGTGAATATAAAAATGTCAAAGACGCAATTAGAAGCGTAATTCCACCTCTAAGTGATCACTCCATCAGTGAGGTGTATATTTCTCAGAGAAAACTTATACAGTTCAGCACTTAAAATTACCTGACTATAATTCAAAATACGTGTCAAAATAAATCTGTTGGGTTGATGTTATTGTGTGTTTTCATGGGTAGGATTTTGCTTTGACGATGAACCAAAATGTGACTTCTTTTATGGCAAATTGAGCATTACAGGGATTTCATAAAGGTAACATAACAATATTCATTGTGTAAGACATTGAAGTTATTTAAATATTCATGTTTATATTAGTTGGGCTATATATCAAATTGTCACATAGTCATATATACTTTTGTTTCGCAAAATTCCATTTGTAAAGTATGTGTAATATATAATTTTACAAAAATATAAATGTTCCAGATTGTCGTGAAAGGGTTACTCAATATAAATACTACAGGTCAGCCTACAATATAGATACATCTCTTGTCAATTTTTAAAGCTTTATATCATAGATGACTCACAAGTGTAATGTACAACAATGCATTTCAATCAAATTTACAGAAGGCATTGGAAACCGCTTCATTTTATCTGTCTGTGTTTGTTTCCACTGAGAACCTGCACATGTTTCTAGCAGTTTATGATCCCTGCATGCATTCGGTTCTTTACACCAGTGTCTTATTTGTGTAATGAATGACACAGTTGTGTCAATATGCATGCTGGTGAACAAAAACTGTCAATAATAGAAGCAGATGTCAATTTCGTGTCAATATCACTTCCTCTCACCACGTCTTATGTATACAAACCATGAACGAGCTGGAAACCATGTGTGTTCCATGTAGGTATCATGCAATGCGTTAACATAAAGCATTATCCTCTGCTCAAAATACATCTTGAATAAGCATTATCTGATTTTTAAGTATAACACAAAGGCTATTGATAAACATTTATTCAAACACGCTGTAAGTAAAAAGCATGTTTTTGATAATGAATACATTCGAAACCAAAATAAAAATGTTGTTTCTTCGCTGTTGTTATTTATAAGGCATTTTCGGAGCGAGTTGAATTACTTCTGTGTAACATGTATGTTAATATTTCTACCGTACTTCTGGTTGAGCCAATTCTTTACGTAAGTACGCCCATATATTACATGGATTGCCACTTTGATAAACAGAAAAGGAGTGCCCCTTTATAGGAGTGTACGGTATAGGAATAATGAAATATTGTAAAAGTAAGATTCCTTCCTTTTTTTTATCGTAGTTCACCCCCAAAATGTACTTCAGTGGGGCATGTCAATCTTGTGTTTTCGATGCTATCATTCCAGGATCACTCAGTATTAAACAAAGATAGCGCATCTTGCAACATTCTTTCTATTGAGGGGCAGTATTTTTGAAACATTTTCGCCTGTTCTGACTGGGTTTATAAATAACCTCTTGGATCTGGGCTGGACTGATATGACAGAAATTGTAAGTCTGCAAACACGCTGTTTCAATTAAAGAACGCCGCTTCGTCAAAAACAAACTTAAAAAACGGACGATTCAGATAAACGTGTTGCACTTCTTGTTATGTGATTCCGCGAGATAAAATAGTTCTTGTCTCCAATCCCGCTGTCAGTGAGTCGGCGGAGCGATCTACGAGCAGATAGTGCCTCTACTGTCAGATAAGATTCTCTGAAGGTTCCTTGACAACCAGTATTGGATTTGGGAACTTTCGACTTTGCTACACTAGCTATAGTCTTAGTACTGTGCATGCCAGGCACATCATCTGATAACCCTGCCTTGGGATCCACGATGCCAGACAGGAAAGTAATGTACCAAGGAAAACACTGGTAGCTTTTACCGTTTATGGAGGAATGATAAAAAACTAAGTGAACATTAAAACACAGAACATGTAAAGATATTTGAGAAAGTTCAAATGTAAATACATCTGAAACAGTGGTATATTGTATCATGAATATGAATAAAAAATAATTGTAACACTAAAAACATGAACCACAAGCTTAAATAAGTATGAAAGATAGTATATTTGTTTTTTTAATGTGAAATGACTTTTGGATGTGAAAATTCTATAATAATGTCTGTTATGAAGCCACGTCAATATAATGCAATATTTAATTCTATGTTTGGGATCTTACAAATACATAAGGTATTTCATGTCACCATTAAAAATGAGATATAATTTATATCGAATCTATAATTAATATTTTCCCTGTCTACATATTGTAATGATCTGTAAACCAACTGCTGGTCATGTAAATGAAAGCGACCAAATCCTTTCAATAATCATAAGAAAAATCTGTTAAAACAAAAAGCTGCACCGAAATAACGTTTAAAAATCAGTTTCCTTCTGAACATTAGTGGTTCTTCATCTACCTAACGGTATAATATAATAATAATCCATTCAAAGATTCTTTATGATGAAGTCTGTTCATTTTTATCCGTGTCAGTTCTTCCAAATACAATCCTGTGGAATGAATATTAATGAACTTTATATAAGGGTAAATTCATCAGATTCTGAGTGGAGCAGAAAGACGTTTTCTCTTTCTATTTTGATGTACTAAGGGCGATGTAACCACAAAACTCAAGGGGTGGCCCACATGACAAAATATAAAAGTCTGTTATTGCAGTGAATAATGCATTACTTTCCAAGAAAAAAGAGGAAAATTCGTTATTATTCAAAGCATTCATATTTTCTCTTCCACCTCGAGCTATCCCGGACGAAAAAATCTATAGGAGAGTTTGATTATGCAAATATATGACTGTTTTGACTCAGGCAGATATGAAATGAGCGCTAACCATGTGTTACAATCCATACTAATCTATACCTGTCATTGTTTAGTAAACTATGGAATCACTGCTCGATCAACGGTCGCTGGCAGATTTCAGCTATAAATTCGCGTAAAGGATGTTTCGCCTTTCTTCCCTATACATTCTATGTAGGTGACAAGTACCGTGATTTTATGTACTTTCATAATAGAAACATCACAGACAATACAGTCCAGATGGGAAGCAATATGACATGGCAATTATCGATAGACCATGCCAGATTCAATGTTGACTATATCGGGAAATTAATAAAATAAAATATATGTTTTCAGTCGGAAGATGTTGCATTTATAACAATAGGTAAAATACTCGGAGCTGTATGTTTGAATCCAATAATCAAGCCAGCGCTCCTGAGATCGCGGTCCAGGCCGTTGATAGCGTTATTCGCATGTTGAAAAGATTTAAATAACTTATCAAGGCATATGATATGTAAAACTATGGTTAGTGAATATAACCGTACAAAAACGTGATAGATTAGTGACTCAGTTTATTGCGCCTTATCAACAACAACAACAACAACAACAATAATAATAATAGTAATAAAAATAATAATAATAAATGTTTATGTAAAGAAGTGTGTTATGAAATTTAGTTTAAGAATTGTCAAATATCCGAATTTACCTGTACAAACTATTACGCTTATCTGACCTAAACGAGCTGACTTGCACAAAAAGTCTCCACTGTTACTGGAGTCAAGAGTCCCCACAACCCACTCTGTCTGGGGTGAACGTGCCACCAGGAGCTATGGTTCAGTGAAGATACAGAAAGACCACGGAGCTAAATAGGTTAAGGTGTTCATTTCACTCAACAGCTGGGCAAGAATGAAATATACATACACTGACCTTAATCTATTTCACTATTGTACTGTCCTCAGTATTAGTAACCGTTCATGAGTAAAAGTTGACATCTTGTTTTGACATCGTGTTCCTTATTGATGTATGTTGTCAATATACAAGCGATTAACCATTGAAAGAAATCTACATGCGATACCTTCACTCTGTAAACGATATATATATATATAGGGCAAAGAAATAGAACCGTGTGATGGACAAGCAGTGTCAAGTTGGTTTCCGTCTCTGTCGGTGGAAATAATATATATCTATATCTATATGACAGACACGTGAATGGAACAGCAATGTCAACGTCCTGTATATTGTATAGAACGTGTACCTTGTAAATATTTAAATAACAATTGTTAACTTAAGAATAATTATGAATTGTTGATTATATATTGATTGAGGTATATTTCATTTTTTAAAACTTCAATCACATCACTCTAAATAAGAAACAATCTGGTTTATTTCATTTAGTGACGTTTCGATGTAAATTCTTACACTGTTATCAAGCGTGTGTTATCGTTCAGATCAAAATTACGAGAGCAATGACATATGCTTGCGGCTAAAGTTATCACGTTACGTTTAAAGGTGAATATATAAGGTTTTAAGTTCATTGTGGAGATATGTTTTTTTATGAAGAGTATGACAGTGGGCACTTTTGCGCTACACGATCTACAACATACGAAGCAGTCTTGTATCCCCGAAGAAGCACTCTGTGTAGGTCAGCTTGTCCGAGTGCCACTCCTGATGCAAATGTGAAACGAAAGAACAATAGCGATTGCCACGATAGGGTTATCTGCTTTAGACGAATGTCTGTTCATGTGAAATTCATTGGAGAACCTGCTTGTCCTTTCAGAGCCCACGAAGCGAGCCAGGACAGCCTATACTAGCGCTCAACTTGTCGAATTGGAAAAAGAGTTTCATTTCAATCGGTATCTCTGTCGGCCGCGAAGGATAGAAATGGCGGCGTTATTGAATCTGACGGAGCGACAGATAAAAATATGGTTCCAGAACCGACGCATGAAGCACAAGAAGGAGTCGAGGGGAAAAGGCTCGGACAAAATGGCTTCCAAATCCGAAGGGAGTTTTTCAGGGAGTGATTCGGAGAACCATGACTTGTCTGGGGACGGGATGAAACCCCCCACCCCCACCGGTTCTCATCGTCTCATCCCCACCCCTGACCACCAACCCCCCTGTGACCAAACCCTCGGTATGCACCCTCAGCAAAGGCCGGGGAGTCAAGGCAGCATGGCCAACCCTCCTCAGGTTAGCCCCTTACCCCAGAAGGACAGCCCCTCCCTAAATATGAAACATTCAGGCGGGCAGTCAAATCTTAGTCCCTACCCACAGAACACTCAAGTGCCGTACCCCCCGAACGGACAATACATGCAGCATTCTATGCCCCCAACGAACAGGGGTTACCATGGTAACGGGATGATGATGACGGGTGGTATGTACCCCGATGTACAACACATGGACAATGTTAACCAGGGACACTGTATGACGTCATCACTTCCCATGATGACGTCACAGATGAGTTGCTCAATTGCTTCGAATGGGTACAATCAGGGGTCGTATGATTATATCCCCAAACTGACTCACTTGTAGACGGAAGTTTAATTTATTGCCATCTATTTTTGAATGATTGAAATACCTTGTTTTATGTGTGTATGTTGCATGCTTCTAGACAATAGAGATTAGCGAAATCCAGTTATTGACAAGGACGATCCTGAAATATATTCGTTTTGAAACCAATCCCGTGGCCAAATTCAGACTATTATTTATCCAGAGGTAACCTGAATATATGCATTATATATATATATCTTTGTTGATCGTAGTCACCTAGTGTAGATACAGTAGTCATGTCTATAGTTTGATTGTTCTGAAATGGACATGACAGTCTAAACAAGCTCCATGACAACGTGTTGTAGTTTTCTTGCCATAATACTCAGTCGCGTTTCTGCTCAACGATAATAACAGCCACGATAGGGCTGTATATTCAGAGTGAGTGAGTGAGTGAGTGAGTGTGGTTTAACGCCGCTTTAAACAGTATTTCAGTTATACTGTGGCGTCACAAGGGAGGTCTTACATGTTTACCATTTTGGTGGAACCATGAGGACGATGGTGCTGACAAATATGGAAACATAATCAGGGCGAACCTGGGATTCGAACTCACGACCACAGGTTTCCGGTGTGCCAAAGGGAGGCAACTCTGCGTCACAGTCCTATGGGCCACCAAAACCAATGTTGAGAGATATCCCTCTACAGCGGGTATCACAGTACATTCGCAAAACATATCACAAAATAAGAGCGACAAAATACTTTCCATAAACCAATTTTTTACACAATTTACGTTTTCATGATTTACACCGATGCCCTGATCTACGTCAGTTTCAAATCGTTTAAAAATATAACATGTTTTTCCACCGGTGTTGCATTTGTTACTCATTTTTTAATGAAATGCAAATATATTCTGATAAAATGTCCAGATGATATCATAATTTATTTTAAGGAAAACTAAAACAAACGTATTTTATGTAACGTTTTGAGGGAGACAGTCTGACGCTTCATGTCGCTTCGCAAGCTCAGAAAAGGTGACAGGACTTTGATGGTCTGGGTATTGTCAATTCTTTTGTCAGCATCGCGTTTGAAATTGCTTCTAAGTCTTAGCGTGGTTGACTAACGTAGGTATGTAGGTAATATAAGCGCCCCTGGCCCATTTACACCTGTGCGAACTGACCCCACAGATGAGCTGAGGCGTGGTACTAATCGCCCTCTTTGATCTGCTGGGAAAATGAAGTACAATGCAATCGGGGTCTAATCCTGTAATATCGCTCTTATAAACGAATTAGCTTTGTGACCTTTTGTCGTCTATTTGATTGTTTTGAACGAAGTAAGACCGGCAGGATGATAGGGGCTTTTGAGCAGAGGACTAATTCAGGCGACCAGTCGCCCATATCTTTATTGAAAGCACGCGCGACATTTGGGACCGTTGTTGGACGAGAACAGACAATTGGGTGAAATTGGTCGGGGAATTTCGAACTCAGGAGTCCATTCATCGATGACGCAATCAAACGCCACCCGACATATTGGACAAACAGGCGGGTGGAATGAACATGCGCATTACAGCTGCTTTCTGTCCAGCGGATAATGAAAAGCCAAACTTTGATCACTCGGGCGAAAAAAAACGAATCGTGATTCAATTAAAGGTATACCCCGTTATAGAAAATTTCAAAGGCTAAATCCTTTTGTTAAAAAACCCCGAGATCCTTTCCTCTTAATTTGACAATTATTGAAACTCGAAATTCGATACACTCACTCCGTGATCTGGATCGTTTATTACCTATTAAGTCTAACGGGATCCTGTAGTGAATAGAGGGTACATTGTGATCGTTCTTCGCAGGGGGGCAAACAAGTGCTTAGTGACGTAATAAGTGTGATCTAAATGAACCAGGGCAAATTGACTAAATAAGGTCATGCAGGTTTATTCACAGGCCAAGCCCTGTTGCAGCATAGGAATCATCAGGCGAATATGTCACGTGTGGCCCTATTTGTGTCATGTCTGGCAACCGGTAATAATTACCACATTTATCATGGATAATTTGAATTCCATTAACGTTTATCCCCATGACAAACATGTCAATGCTCATGTAACTATTTCATGACAGAATATTTCTATTCGGGCTCGTGGCAAACGGTATTTCGATATCCACATTTTCTTTCAACAATGTTCATTTTCATTTGATGTTTTTTAAGGAACATCCTTAATGAATTTGTTGGTAAAGTGTTTACATAAATGTATAACTAACATGGTAATTACAAATATGAAATCACTACCCGTGAACCATCATTGTACCACTTGTTAATTTTAATCATTTACTAACGTGCTTTTCGTTAATTTCGTTAATTTCGTCACCCCAACAAAACCCATTTCTGTGTTATATTCCCGTATTCATGTATTTGGGATTCTAATTCCTTAAAGGCAACAGGAGCAAATAGCGTCGGGAAATCAGGGTACTATATAGATTAGAAGCCATCGCTGTTATATTGAGTTCGTTTCATTTGATAGATACATCTTGTGCCTATAGCCCACACCCACCCTCCACAATTAGTGTAGTGTGTCAAATGTTTGCATGGTAAAAGTAGCGGCATCGAACTATTAGATTGATTTTTTGTGTTTCAATTATTTGTATACGAAATATGGAAAGAAATTGTGATATTTTTGAGTTTTTAAGTAAAAATATGATCAATGATATTCACTTGTTTGTTTTGTCTAAACTGTGCATGAATTGAACTGTTGTAGTGATAATGCTCCATCAGGGCACATCGCTGAATCAGCAACGCCCCGAACGAGTGTAGTGTAACACTTTGGTACACTTGATTTTATGACACACCTTAGCATTTATATATGGATGCACAGGTGAAAGGTACGGCGTGTTCTTGTGTGACCGTTATGCTACACAACAATTGCTAAGGTCTGAAAAGGACAACATGGCAAAAAAAGCCTTCTTGATCAGGTGTCGGAAGATACGCTGACAAGGCCGTCAACAAGGTTATGACGTGAGAGGTCATCACCGAACGCTGATGACATCAACGGTCATTGGGGCATTCCAAACGGACAACCAAAATGGACTCCAGTCGCTCTTCGCGACGAGATTGTTCTCTCTCTTCGTTAAAATACCACAAGACCGAAGAGGCCATGTCCAGAAAATATTGATCGGTCGTCTATGTAGACAGACGTATATATATTGTCAATATCGCTGTCAACAAATACCAACTCGTATATGGGAAGTGCTAGCATGTGTAAGCATATAATACCACTACCAAGAATAACGAATCACTTCAAAATTCATTTGATACACTGAATTCAACATGTCCATTAAAAGTTCCGTGTTGAAATCAGTAGATTACAATGATGGTAGATGGCTGGACAGGTTTACTCTTTTCGCGAACACCTGGACCCTCTTTCACAAAACGATCTTAGCGCTAAGACTATTGTAAGCCTATGTTAAAGTATGGGAGTTAAGATCATCTTAGCACTAAGACCGCTTTGTGCAATTTGGTTCAGGTGTCACAGGAGTTACAGGGGTCCATTCATATAAATGTTACCACTATTTTGCCTTTAACGTCCAATGCAATCAGATAATCGAGACTGGTTCCTCTCTGGCGTTGACGTTCTGTATGAACAGTACGTTCTAGCTATGCATAATGCTTACTATATACCGCTTGTGAATACACAACGCATACATGTACATCTCAATCAGCTTAATACAACAATGGTTTTAGCTGTTATTTTATTAAATCAGACGAATCACAAGATGTTGAGTCAATACATCTCTCTATATATACGCCTGTCAACATCATACAATCTTTGTTATATTCTCCTCAAATAGAACTGGGTTTGTATGACTATATATGTAATTGTAAATCCACAAAACTCCACAGAACGGCCAACAACAGGTCACTATGTTGACAAATGGCCACAACGTCTTTTTCAGAGATGAGCTGTTTATCGAACTTTGTTAACTCGTACCCCGAGTTAATGAATTTCGAGTTAATAAAGTTCGATTTAACGAAGCTCGAGTGAACAAAGTTCGAGTTGACGAAATTCGAATTATTGAAGTTGGAATTAACGAGTTTTACTGGATTTCGATCTCACAAGTGCAACTCCTGTTGTTTTTTTCTTTAACATTCCCCATTCCGCGATCACGAACTGGGAACTCTTCGTTACTCAACGCTGAAAAAAGCGAATGGTTTATATAGATCTCATTCAAACACCAACCTCTATTCACAAAATTCCGATAGTCACCAACCTACATTTCATATAATAAACTCTGCCATCCATGTTTCCCATATATCCCCCCATATCGACATCAAAATGATATCGTTCAGAAATCATCCGTGTGAAATGTGGGATCGCCTCCATCATTCATACGCCAGTCGGGCAAACTCTTTTGACAAAAAGTTACTACCATACATTTACACTCTTTTAGGTTCCATATCGTAACGCCTTTTCCACTTTGAGCTTATAACTGTTCCTGTCCCATAACAGAATTGACAAAATATTAAGTACCTGCATACAAATCACAATAATATCAATGTGGCAACACCTGGCGTGGACAACCTGTGCCACACTTGTAGCAAGTGACTGTGGCAGACGGAATTTGAGTAAACGGGAAAAACGTGATTCATATACAATTGGAAATGATATGTGATGATTATTGAAGAATGTATAGTGAAACCTATATATTTTTTAGCAAGATCAGAGGTGTATCTTGTTTTCTGTGAACGTAGCATTGTTAGGGACACGTGGTCTGACCATTGAAAGTATCTACGAATTCGATTGTCCTTAAGACTTCGACTTATCGAGGCGTCACTGTACTTTGTACCTTGTACAAAATATATACAATAAACTACGGTTATAACGAACTAAAAGGGATCACTAATTTTAGTTCGTTAAAACCGTAGTTCGTTATACGCATTTACAGCCCATATACAGCAATTGGACGGAACCCAAAACAGTTCGTAATATCCGTCAGTTCATTATAAGCCTGTTTGATATAAACGTAATTTAATGCATATATTTTGTAAAAGGTCCAAAGTACACTGACGCCTCGGCAAGTCAAAGTCTTAGGGACAATCGAATATATCGAGTTATCCGGAATCCGATACAAATGGGATTCGATATTTGAGATGGAAAAGAATGTATTGCTATTGATAAGTAACTCTTCTTTAAATTATCACACATAGTTTGACAACACAAATTATAATGTAACACATAAGAGTTAATTCCATAAATTATGTTATGTAATAGATGGAAGAAACACATTTATTCGACACATACAACTTCGGCTTTCGAAGTCACAGTGCATTATGCGATGTATGCGAATTAATTCGAGCTAAACAAGTTATATTGAGCAGGGAATACAAACACTTAAAAGATCATTAATATAGGAAGATATTAAGTAGTTTAATATATGAATACATACTGTTATGATTATAGTGAACATGGATCAATTATTTATCGCAATACGTCATTATTAACATTATTGGTTCGTGTACACGTGATTACGTCATGATTTGTAGCCATCTGTAAACTGATTGGTTGGTTGGTTTGTTGTTTAACGCCGCACTCAGCAATATTCCAGCTATATGACGGCGGTATCTGTAAACTGAATATACCTTGGCAGTATATTAATACTACACAATTTTAAAATGATATAATAAAATATCTTAACAAAGACCAAAAAATATATGCAAACATATTTTATTTATGTCTTAATTTCTCATAGGTACAATGTGTGAAGCCCCTTTCTGGTGTCCCCCCGCCATGATGTTGCTAGAATATTGCTAAAAGCAGCGTAAAGCCATATTCACTCACTCACTCACTTAATTTCTCAATTGCAAAATATAGTTTCGTTTAATGAGGTTAGTAAAGGTTATCTTGGAAGCACAGAAGGACAACATACACCATTCAATCAGACAAAGCTAAACATGTGCAAAATCAATATAGTTGCTTTTGTAGAGAATTTAATATCCGTTAAAACTGTATTTTTATATCATGGGGTTCAATGACCCGTGGACGATGAAATGTCACAGGCGCTAACCTTTCGCTCAAATGTCACACATTGTTTTGCTTTTTTCATCACAAAGGAAATCAGCACTTTGATGAGACATGAATCCTTTGATCGAACAAGAACGAGATGCTGTTATCAACACTATATCAGCTGTCAATAATAAAATGAGGGACAGGGGAGTGTGTCAATTTGTGGTCAGTTCCTTTGTTGGAGGATATAAGTGCATCTAACCATTTTGTTCTCAGCGTTGATGTTTTGAGCATGAATGGACAAGGCGGCATTACATCTTTGTTAAGTTTACGATGATATCAAATTCATTGTATTTGAACTTTGATAACATTTGCCTGATATGAACATAATTTACTTGTGCTATATCTTTTTTAAATCAAAGCTCATCGGTTTTTGTAGATGGATATCTTTGCCTTAATAAGCAGCCTTGTACATTTCAGTACAAAAAAATAGTTTGTTGAAAAGATTAAAATATACTATTTCGCAACAAATAACACAAAGAGTACTCTAAATTTGAAGTGATAAAAAGTTATTCATTCAATCTTAATTGCAAAAAAACCGAATATATTATTTAACGATTCAAATAAAATAATCTAGTTAATACAAAGCACAATACATGAAGCACAAAGGGAATATTTTTTATGAGATCATATTAAATCTTTTTATTCAAAAAATAATTAATGAACTGCGAGCGGTTCAGTGCAGCATGAACGTCACAATATGTCGTAAGCATGATGTCGACAATCGTTCGACATCACAAGAAATCTGTCTCTAAATTCGTTTGGTAAAGCATGAAGAAGTGTTTATTAACTTTAAAAAGGAATAAAGCGCAGTTAAGAACTGTACGAGTTTCTTAATATTTTGCAAAATACATAGATCGTTCGAGTTTTGGCTCTATTGATGTAATCCCCTGGACTAAGTCTATTCGACGGTAACAATATATCTATTCGAAACATTAATCCAATTCCAGTTGAGTATACTAACTATACTGGACTAAGTATTCTAAATTTTATAGTGATGCTCATAATCATTCGTAAAGAACTAAAGTTATAACGCAGTGTGTATTAAAAGATAAACGTACGGACAAGTTTGATATATTCCCATGTAAGCATATTGGATAAAGAAATTGATATGTGCATAATGGTGATTCTACAAATGTACAACGCTGGTTCAGGTAAATATGTTCCAAAATGAGCATCTGAATCCAATACACCACTTTCTTTTAGTTGTAACTATTTTCAAAATCGCTACATAAAAAAATACATCTAATATGGTTAAAAACCATTTCTTCCGAACAAAGCTAACCCTTTCCTATGACATTAAGAGTCTACAAGCGGCGATTTAATGAAATGTGCATATTTTACTGAATGATAATACCTTAGCTTTCTACTAATGACAGTGATCTAAACATCAGAGATACGCCTTTCATCACGAGCAAGTGATCTTATAACCAAATGTCATAGTCACGGGTTCAACGGAAGGGAATTCAGCGGGTAAACGTCAGTTTTAAGTCCGTAGTAATCTACCAGTCCTTGTTCGCTGGAAATTCCAGGAAATGTGGCGTTGCATCTTGTATCCCTTTTTTAATTCTGGCAATTTTCTATCAATTCCTTAGTAATATCACATCAGAGATGAAATCTAAATTACACTCGGGACAAAGTGAAAACGAGGTTACCGGAAGCTTGGGGTTAAATGTCAAAAACCGAAGTGTGTATCTTTAAATCCCTAGCTATCGAGTTGCTGTTTCTCCGACTTTGAGTGACGTCTTCGATCGTAATCTCACGATTTCTCGCGAGAGAAGTCGAGATGGTGTGACTGGTCATTTGCTGGGCGTTGCTCTGTGGCAAATATTGTTACACGGAAAACCTTGTCTCGCTGCTTAAATCACCATTGACATTTCGAGATTCCCCGCGCGTACTAAAAACGATTGGAAATACGTTTTTCGTTTGTGAATCTGTCTCAAACGTTTTACCATTACAATAAATTGTTCATTTTATGCTACATGTTCGTTGTCGACATGGATTAGTGTTTGATTATATCTTTGTTTTGCTGTTTTGATATGCTTATTGTGATAGCTTTTACTGCTTTGTCGGTATGTGCGGAATCGAACAAGTTCAAGAACGAACCAGAGGAATGTCGCGGATGCCGATTGTTTACATTAAAATTTAAAATCTGAAAATCTTTCAGTCAAACGATTATTCATCAAAAAGCAACTCAACATTCACAATGTTCAAGGGAAAATTTATTCATTAAAATTGGAGATCACAGAACACTTTTGTCGTTTATAATCCGATATTCGTACACAAAAATAATCAAGTAATTTGGGGAAACAAACAAGTACATCCGGGTCGTCGTTTCGTGAGATTAGAACAAAAAAATACTGTATTAAAAGAAAAGTGGAAACTTAAATGCTTTTCCCATGCATTATTCAAGACATTTAATCTTTAAACCCGTTCTGAAGCAGCCCTGAGTCAGATAGTGCTACCAGGGACGTGTGTTCCTCAATATCATGCATATCAATGTTCAAAAAACATTTTAAAATATCTTGTTAAACTTCATGCTTGCATGTGGCATATGCACCGAGATATCATCTTGTATTTTAATCGAAAACACACATCCCAAGAGGCTTGTGGTACATATTGTACAAGCTTAATAACTGTAACTGGCAAAAAGGTTCTGCGCCTTGACACTCTTATCTGAGACAATTCGAAGACAACCACTTGAAAAAAACAAGGAAGCTGTCATTTAACACAGGTTCAAGATAGAACCAAACACAAACTGAAAGTTAGGTATCCCCGAGCGACCTCCCGTGATTAGAAATATACAGGAATCTTAGTTAAAACTGACAGATTTCCTATATTTCACACAGCTTTTAAACGTACTAAGAGGCAAATGGAAATTTAATTGACTTAGTTTCGGAACTGGATTTTATCAAACGAGATATACCATTCAATAGTGTACCGAGTAAACTTTGAATTAGTTTTTTTAAGACTGATAAAGTTATATTATAGGTCAGTTATTCGTTATGCGAACAGAAAGCAAGGTGTGTGTTACAATAATTCTAATAACTATAATGATGTTATTTGTATTTCATCGAGAACGAAGCAAATGTGGTTTAGTATATTTGATGTTATGAGATATATGATATGTAACCTTTGCATCATTAAAATGTAACTATATATTGAATTGAGCCTGCATGTTTAAAGCAGAAATTTGAAACACTGTCATTATAGAGACATGTAAGATGTTACAGCTATGCATTATATATCAAAATGGATATAACAGAATAATAATTGATCACGATTTTTGTGTGTCTTTCTAGAAATGCCATTGCCCTTATATTAATGATAAAGAAATGACACGCTGTGCTGTACCAATCAATTGGATTACTGCCCCCCACCCCACCCCACCCCACCCACACACACACACACACACACACACACACACCCAACCCCGCTCTCTCAGAAACACCCATCTCCGCTGTATAGACAACATCAGTGGAAGCTAACCATGTGTCTAGACAGTTGTCCACTGAAAATCAATAACGACACCAGGTGTTTGCCAAAAATGGTAAGCATGTCCTCCTCTACAGGTAGCACCCGCCACTCACAAATGTCATAAAAAGTAAGAGTTCATTTGTTGCCTAACACCCCACTCGCAATACTCTTGCATACGACCGCGGCTTGTCTGGACCAGACAATCCAGTGATAAGCATCATGCAATGATTCAAGTATATCACGGTCCATGAAAACGAGATACTCAAAAGTCAATACATCACCATCAAAGTAAAACAATTTACTCACTAAAAGAAATCAAACCATGATATAAAGTTCATGATCACCATTGTAGCAAATATTTTTTTCTCTTTTATCTACAAGTGTGTAAGAGATATCTGTTTGTTCGTTATTGAGGGATAGGTTACAGTCAAGCTAGAGTCCACGCTGACAATCCTGAAGTGAGACATGAATATATTACGATTTTTTTCCACAGGAAAATATCTTTCAACAAATGGTTAGGATTTCTCAACGCTCTCATAAAACACAAAAAGTGTTATCAACATGCCGAAATACGGAATGTTTTCTCATTCGTCGACAAACAAAAAACACGAACTGCTTTGCAAAAACGGAAAAGGGGAGGCTTGTTTTTGCCACAACGCAGCGGGGATGTCGACGTCGGAAACCCTCCCGTTGTTGAGCTACGTTGTTAGATCTATCAATGCAGCTTCGACCACGAGGATAAACAATCAGGGAAAGCCAAGGAACCCGACACTGGCTTAGACTGAAAATTATTACGTTCACAGACCTGTCGCTTTGTGATACTATTCACCACACGACAAGCTGATAGTCAGTGCCACGGAGTAGACAACAAGTTGCGAGTATACTGGCGCTCGCTTGTCAGTCTTTTGACGAGTTTGGGAAAGGGGAGGGAGTTTTCATACCCTAAGCATCAAGGGATTCTCTCTTGTAACGCGAGACGATAGAGGTAGTATAATTATCTTTCACATTTTGACAAACAGGCCGACGTTTCTGGCATAATTCACAGTAATAAGTGATTATCAACCTGACTTGGGCTCACTGCGATATTCGATCCTCGGGTATATGTTGCGGGTATATGTCGCCAGAAAGCATCCGGGGAGCCGAAAGGTGTCGGGGGGTCACGAATAATAACGCGACCCCTACGTCGTGGCTCTTTGAACAGATACGCTTGAACGACTTTGGAATTTCATGGACAAATGGCGGCCATTGTTCCAAGATGGCGGCGATTATTGTGAGGCAGACGAGACAGGGGAAACAGCGCCAGAACAAAGTCGGCACCCTTTTTCTACCCTGTTTGAAGCTAACTCCAAGTCTCTAGTATTGAGACACACTTAACCCCGCTACCCTCCGCCCCGCCTCTCGCATTTTGGAACAAACCCCTTGTCAGACAGGAGGGAGAAGTCTCCTTACACTAGCTACCGATACCTTCTATAGAAAGCGGAAGTTCGCCAGTGCCGTTTGGAGGAATTTGAGTATTATATTGCCAACTAGGATCAAAGCGGAACCTTTCAGTAATTTTCTTAATCTGGTATTTAAAATATTGTCCTGACAATGCCAAAACTCGTGTGAAATGTCGAGGTCACGTTGGAGGTCTCTGACGGAAATTCTTCAAATGAACACGTCTGATTTTCAGAAAAGGTTTGATTTATTTCCCCTTTCTCTAATTGTGAAGAGGAATGAATTTAGAGTTGAATTCGTCTTTTAAATCACATTATCTCTCAGGTGTTATTTCAATGGCGAAGTTATTAAGTATGTTAAAAGTCCATAGACTTGTACATTTTTAGACAGTCGTTCAATGAAGATTACCTTTTGATAATGAGCACGTGTATATTCCTATATTGTTGTATTTACATAAAACAATTTCAGACAAAAGAAACAATTCAATGCGAAGGCACACTGATACTCACACACATATCATACATTAAAACCTCACCAACGTCATCTTTTAACCCGATGTAGCGTCATGTCAAAGCAAGATCCGCTCGACACAATGATTACATATCGACACACCGCTCGTCTCGAAGTGTGGATTACCCGATGCATATATAAAATGATCCCAAAAATTAACGAAATGTCACTCTAATGACAAGGTTTAGCTACATCAAAAGAAAAAAAATAATAACATCTGGTTAAATAATGCGGATCTGGTCTAATTCTCTGTCTGTACTCAGTACGAGAGCCTATTGGGGTCAAAATTGCAATATAAAACTGTAAAAGACACGAAATTATTAAGAAAAACAAATTTTGGTGTTATAAAGAAAACATATT
Source organism: Haliotis cracherodii (assembly GCF_022045235.1). NCBI lineage: Eukaryota > Metazoa > Mollusca > Gastropoda > Lepetellida > Haliotidae > Haliotis > Haliotis cracherodii. The sequence goes on along the minus strand of NW_027266271.1, from coordinate 19,116,709 downwards.
CGTTTTTACGAAAACCTTTTCGTAGTAACAAATTTATTTCCGTAATGTAATAACGAATCTTTTTACCGTTAAAACGAATTTAATACGTTTTAACAAATATTTGTGTCCAAGAATAACTAAACTTTTTATTTTTAAACCTGTCTTTTCCATATTTCAAGTTTGATCCTAAATGGCTTTGGTACCTTAGAGTACTCGAGCACCGGGATGTCGTGGTATATCAGCTGGCAGGCTGTGTGGCCACCCTGACAAAGTTCATCTTTTCTGTGTTAATGCAAAGCAGGGGCGGTCGGGTAGCCTAGTGGTTAATGCGTTCGCTCGTCACGCCGAAGACCCGGGTTCCATTCCCGACATGGGTACAAGGTGTGAAGCCCATTTCTGGTGTCCCCCGCCGTGATATTGCTGGAATATTGCTAAAAGCGGCGTAAAACATAGTCACTCACTCACTAATGCAAAGCAATCTGACACCAGATATGCCTGAAGTCATTATCGACAACCGTCGACGGCCATGCTGCTACATGGCAATGACTGCACCATGGTTTCAAAGAACTGGCTCATATACACATGTATATACATGTATATATAAACAGTAAACTACAGTTATAACGAACTCAAAAGGACCACTTATTTTCGTTCGTAATAACCGTATTTCGTTATAAGCGTATGTGCAGCATATATACATCAAATGGCCGGGTCCAAAAAATAAGTTCGTTATATCGGTCAGTTCGTTATAAGAGTGTTCGTTATAAACGTAGTTTATTGTATTCACATAAGAACATTGCCAGTCTTATAAATGGTGCTTTACTTATGTATCGATAACATTAACAATACAAAATGTTAAATATTAGATTACAATTGTATATTCATTGTGCTGTGAGAACCAAAGTCGGTTTACCGGTAGGTAGTTTGAGACATATCGCTATCTGTCTTTTTACATTTGAAATCATTACAAGTAAGTGAATGACAGTTACTTAACGCCACATGCTGAAATGATCCAGATATACCACGGCAGGTCAGACAATTGTGCACATCATAACACAAAGAACACGAATGTGCACATCATAATGCACATGTGTGACTCAACAGATACACGTGCAGATTATAATGCACATTTGTGACTCAATAGATACACGTGCAGATCATAATGCACATGTGTGACTCAACAGATACACGTGCAGATCATAATTCATATGTGTGACTCAACAGATACACGTGCAGATCATAATACATATGTGTGACTCAACAGATACACGTGCAGATCATAATGCACATGTGTGACTCAACAGATACACGTGCAGATCATAATGCACATTTGTGACTCAATAGATACATGTGAAGATCATAATGCACATGTGTGACTCAACAGATACACGTGCAGTCTATAATGCATATGTGTGAGTCAACAGATACACGTGCAGCTCATAATGCATATGAGTGACTCAACAGATACACGTGCAGATCATAATAAATATGTGTGACTCAACAGATACACGTGCAGATCATAATACATATGTGTGACTCAATAGATACACGTGCAGGTCATAATAGATATGTGTGACTCAACAGATACACGTGCAGATCATAATACATATGAGTGACTCAACAGATACACGTGCAGATCATAATACATATGTGTGACTCAACAGATACACGTGCAGATCATAATGCATACGTGCGACTCAACAGATACACGTGCAGATTATAATGCATACGTGCGACTCAACAGATACACGTGCAGATCATAATGCATATGTGTGACTCAACAGATACACGTGCAGATCATAATGCATACGTGCGACTCAACAGATACACGTGCAGATCATAATGTACATTTGTGACTCACCAGGTACACGTGCAGATCATAATGCATATTTGTGACTCAACAGATACACGTGCAGATCATAATGTACATTTGTGACTCACCAGATACACGTGCAGATCATAATGTACATTTGTGACTCAACAGATACACGTGCAGATCATAATGCACATTTGTCACTCAACAGATACACGTGAAGATCATAATGCACATTTGTCACTCAACAGATACACGAGCAGATCATAATGCATATTTATGACTCATCAGATACACGTACAGATGCGTATGCATGCATATGCATCAATAGCAAAATGTGCAGATAATAATGCATATGCCTGAATCAGAAGATGAATGCGCAGATCATGATGCACATCTGAATCGACAGTGCATCAGGTTAACAAAATGGAGATCATTCAATATATGTAGACAATAGGGTATATCTATACTGCATCATGGAAGTTATAAATCATCGGAATTCGTTTAATTTTCGATCATGAGATTTATGCATACATCAAGAGGTATATTTAGATGAGAGAACTGGCCTTTTCACCAAATGTTTAACAGCGGGTAGATTGTCGCGTATATGCATAGTGAGTGAGTCGGATTTTACGCCGCTTTTAGCAAAATGGGGGTAACCTAGTGGTTAAAGCGTTCGCTCGTCACGCCGAAGACCCGGGTTCGATTCCCGACATGGGTACAATGTGTGCAGCCCATTTCTGGTGTTTTCCACCTTGACTTTGCTGGTATATTGCTAAAAGTGGCGTAAAACCAAACTCACTCACGTTAGCAAAATGCCCGACACATCACTTCTAGACCCCCAGAAATAAGCTACACAGATGCTATCCAGAGAATCGAACACGTGCCTTAGGCGTGACGAGTAAACGCTTTAACCACTAGACTACACCACCGGTCCCGTATGCGGCTAAATGATCAGACACGTGTACAGATTAGCAAACATGTGTCAAGATCATTAGGGATACACGTACACCATTAGGAACACGTGTAAATAAAACAGGAAACAAGATCTCTTGTTAATGTCCTTCCGTTAGGACCGGTTTTTAAATATTCGTCTTCAGTTTGTGAATAGGTCTCTCTAACATGAATGTTTTCGATTGTTTGAACGTAAGTATTCCTGACGTATTAGTTTACATGCAATGGTCATACTCGATTTGGGAAACAATGACCAGTGACATTGTATTGGTTGTTTTAATATTTGCCTACTTGTAGGCACATTTGACTTAGGAACCTATGGATTAGATTTCACCTCTCGTAGGCATGACCAATATATCACTTCTCTCACAATAACATACTATGTTTGGATATATACGCGAGAAAATACAGTGAAAACCTAAATATATTGTGTTTGTTTGTTGTTTAACGCCACAATTATCAATATTCCAGCTAAATGATGACGGTATGTAAATAATTGAGTCAGGACCAGACAATCCAGTGATTGATATCATGAGCTTCCATCCACGCAGTTTGGATACGATGATATGCATCAAACAAATCAGCAAGATTGACCGCCCGCTCTTGCCTCTTACGACAAGCATGGGTTGCAGAAGACCAATTCTAACCCGTATCTTCACGTAGTTTAAATGTATACTAGACACAAGGCAACCTCGAAACTCGAACATCGACAATAAACTGTGTAATCCATTGTTCGAGACACGCAAAATGTCGATATCAGTGGAAACGTCGACAAGTTTTCAGGGACTTCTATTTCTTGAATCCTATCTATTTAAACTACAGGAGTGTGTCTTTTTCATTGTAAGTTCCTCTTGCATGCAAACAATGTAAAATGTAAAAGAAAGACTGATACAATTCCCATGAAATCTTTAAGGATTATATCAACGGCGGCATATTTATCATACTTTCGAACCTTGTCAAAAACATCACAAGTCGTAGCTTTGATATTTTGAAACTATATTTTGGTATGGTCCTGAAAACAAGAAATGCATTCGAGCGAAATTAAATCAGTAATTCGGGGATAATTATTCTGCCCGCAGTCGGACATATTTGTGGAAAAGCCATTGAAATGAGACTCTGAAGCACCACAAAGTTTGTTATTCTAAGGAACTGTTTTATTTGTCGTCACAATTCACCTAATGGAGCGCACGTGCATCCGTAGTCACACGGCCCATATATTTTATGATTCTTCTCAAAACATGTCGCTTTTATGTATACATGTGTGTATATACCCACATGGTTATACTTACTACACGCTTCTATAATAAAACTGCGAGTCAAGACATTAAGGCATAAAAAATCCGGGGTTCAATTGTTTCAGCATCCCTGCAATGAATATCTATAAAAACAAACAAAAACAGACTCAAATATGACTTTATGTTTTGGGTAGATAGTACGGATCTTTGGGAACTACAACTGAAATGAATATAATGATTATTATAATATAAACAAGTTATATTTGACATCTTGGTTCACAATGTATATATTGTGAAATATGCTTGTCTTGTGATCTATGTTTTTGTTGGACGGGTGTCTTATAAGCTTAAAATAAATAGCACGAAAATAACTTCTTTGATATGCAGAATACGTATCTCGACTTTATTATCTGTAGCGGGTTGCACTGGCTCTATCCCGTAAGAACGCAGTTGTCTCCCTTAGACTACAATTGCGCTTAGAGGTGAGGCGAGCGCGTCTTGGCAAAATAATTGGTTTTCTTAATTTGCTTTTATTCAAAATGCAGCATCACTGTCGCTTATACGCTGTTCATGTCATCACCGTGTGAAGTACTTTAGTACAATGATATGATATGCAGTATTTGACTGTCAATTGCTTTTAAAACAAATATGTAGCGTTTCAGTTCTGAACACAACAGGTAGCAAATAATTAATAAAATATCAATATAAACATCATTCTCGTGCCTATGATTTTAATTCCAAAAATACGTGTAAAAATACCCTGAAGGGTACAAAAAGAGTAATTATTTATTATTTCATTTTCCATATCCTCCGGGAGCACGTAAACTATTTTGAGACTTCCATCTTTTTACTTTACTCGAAAAATATTTTTTGGTAGTTATTGATAGAATTTGCAAAAATGCATTAGCCATGTAACCCCCTAAAGGACAACAGACAGGACGAAAAACAGTTGGTTCAGAAAATATTTAATAGCTGTAACAGTGAGTGAGTGAGTGAGTGAGTGAGTGTGGTTTTACGCCGCTTTTAGCAATATTCCAACAATTTCACGGTGGGGGACACCAGAAATGGGCTTCACACATTGTACCCATGTCGGGAATCGAACCCCGGTTTTTGGCGTGACGAGCGAACGCTTTAACCACTATGCTACCTCATTGTAACAAATGAATTAGTTTCTCAACTCTCGATATATCGAAGTCAACTGAACTCTGTCACCAATTCATTATATCCGAACCCAGATAAGTCTAAAAAAATGATTTAAGTATATGATTGTTAAAAACGACGTCGTTATTTGGGAACTTTCTCATAAAAAGTAACCTTTACAAACATTAATAACTGACATCGTTGCAACTGACGGTTTATTATGTCCGGAGCTAAACTATCGTAAGCCGATGTTAAAGTATGTGAGTTACGATCATCTTAGCTCTAAGATCGTTTTGTGCAAGTAGGCCCTAGTAAAAAATATCGTTAAAATAACAATTATATTCGAAGTAGACAGCACTTGTACGAACTCTACTCTTAAACCAACACTTAGTTACCTACCTAAGATGTACTTAATTCAGTCCACCATATTATTTTGACCTTCTACCCAGCCTTGACTGAGATGCGATGACCCTAACTGAAGCAAGTCTAGATTTTCCACAGGTTCTGAATCTCATATCTCACAATGACTCATTTTCAATTGAAATGGAGTTGTTTGTTTGTATCAAACATATACATTTTCAGAGACTAAGCGGTAGTATATAACTAATAGTTCAGAATTTAAGAAAATAATCAAGCCATACTCCAAAATACGTACTGAAACTGAATCCATACTCAAAAACGTGTCCAGATTTGATGAAGAGCCACACTAATTTCGTTTGGCGTTTCGGGTCAGGAAACCATTTACGGTATTCTCATATGAAATCAGATTTGAGCATATTATCGGAATCGCAATCGTACGTTGCACTGGTGAGGGCATTAAGTTTTGCCATGTGACAATTAAAGGCGTTATCGATATATCAATGTCAGGGTCCTTTCAAGACGTCTAGCTTTGGGTGTCCCTAAGTGAGGGAGACCCGAATTGGCCTTAATTACCCGAGGTGTCCAATGTCAATTAAACTAACACTCTTGAATGAACAATGCTATAAAGTAATTAAGTTACATAGGAAAAGATTGTCCTCTTCTATAAACGTTACACAGGCGATCACGTTAGCGTTAGGATGGTTTCTCAGGACGTCGATATTTGAACCTTTCAATAGTGTGCTTAAGGTTCGAATAGAGAGAATTTAGAGATGTTGGTATATATATACTGTTGTAAACAAACGAACACGGAAATATTAAACATAAATATTAATTACAGCGTTTAAACACAGAGATCATATTTGCCAAATCAGAGTTACCGACTATAAATTAAACATCGCATCCTCATCGTTTCAGTCATATCATGTATCGCCACTCAAGACCTAGGCTAACATCTAAAATGAATATATTTTACTGAAAAAAACAGTTGCTAAATAAATAGAATATGACGAAATAGAATATAAAGGAGTCTAGAGATTATTTATTTTCAGAAACTTTAGTAATCTCGACCATTATAGACTTGCAAGGGGTGTTTTGGATATATTTGTTACAGCGTCGGTATGACACACTGATCAAGACCTCAAACAATTATAATTTTAGTTTGTTGTGCGGTACTTTAAAGCACAAACAACTCATATTCCGATATTTACTTGGTACAATACAACACACAGATCCGAATTACATACGTCCTCCATCCTCGCTATTCCAGGGTTTATAGCTCCATTCTGTTATCATAAAAGTACCTGAACCCATTCGCTACCGGAGCAGCATTTTATGCCCGATTAGACTCTAAAAATAGGCAGCCAATCAAATTACTCTCACGAGCAAGAGATATTCTGTGCTGCATTAGAGATAGGGGAGATGGGGATGGTGACGTCACTTCCAAAACGAAACATGGTGGCAATTGTGTTCAACGTAGGGATCCTAACTGAATGGACACATAAGACACTGGATAATAGAGGGTGTGAATAACTGAGGGTGCATACTCCCGCTTTCTCTGCGGTATATGCAACGTCATTGTTACGAAGTCTTTTTGAGTGAGTGAGTGTGGTTTTACGCCGCTTTCAGCAATATTCCAGCAATATCACGGCGGGGGACACCAGAAATGGGCTTCACACATTGTACCCATGTCGGGAATCGAACCTGGGTCTTCGGCGTGGCGTGCGATCGCATTAACCACTAGGCTGGCTACCCGACCGCCCCAAGTCTTTTGGAATACATGCATATGTATAATAAGGTTTTATACTACTCAAAATATTAAGGACCAGATTCTTTCATATTACTGTAGTTAATCTGCCATGCCATCCGAAACTTTCATTTTGCTATATTTAATCTTTCATGGCTGTTTCATTATAATACTATGAAAGAATCGGGAGGTAGGATATTATTGACAATGTTTCAATATACGCTGCTTCGACTTAAACATGACTTGGAGATATGTATAATGTCTGGCAAACTAGGTATTTTTTAACAAAACATGCTGTGGCATGTAGAAATGATGCAAAGACAGATAATTTTTTAGTTTATATCCTGTTTATAAATGATTGAAGGGATCGCCCGTATGCGTAAGAGCTATCGTCACATAAAAAATAGTGTCCTTTGAAATTGATATCACGAAAAAAGTCAACATCAACATTCAAAGTTTGACATCAAGCATAAAAAGGCTACGAAGTTAAAATTCTTTTTTACTTAAAGCTTAAGCAAGTCTAGATCAAACTAAACCAAGATTAGTTTCCTTAATTCCACAGCAAAAATATGAATACAGCAGAAGAGGAAAGATTATTTTGAAAAATAAAATACAATTGTTTTAAAGAAATATTTTCATAGACAAAGTGTTAGCCTACACAGCTATATATATTTCGTTCACATAATCCACGTTATAAATAGCTTCCCGAAGCTTGAGCATGGCAACAGTTGTTCCGCTGTCTCTTGTCAGAGATAATGCTGCGATGTTTGGTATATAATTTCAGATCGCAGCGGGAAACGATCTAACATTTGCTGCGATAAAGTCAGTTGCCATCGCGAATTAACCCGTCGTCGTTTGATAAACACGTGGGTCATGTTGATGCCAAAAACGTAGCGGCGACAGTATCGCGAGCTGGAATCAGAGAGACTATATCAAGGACATATTGTAAGCTTGGAGTTATATTTCGGGGACTAAATACCGGCTCCCCTCCAGCCGTCGACAATAAGTGACATTTTGGAGTAGAAAAAATTGTCAGCTTGACGACAAGCGGTTGTCGTTATCTGCGGGGCTATATTCGCTGCAGGATACCGGAAGTCGTCTGAGGGAGTCATTTCTGTTGAAGTTCGCGTCTGTGATATCGCTTGGGTCCCGTGCGATCTGCGTGTAATTTCCCGCCAGAATGTTTACGGAAAAATACGAAGTAGTAACGGATCAGAGCTTGGAAATTGGACGGCTGGCAAGCAAGGGGGGAATATGATTAATGATCGCCGCCATGTTTATAGAAAATCGAAAACAGGGAACGGGGCTGCGGAACCTATTATTGGCACTGTTGTTGATTGTGTATCGAGCGTTTCGGTATGGTGAAAAGTAAACACAATATTTGTATTGCTTGCAATGTATTTTGAAAATTTCTGTTTAAATAGCTTATCGTGTCAGAAATGTCATGGCTTTATTGCCGCTAAGCATCTGGACAAATATAGCAAGTCTATGTTAAAACCATTTATGAAAATGTCCAGCGTTATATTCAAAGGAAGAAATGGCTCGTTCGATTATTCCCACGTGTGTTTAGAAGTATTTTTTGCTTCCTGAAGAGGCGTTACTTCATATAATAGTTACCATGCAGTTTCTGCAGTTTTCCCCCATCCACAACTTACGCCTACGTTCTAACATATATTATTTAATGGGCCTCGACTTTGGAGTCAATCCTACTTATCTCCAATGTCCGATGGCCGTGTTTGTGTGTGTGTGTGTGTTTGTGTGTTTGTGTGTGTGTGTGTGTGTGTGTGCAGGAGCTGGTATTGTACTAGTTATAGTTGGTATGACGCTGTATCCACTATCCGGCGGAGGTGGTCTCTGTCTGAAAGAAGAGGTAATAAAAAATATTTCGTGACGGTACATTTTTTTAATATATATGCATATAACGTAAATTTTCGTGATGTAAAAAAGTAAATTTTCTTGATTTAAAAGTGCATTTTCTTGATATAAAGAGTACCTTCAAAAGTACATTTTCAGAATATAAAAAAGTACATTTTCAGTATATAAAAATGTACATTTTCAAGATATAAAAAAAGTACATTTTCAGGATATAAAAAATGTACATTTTCATAATATAAAAAAGTACGTTTTCCGGATATAAAAAAGTACATTTTCAGTATATAAAAATGTACATTTTTCAGGATATAAAAAAAATGCATTTTCAGGATATAAAAAATGTACATTTTCAGGATATAAAAAAGTACATTTTCAGGATAAAAAGGTACAACTGCACGAAAAATACAATTTACTTCTCGCCTTTGTTTCGGCGATAGAACCTATATGCCCCGAGAATGTTTTATCTATTACTTCAACACCCCACCATACAAGGATTTATTTAAAAGGCCATATACATGGTGTTGTATTCACGTACCTGATATGTTGTCTGCGTGACGTCGCCTTTTTTAACAATGGAAAACACTAACCATCTTTGTGCCCATGGTGATTTATGTTTAAGTACTTGACCACACACATATATTACACTCCAAATACTTACTCGAATTTCGTTTTACCTTTTACCTGTGTAGTACTATGTTTGTCGTAAAAAACAGTTTAAATGTTCAGCAAACGGGATCTTCATTTTCTGTGTCGATTTATGTTACCCGTTTGCGCTTTGTTCATCCCAAAGTCAATAGACACCACACATTAACACTGTAGAACATGTGCAACACCGGACAATCAAAACATTAATGGTATTGTCTTTTAAATATATCTGTTCGTTTGGTTATTTGTTGTTTAACGCCGCACTCAGCAATATTCCAGCAATATGACGGCGGTCTGTAATAAATCGAGTCGGGACCAGGTAGTCTAGTGATTGATATCATGAGCATCGATTCACGCAATTGGGGTACAATGACATGCATCAACCACGTCAGCGAGCCTGACCACCCGATCCCGTTAGTCGTCTCTGAAGATAAACATAGTCGCCTTTTACGGCAAACATGGGTTGCTGAAGACCTGTTCTACCCCGGATATTCGCGGGTTTCAAATATAACCCCCCTGTCATCAGTATCTTCCATAAATAATAAGACAATATGTTAATAGTAGCATTTGTTCCGCGCAATAACACACGAAATCATGCGATTGCGTGCAAGATCTATAACACTGAAAACCGAAACTAGAATATATGTGACAAAAGCGGTATGCATTACCATTATAACCTCAGATGACAAATATCCACTTTTTCTGTTTTCTTTAAAAAAAGTTAATCTTTCTTTAATCTCCATTTTCTCCAAATTCCATTTCTTAAAATACATACCGTCCCATCAAGCATTTGTGAACCCTTTCAGATAGTACAGCTGTTCACCTGCAATACTACAAATGTCAAGTTCGGAAAATTCAGTAAAATAATTAAGACAGAGGTCGCGACACTTTTGCAAAGATATCAAAGTAACTTAGTGCTAAAACGGCTCCTCTTTCGATCTGGACACGAGCGGGGGACATTACTTTTCGCTCTAGAAGACACGCACAACAGAAACAAATCCGCAGAGGAAGCAAATGACAGTTTAACACCACTGTGGCAAGCTGTGTTTCAATGTGGATCAGGAGCTATACTATCAACCGATGTTATCAGTGACGCAGGCACCGGGCTAGAACTCCGCATACCGTAATGCTTCCTGTAATATACTCATACGTCGGTGGGATAATATACGAGAAGTGTATTTCGACGCACATGCGTTCCGGTTCCCGATGCGTACAATTTTGTTCACACTAACCTGTCTTAGTTTATTAGGGGTGTATATGTAAACAGGACCGTTTCAACAAGATTGCGTTCACGGTATTTCGGCATTGGGACCATTTCGTAAAACGGACGGATATTTGATCATGGACATTAAGGAGACCGACTTTATGTGTTTTCAGATTTGCAAGTGTTATTGAGTATTTGATACCCGGAAAATTTTACATTTGAAACCTCCGGCTGTCGTTCCTAATGAAATTTCCTGACATTGAATGCTCAATAACGCCCCCCCCCCCCCCCCCCCCCCCCCTGAAAACACATAGAGGTTATCACACGAGTGTGTTTGGGGATGGTAAATATACTGTATTAGGAATAAACATTGTATTTAGCGAGACTTGGCTAGCTAAATACATCGTGTTTATTTTTCATACAGGATATTTGCCATCCCCAGACACACAAGCATGATAACCTATTTATCTTATAATGTCATTTTCCTATTCAGAGAGGTCAACACGCAAAGATGTGGAAACTGATCCTGCTACCGGCGCTAGGCTAGTGTCCTTGATACATTGTTTTGCAATTTATATCTCCAAAGTTGCCCAAACTTGTAAAATGCCTCAGCTACGTCACAGTAAGACACTGATATTCAGTATATGAGTCTATTCTTTTGATAATGATAGCAATCATCCCAGTAGACTCGATCGCCGAATGACAAAGGCGACGTCATGTTTGTTTGTAAACACTGAAAGTAGTCCCCACTTGACCTTTGATATTTGCATCTCTATCCGCATATGACCCCAACGGATATCGTTTTATCCGTTTGCTTTCTCCTGCCGAGAAGCCTAGCCATTATATGATAAATGTTTATATCGACATTGTAAAATACACAATTTGTCTGAAGCACTCTCTACGTGAACTCTCACAAGTTGGCAATAACCGTTAACAAGGCAAGATTGTCAGTATCATACGCAATGATCCCCATATATAGTACCAAGCATGTATAATGATTAATGATTAAACATACCTCTTCATACTATAGGGCAAGGAGCAAAAACGATCGAGGCTCCATTCCCCACTTAGAATATGTGACGCCCATGTCCGATGTTCACCAAAGGTGGCGTTAAACCCTATTCACCAATCCACTCACTCTCTGTATAAGCTGATATATATGTTCAGTGTGATGCGACTGGGTGAGTGAGTGAAACGCCATCTCCTTACGTATTGGGGGCGGTCGGGTAGCCTAGCGGTTAAAGCGTTCGCTCGTCACGCCGAAGACCCGGGTTCGACTCCCGACACGGGTACAATGTGTGAAGCCCATTTCTTGTGTCCCCTGCCGTGATATTGCTCTAATATTGCTAAAAGTGGCCTAAAACCCTACTCACCCACTCACTCACTCACTCACTCCTTACGTATTGCATGTCTACTACACTACCGGGCAAAGGAAGGTATGCACTTGTCATTGAAACGTTACAAGGCTGAAAAAAAGTCGCAACACTGCAAACTTCATGTCCAAAATACAATTATGATACCCTTATCAAATACATCTCCATCGGATAACCATTTCTTGTTTGTTTCATTTTTAGCCACCATTTTTTCAAACATGGGTGCATGCTTTCTTTTGTCAGGCAGTATGTATCACAGCGTATATTCGATTGTCGTTTCTTGAGTCCATTTATAAAAGAAACAGAAGCAAGACGGTGCATTAAAATCCAATGTGACCATGTTTGTGATATATGTGTGTCGCAAACATAACAGTGAGTGGTAGATATTAGGATCGGCACTTTAGAATTACATATGAGTTCGACCCTTCCCTTCCCTGAAAGTAAAAGATGCGCGAATTGCATAATTATTTCCCTTAACCAAACCAGGATTCGCATTTCACGTGGGTTTCACCCCATGGCCGTGGGTTCGTATCCCAGATTCTCCATGATTATAAACCTTGGTCGGTAAGCAAGAAAGAAAGCCAAAAATATATATAAACGTGTATCACTTTAGGGTTTTCTCTTAATAATAATAATAATAATAATAATGTGACGTCATCTATTGAATCATGACGTCATCACATTCCAATATGACGTTATGACATTCAAGGGTGACTTTGGTATAATCCACGAGAACGGGTATGGCGCTGACAAACTTAGAAATATATTCGTGGCGATTCTGGGATTCGAACCCACCATGATGAGTTCCTGGCAAGTCCAAGGGACACAACTCTGCACAGCGAATGGTCGCGCCTTCAACTTCTAAGGACTAGCGTGACGTTTGTGTTGCCAAGGAAATCAAATTAAATAAAGTTCATAGATCGTTTAATTTTTTGGGCGATGGGGTAGATCAGTGGGTAAGTGGTTGGCACGCCGCCTCGAAAATTCGGGTTCGAATCCCTACATGGGTACAATGAATCTCATTCTTGATATCACCCTCCGTGATACTGCTGGAATACTGCTAAAATCACCATAAAAGCCACAAATTCGCCATATAAGTTAAAACAGTATTATTTAATATTAGTTAATATTATTTTGTATTATTTACGGTAGCTGCACGAGATGACGTACCGCGATACGTATCTCTGTGTCAAAGACCTATGGGACGTGAAGTCGATCCTCGAGTAATTGTTGTGTGAACAAATATCTATATCCCCGATATATATCTGGTGACGAGGCTTCAGGAAACACAGATAAATGTGTTAGGGATAATATTTTGAAAGAGGAAGATTTTCTCTGAAGCGGGTTTCATAAGGACTGTCTGGATTCTCGTCTCGGCTAAAACTCGATAGTACATTCCCACTGTTTGAAGGCGACAGTGCCCAAGTAGTACTAAACAAATAAGAAATATGTTATTTTCATGTGATAATAAATCACAAAAACGAATGCATGTTAATTAACTGATAAATCGATATTAATATATCAAATATGTTTATCATTTGATGTGAATAAATATCTGTATCTCTCAATAAACGACATTCTGTCATGAATTTGGAAAATACTCGATTGTTCAGTCAGAGGTATCAAATCACAATAAACCCCCCTGATTGAAACAGCTGATTTGGCGGCCGCATCACCGCGGAAGCTAATATTTCATAAAATATTACTTCTTTTACAGTCATTGTAGGGATATTTTAATAATCATATGTACAATAATAGGCTACAAAATGCAGAGATGTGTTTACTTCGATATTTTAAAAATGTTTGGCAATACATTTCGATCAGAAAACACGAAAGTGAGCTTGTTTTTTTGGTGTTTTTCCATATACGACTGTGACGTCATATTTTTAGCCTCACAATGAGCGGTGTAGAACGAAACTTTTTGGAAGACTTGCTTAGTTTTCTTTAGGGATTCCTACCTCATGTAAGCTTACGAAGTTGCCGTGCTACATGCTTTCAGTGCCTGTCATAAGTTCGTGTGAAGTATTACGGCGCAAACAGACTGTTTGAGCATATGTATCGCCATAGTTTATTTAAAGGTTGCTGTCGGTGGTTCCGTAAATTCTGATCGGAAACCCACTCAAAATACTGAACTCAACCCATTCCGCTCCAGACAATATGTTTGCTAACACCAAAGTGAGTGAGTGAGTATGGTTTTACGCCGCTTTTAGCAATATTCCAGCAATATCACGGCGGGGGACACCAGAAATGGGCCTCACACATTGTACCCATGACGGGAATCGAACCAATGTGGCGCTTTAACCACTAGGCTACCCGACCGCCCCCCTAACACCAAATAGTTTGCGTTTAATTTAATCATGATTGAATAGAGACAACCATACTGTATATTTTAATGTACAGCAAGGCTACCTGTAGATTTAACCGCAGGAAACTTAACATTTGAAGTTTAGCTCGGTTAATTCTACAGGTAACCTAATTCTACATTGAAAACACCATATGTTTATCTCATAAATAAATGTTTCTGTTACGAATTACCTTAACATAGCTTTTTTTATAATGTATGTAAAGCTGGTTAAGTAGAAGGATATCTCGTAATTTGAAATTGCCTCGTGGTCTTGTGGACAGGGCGTCTGCAGGGAGTGAGGAAGATCGGGTAGTTCAATCCCCAGTCTCGTCTTACCAAAGACATTAAGAGATGGTACTTGTTGTTACCTTGCCTCGCGCCTGGCATTTAGAGGCTAAAACAGGACTGGTCGGCTCGGAGCCAGTACAATGTGCCTGAGTAAGGTACCCATGTTAAACTACGGCATTGTATCTCAGTGGGATGGCTCTATAAAACCGGCATTAGTCCGGACTAGATACATAGTGTAACGAGCCACATATAATAATCTTGAAGGCTGCATAAACTCCATGTATTTCACCTCACCTCGGACCGCCTCCGTGGTCTAGTGGTAGAGCGTCCGGGGAGCGGAAGGCCCGGGGTTCGATCCCCGGCCGCGTCATACCAAATGACGTTAAAAGATGGTACTTGTTATTACCCTGTCTGGCGCTCGGCATTAAGGGGGTAAAATAAGGACTGGTCGGCTAGGAGTCAGTATACTGTGTCTGAGTGGGGTAGTCATGTTAAACTGCGGCATGGTATCTCAATGTGCTAGCACTGAAAATGGGCATCAGTCCGGACTAGTACAAGCAGCCACACACACACGTACATGCACGTCGCTATATAAGTGCAATAATCTTGGCGACGTTAAACCCCATTTCACCTCACCGCACATTTATGTCATGTTATGATGTTACATATTGATATTGTTCTCAACCCCTTGGTATTATAGAAAGATGAATTGACACATGCAGTATTTGGTCCCTTTATAAATACAGCATACTTTGACTTAAAAAAGTTTCTCTATGAAGCAATATCACTGGGAATGTATTGCTTATTTTCAGGTGTCTATTGCAATCATTAACTTGTCAATTGCAGTCACATCGACCACAGCCAATGTAACATTTCAGCTACTTATTTGTCGATTGCAGTTTAGCTAATGACAAGTGAAACCTTGTACAAGACCAGGCAGCACCTTGGTAGGTTATGCGAAATTACTGCACTTTGATAACCCACAGAGCGGCATGTATGTATCATACATGTCAATCATGCATATGTTTGTTTGTATGTATGATGGTTGTCTTCCATTCGAATGTCACACGTAAACTAAGTGGCAAAAGATTGTTGATTTTTATCAAATGTTTTATTTTATCGTACGTTTGATTTTCATGGACCGCTGATTTTATCATTTTTTTATTTTATTTTATCATATGTTTGAATTTCATGGCCAGTGGATTTCATCATATGTTTGATTTGATTTTATCATATGTTTTATTTTCAGTTGAAAATATCTACATCCAAAATGAATTTGGTTCTATTTTTAACAATAAATTTGATTTTGAGACTTTTAAAAACAAAAAGTAAAAACTCGTATAATTCTTAGCTGTTAATGATTATCGTAAACATCTTATCTTTGAAAATCAATGTTTGTTTTTTCAACACTAATTTACACCATTTCAAACATGCAAGGGGTCATGTCGTTGCAAATTCATTTCCTACCCCTGTCTTCACTGAAGCAATTTATTTCTACACAAAAATACCCAACTTAGACATAATCTCTTTAAATTTTCAATTACATGTACATAAAACAACTCATATACTTTCTTTTCCCCTCATGCTTGCACAAGTGGATTAATTATCTGTAACATTAGGGCGAACACCTTACTTTCTTGCCCACACATTATAATTACCCTGTAATAAAAGACGTGTTTATTGTTGTTGTAAGCGGCGGTTTAGTATCTCATCAAGATTTAGTATCCTGGTGTCAAGGAATCTGGCATTGAATAAGACATAATCCATAAAACGTGGTTGTTTAGAATAATCTACGAATGCTTCTGCCAGTATGGTGAGGTGAGGTGAGGTGAGGTGAGGTGAGGTGAGGTGAGGTGAAATGGGGTTTAACGTCGCGTCCAAGATAATTGCACTTATATAGCGACGTGCATGTACGTGTGTGTGTGTGTGGCTGCTTGTACTAGTCCCGACTGATGCCGATTTATAGTGCTTGCTCACTGAGATACCATGCCGCAGTTTAACATGAATACCCCACTCAGACAAAGTATACTGACTCCGAGCCATGTCCTTGTTATAGCCCCTTAATGCCGAGCGCCGCACAGGGTAACAACAAGTACCATCTTTTAACGTCTTTTGGTATGACGCGGCCGGGGATCGAACCCCGGACCTTCCGCTCTCCGGGCGGACGCTCTACCACTAGACCACGGAGGCGGTCCTGCCAGTATGGATCTTTATGATAGATGTAATTTTCTCAACTTGGGAGTGTGTTAGGTTAACGCGCTTTGGTCAGTGTCAGCTAAGGTATCGCAATTCGCCTGAACATGTAACGTCCTTTAGACGTGCGCAATTCTGTAATAATGGGTTCGAATCCCGATTCGCCCTGTTTATTCCTGGTTTATCAGCATCATACCCGTGCTTGTGAGTTTCACCAAACGTCTGAACAGATTTAAATTTACTCCATCACTTAGCTGTCACTCCGTGAGATGTTACCCAGGGTGGTGTAGGGGGATACCGTGCTAAGCTCAACATCATCATCAAGAATCTTGGGGATAGGGTGGAAACACTCTCTAACATCAGCACTTCTCTTATCGCGAATGCGGATAACTCGACACATATTCGATGGTTCTGAAACGTTACTGTACAGTACATGCAGTTTATGGCTAACATATTGTTTAATACACTGTTAGCGTGATGTTTCGGTATACACCAATGAACCGTTTATAATCTGAAATACTACATCCTCAGCTTATTTATGATTACAGAGCAATATTCCAGCAATATCATGGCGGGGGACACCAGAAAGGGGCTTCACACAATATACCCATGTGAGGAATCAAACCCGGACCTTTGGCGTGACGAGCAAACGCTTTAACCACGAGGCTACCCCAACGCCCCTTTTGTACGCCTACAAGAATTAAGTATCGACTATTCAAAGATACCATACGCACATTTGTAAAAAGTGAAACATGTCACATTGCCAAAGGTCTTGCATGCTATGAGAATGAGTGAGTGAGTGAGTTGGGTTTAACGCCGCTTCTAACAGTATTCCAGTGATATCACGGCGTTTCAGCTTAATGTGGGAGGAAAGCCCGAAGTGATGCAGGTCTCAGACGTTTACCACTTTGGTGAAACCCACGAGCACGGGTATGGTGCTGACAAACCTAGAAACATAATCCGGGCGAACCGGGACTCGAGCCCATAATCATAGGTTTCTGGCGTGCCCAAGGAACGCAACACTGCACAGCGAATCGCCGTGGCTTAAACGACTGGGCCACCCGTGCCCTTTATAAGAATGAAGACATGTATCTTAACATGTATTTTTTTTGGTGAATTAAAGAATACTTGCCTTTGCAGAAAGTGATGACGTGGCCAACCCCTTTTCCGTACGCGGGATTCGGGGGTCTATTTAGATGGGTAGTCGCGATGCGAATAAAATCCTATTAGTACGCAGACTCAACATTTATAAAAATAACAGTGTACGTAAAACGTTTTTAATATACTATATATTTTCGATATTTTGTCAGTAATTCAAATTCAATCGCACACATTTCATGATGTGCTTTTGAGAATTGTTGTACGCCGTATTCATGGGTGAACACAGAGACTTAGAGTTAAAAAAATCATGTGATATTCGGGATTAAGGGGATGAGAGGCTTGGTAATGGCTGACAGATTACGAATAAAAAAAGAAAAGCTGCAATTAAAAACAAAAATAGCAATACATTTTGAAAGCATCACCCGGCTAAAAGGTTCACCGTAAGTTGATCACAGGTATCGAATATAACATATCCGCACAGTTATACCCCGTAGTGATGTGATTATGGATTAAATAATGCATCAATTTAATATTTTCACTTAATATTTCATTTTGTAATTGAAGACGATGTGTTGAATGTATTTTGAAATAACAAATACCTTGGAACAATTTTACGCACAAGGAGTGTAATTTATGACAGCATAAATCCTCTGATTAACACAAGCTCATAAATTACCCGCAATAAACAGAATTTAGACAACAAAACTGATGTATTCACTATCCTTTAGAGTTACCTCCCTTTCAGATTCCTCCCGGAGCCCGGAGGCCATGTTGAAAATTCTTCGCTTCTTCGAGTTAGTTATAAACCGGGCACTGATAGTCTTTACAAAAAGAAATCACTTGTCCAAATTCCGAGTTATCGAAGCGTGTCTTGAATCCAACACCTTACTGGCCCACGTACAGATTTGGATGTGTCCTTGGCTAGTCATGCGAACACTTGACTCGTTCAGGCGTGGGTTAGATGGGCGCGAACATCAAAGCTTTTGGCTTGGTGTTGGCGATGTAATTATGATCGCGGAGTGATTTAAGTGATAGGGTGTTGTCGGGTGTGAAAAACAGCGTTAGCTTTTAGGATGACCAGTTGACAGTAAACAGCAGGCGTTTAAATCCCGGAAAATTACAGTGCGCTTTCTCAAACGACGCAAACAACAAGCGAAGGGAGATAACTGCGATAAGACAGACAGCGGAAGGTTTCGCCCCGTCGCGGGGTAATCTCCCGTCATTGTGCTGACGTTGTGTATATCACTCTATTGTTCAATATCAATTATATCAATGTCCATTGAAGATGTAGATAGCGCGATCGCATAAATTAGTTGATAAGCATCCTTTAACGGAGGCAAGCCTTTTGGCTTTGATATATTTCCTTTCTCTTTCTATGTCTCTCCGTGTGAGTATTTACCTCGCGATGTAGGTGAATGCGATATGTATGTCGCTTGGTACAAGATGTCACTTTGATTTGAATTTTAAAAAACATACACTGAATTTCGAATATTTTGCATTAACGTTGTCGACAGAAGAAAACTGTCGCTGTTTAAAAATGTTTAATTAAAATCAAATTTATTTTGTAAACGGACTTGATGTGAGATATCAGGTCAGTGTGTGAGTGGGAACTGAGTGACTTAGAGACACCTCTCCCTCCACAACCTCTCAAGCTAACCTCCCCACCACCACCCTTATCCCCACCCAAAACCGTTCTTAACACACACACACACACACACCCCCCCCCCCCCCCCCCCTCGTCACGCTATCTTCTTCACCACCACCATCCATATCTCCACTTCAAAAACCTCTCTGAACTCTACCACCACCCCGACCCTCACCCTAACCTCTCCACCACCTGCCCACATATCGCCATCCCCAACACCATAACCCTACCCCCATCCCCAAAACTCTTCAAGTTAACTCTCTACCACCACCACCACCACCCCCAACAACCCTCTTAACTCTACCACCAACCCCACCCTAACCACGATAACCTCTACATAACCGCACCCCTTTCACCACCCCCAACACCATAACCCTTACCCCCATCCCCCAAACTCTTCAAGCTAACTCTCCACCACCTACCCCTTATCACCACCCGTCAACACCATAACCTCTACCACACCACCCCTCACGCAAACTTCTACCCTATAAAACACGAAGCCGCCACCCATGAAATATCCTCTCGCCGCTCTTCTATTTCCATATCGTATCTCCTTCTTTGCCTCTCCTCTTATTCTTCTCTTATTCTTCTCTCTTTCTTCTTTGTTTCATTTCCTCACAGATCTCACCTCCGATGACATATCACACACTAAATGGTCCAGTAATAATACTTGCAGGTGCCAAACTTTCATCTGCCATTACCGCATCTTGCATTGGTAGCGAGGGCATTCAGCAACCACATTGTATCCAAACATCCACACCCCGACCCCTGGGGTCAGGGCAGGCATACACATTCTTAAATCATTGCCCGTATATGCCATTCCGATTTGACATTTGATAGCAGGTATTAACGCTGGGTCAGGAGCAATAAAAAAACTGTTTCTATCAAACTCCGAAACCCCAAACGGCTACTGAACAGGCGATGAAAATGAAAAATATTATACTGTAAATGTTACAAGGAAGATATTTCTTTGTACTTAGATTGTCTCGGGTAATCGTTTTACCTAAAAACAACTTTGTCCTTTTCGTACAGCGATGAATATTTTTGCACGTGGAAACCTTGCTCCCTGTGGCAATAAAGGGAGATAACCAGGGACGTGACCTTTGTCGCGGGCGACCGGACGACGCCAAGGCCAGTCACGGTTGTGGGTAAAAACATTATCAGTGATTGTGAACGGAAATCGCCAATATCGGGAGATGGATATGTTTAAGATGAACCGAGGATATCGTTCTATGCCTTAATAGCATGATCTGATCCATCTGGTGGTCGTTTGTCAAAGAAAACACTCAGTCGCTTTCATGCCCTTTTTGCACTTTCGAGGGCTCGATGGTGATTCTATCTGAGCAAATTATTCATATCTGTTTTCACTAAAAAATGATGTATTAAAGAAGAATTTTTACTTTGTAAAAGAGTGTAGAGGATGACGATGTACAGGCCGGTGTCCTGCTAGCGCGTCAGGTTTTAAATATCACGAAGAACTAGAGAATGAACATATATATTTGGGGTATGTTTATGTCAGTATTTATACTCGTCAGTACGACTAGTGTTTCGTGTTCCATCGTATACTCGTCAGTAACACTGGTGTCTCATGTTCCACCCTATACTCGTCAGTTAGGCTGGTGTCTCATGTTCCATCCTATACTCGTCAGTTAGGCTGGTGTCTCATGTTTCACCCTATACTCGTAAATTAGGCTGGTGTCTCATGTTCCACACTATACTCGTCAGTAAGGCTGGTGTCTCATGTTCCACCCTATACTCGTCAGTTAGGCTGGTGTCTCATGTTCCACACTATACTCGTCAGTAAGGCTGGTGTCTCATGTTCCATCGTATACCCGTCAGTAAGGCTGGTGTCTCATGTTCCATCGTATACTCGTCAGTAAGGCTGGTGTCTCATGTTCCACCCTATACTCGTCAGTAAGGCTGATGTCTCATGTTCCACCCTATACTCGTCAGTAAGGCTGGTGTCTCATGTTCCACCCTATACTCGTCAGTAAGGCTGGTGTCTCATGTTCCACCCTATACTCGTCAGTAAGGCTGGTGTCTCTTGTTCCACACTATACTCGTCAGTTAGGCTGGTGTCTCATGTTCCACCCTATACTCGTCAGTAAGGCTGGTGTCTCATGTTCCACCCTATACTCGTCAGTAAGGCTGGTGTCTCATGTTCCACCCTATACTCGTCAATAAGGCTGGTGTCTCATGTTCCACCCTATACTCGTCAGTAAGGCTGGTGTCTTTTGTTCCACACTATACTCGTCAGTAAGGCTGGTGTCTCATGTTCCACCCTATACTCGTCAGTAAGGCTGGTGTCTCTTGTTCCACCCTATACTCGTCAGTTAGGCTGGTGTCTCATGTTCCACCCTATACTCGTCAGTAAGGCTGGTGTCTCATGTTCCACCCTATACTCGTCAGTAAGGCTGGTGTCTCATGTTCCACCCTATACTCGTCAATAAGGCTGGTGTCTCATGTTCCACCCTATACTCGTCAGTAAGGCTGGTGTCTCTTGTTCCACACTATACTCGTCAGTAAGGCTGGTGTCTCATGTTCCACCCTATACTCGTCAGTAAGGCTGGTGTCTCTTGTTCCACCCTATACTCGTCAGTTAGGCTGGTGTCTCATGTTCCACCCTATACTCGTCAGTAAGGCTGGTGTCTCTTGTTCCACACTATACTCGTCAGTTAGGCTGGTGTCTCATGTTCCACCCTATACTCGTCAGTTAGGCTGGTGTCTCATGTTCCACCCTATACTCGTCAGTAAGGCTTGTGTCTCTTGTTCCACAGTATACTCGTCAGTTAGGCTGGTGTATCATATAATCTATCATGTACTTGTCCAACGTTTCCCTGTAATAATCAAGTGTTGACACGGTCCCTGCAATCATGAAGTATGGACATACTATTCTCAAGTAATCACCATGCGTGGACACGTTCCCTCTTCCCCTGTAATCACCAAGTGTGGACACGTTTCCTGAACCCTGTAATCACCAAGCGTGGACACGTTCCCTGGTCCCTGTAATCACCAAGCGTGGACACGTTCCCTGGTCCCTGTAATCACCAAGCGTGGACACGTTCCCTGGTCCCTGTAATCACCAAGCGTGGACACGTTCCCTGGTCCCTGTAATCACCAAGCGTGGACACGTTCCCTGATCCCTGTAATCACCAAGCGTGGACACGTTCCATGCCCCCATGGAATCATCAAGTATGGCCATGTTCCCGTGTATTCATCAAGTGTAGACACGTTCCCTGTTCCCCTGTTGTCATCAAGTGTAGACACGTTCCCCTGTAATTATTACTTTTGGCCACGTTCCCTGTACTCATCAAGTGTGGCCACGTTCCATGTACTCATCAAGTGTGGCCACGTTCCATGTTCCCCTGTACTCATCAAGCGTAGACACGTTCCCCTGTAATCATCAAGTGTGGACACGTTCCCCTGTAATCATCAAATGTAGACACGTCCCATTGTAATCATCAAGTGTGGACACGTCCCATTGTAATCATTAAGTGTGGAAACATTCCCATTCATCAAATGTGGACACGTCCCCCTGTAATCATCAAGTGTGGACACGTCCCCCTGTAATCATCAAATGTGGACACGCTCCCCTGTAATCATCAAGTGTGGACACGTTTCCCTGTAATCATTACATGTGGCCACGTTCCCTGTTCCCCTATACCCATCAAGTGTGGATGCGTTCCCCGATAATCATCAAGTGTGGACACGTTCCCCTGACCCGTGAAGATCCGGGGCAGAGTAAATCTTCAGCAACCCATCTTCAGCTTACCGTAATACGCGACTATGCTTGTCGTGGGAGGGCGACTAACGGGATCGGGTGGTCAGGCTCGCTGACTTGGTTGATGCATGTCATCGTATCCCAATTGCGTGGATCGATGCTCATGACGCCAACCACTGGATTGTCTGATCCAAATTCGATTATTTACAGACAGCCTCAACATAGCTGTAATATTGCCGAGTGCGGCATTAAACAATAAACACACACACACACACACACACACACACACACACACACACACACAAACACATTCCCCTATAACCAACAAGTGTGAACACCTTCTCTGTTCCCCTGTAATCATCAAGTGTAGACACGTCCCCTGTTCCCCTGTAATCATCAAATGTGGACACGTCCCCCTGTACTCATCAAGTGTGGCCACGTTCCCTGTTCCCCTGTAATCATCAAGTGTAGACACGTTCCGTGTTCGCCTGTTATCATTACATGGGGACACGTTCTCCGTTCCCTGTTTCTCTGTAATCATCAAGTGTCCCATCATGGCTATAAATATGGCTTGTTCCCCTAACACCAGCAACATGAAATAGTTCTATCGTCTCAATGCAACAAAAGTTATCAAACACCCAACAAGGAACTTGTACTTGAAGTTTTTTTAGCATCTCGGGAACTTTATTTTTCAAGATGTGTGTTTAAGGAAGTAGAAACATTGTTCAGTGGCTCCAATCACGTTCTTTAAGTGAGAGTTAACTATCGGAACGAGACGTAGATCCATATCGCCCCGTATGCCCCTGATCAAACGGGCGCTGGGGAATGCCATGCCCCGATGTATTGACCTTTGATTAGTACAAGTTCTTCTGACAGAATGTACAGATATGTCACATTGATTTACTGCTGGCCGTGACGTCAGACCTGTATGTTGCAATGCCGACTGGTAGAGATGGTATTCAGTTGATAGGAAATGTATCTACTCCAACAAATCCAAAGAAAATTAGGAATATTAGTGATGTAATTTAAGACTAAATTTCCATTTAAACTAAGTTCCTTGGAAACGTATTTCGGATAATGAGGTGAGGTGAAATGGGGGTTAACGTCGCGTCCAAGGTTATTGCACTTACATAGCAATGTGTGTGCGATAAATGTGTATATATATATATATATATATATATATATATATATATATGTGTGTGTGTGTGTGTGTGTGTGTGTGTGTGTGTGTGTGTGTGTGTGTGTGTGTGTGTGTGTGTGTGTGTGTGTGTGTGTGTGCCTGCTTGTACTAGCCCGGGCTGATGCCGATTTTAGCTCACTGAGATACCATGCTGCAGTTTAACATGTTTAACCCCACTCAGACACAGTATGCTGACTCCGAGCCGACCAGTCCTTGTTTTATCCCATTAATTCCGAACGCCAGGCAGGGCCATAACAAGTACCATATTTTGACGTCTTTTGGTATGACGCCACGGGATCGAACTCCGGGCGAACGTTCTACCACTGAACCACGGATGCGGTCTTCGGATGATGAAATTGCTGGAACATGAACAGATAAACGGGGGAAAGACATGGTTGACTTTGACATTTAGAGATCAATTACTGTGTGGAGGTTCCAATGTTAGCAATATTCTAGCCATATCTAAAGGAAGGAGACCCGTGACTTTCAGGGTTAGAGTTAGCCTTGTGCAACCCATGCTTTTGCTAGGAGGCGACTTACGGGATTGGGTGGTCAGACTCGCTGACTTGGTTGATGATGTCATCATATCCCAATTGCGTAGATTTATGCTCATGATGTCAATCAGTGTATTGTCAGGTTCATACTCGATTATTTATAGAATAAGACTTATATTTGTTTCTATTTCAGCTACCACCAAACATGGGTGTATACTTTCTTTTACCCGGCACTTAATACAGACGGATTTTTTCTCGTTAAGACTGTTTTAAAACAATTTAATGCAGATATTTTGCTATCATGGTACAGAACCAGTATTTCACCTTGGGATTCGAACCAAAGTTCAAGTGAACGCTGAACCCTTCAGGCTACCCAAACTAACATAGAAGATAGCTCTGAGGTTGTTTTTTCTTTTGAGGCGTTCGTTTAAATAGATTTACAAAACAAACAGATAACGGCGTGCCTGGTTCAATACTTCGCCATTACACTAAAATAAATAGCATAAAACTATAAAAAATAGAATGTATCTTAAAGAAATATTTCAAACGAAATGAAGCAGATCGAACAGATGAAAAAAGTATGTAGATTGTCTCGAAAATTTATTTAAGCTGTCAAAGCAATCATTTCCATCTCCTTAAGTTAACGTTAAGCATCTGAAAACTTAGAGGGTCAAATAAAACTATAAAATGGAGACATTTTTGAAATAAACAAGTGCGTATTTCATCACTAGATAATGTTTGTCAAAGGTTTATGACATATCTTGACTTATGTCTCGACAACAAAGAGCGGCTCGTGTGATCTTTTTATGCTTACGTAACGGCACTGGAAGCGCGTGTCAGATCAGTCAACGGGTAATGAGACGTGAAATTGACTACATGTATGATATCGCGGTAAGTGGCATACGAGCATTGTCAAATGATGGATGTTTTTACTGGGCTGCTCGTTTATATATTAAATGCTAAACAGTAAAGTGTTACGCAGCCGTGATGATTGTAGAAGGGTATGTCTATGGGCTATTAGCAACATTAATGGAGGCTCGCGTGACGTCACTTCCTTGTTTTGTAATTGATTGGTAGACAGTTGTAAATCAAAAGACCAGACATTGGGCATGTTGTAAACAAACGTTGTTGTTTTTTAAGTATACACCAAAGTTTGATGGTGGCTCAAAATGAAACAAACGAGAAATGGTCATTCCACGTTGTTGTGTTTCATCGGGGTGTTTTCGTTGTGTTTTGGACCTTAAGTTTGCAGTGTTTCGGCGACTGTTTTCAGCCTAGTAACGTTTGGAAACGTGTTCTACTTTTTTCACATCCAGTAATCAAGTGCATACATGTACTTCTATTTGCCCGGCAGTGTATTTGCTACATGTTGATAACGACCATTTTGTTACCACGTTATATTAGTTTCTTTTACATGCAAATCTCTTTATCGAGATTTTCATTTTCAGAGAAAGGGTTGGTTGGTTTGTTGTTTTACGCCGCACTCAGCACTATTCAAGCTATATGACGGCGGTCTGTAAATAATCGAGTCTGGACCAGACAATCCAGTGATTAATATCATGAGCATCGATCAACGCAATTGGGATACGATGACATGCATCAACCAAGTCAGCGAGCCTGCCCACTCGATCCCGTTAGTCGCCTTTTACGACAAGCATAGTCTCCTTTTACGGCAAGCATGGGTTGATGAAGACCTATTCTACCCGGATCTTGACGGGTCCACAGTAATAGACAGACCATTCGATATTCGAGGGGTGGGGAGGACTAGATAATTTGCAACTACATCTAAAATATTATTTTATCACATTGCGACAGTGTAAGTTTTGTGGCAGACTATTTCTTTTTTTGAAGCGGCCATTAAATTTCCGAGTCCCGTGATGGGATTCGAATCACGATCTTCTGATCGGAGGTCGCCTTGTCCACATGACCAAAGAGGTTAACCCGCCAGCAAGATAACAAGGTAAGGATGTCATCCGCGGGATGACTCCACGCTCTGCTACATTTTTTCAAAAGCCTGAAGCATAGTTATATTTTTCAGGCACTTCCTGGTACAATTCATTTTTTTTCAATAACATCCCAATCTCCAGCACACGCCCCCCCCCCCCCCCCCCCCCTCTCCCAAAAATCAATTCGTTGGACTGCACAGTAAAAACCTGGATAAACGAGATTTCGTTGTTGCTCTTTGAATGAAGAGGTGTTTCTGTTTTCAATCTGTGTTCAGCAATGGATTGTCAACGATCTGTGATCAGAAATGAATTTTCAATAATTGTTGTTCAACAATTGATCTTCAACAATCTGTGTTCAGCAAGAAATTATCAGCATTCTATGTCAAGCAAACTGATAACTGGCCCACTCAGACATATTATCCAATTGCTGCTACATTGCAATATAGCTCTGTGTCGTTACAACAATAGCAATATATACTGCTACAATTGAAAAAAATAATTCATTTTCCACTATTATTTACTGACCCTGTTGAATATGTAATCGTACTTTCCCGCCGTGTTTTCTAAACACCAGGGTGGCCCAGTCGTCTAAGCCGCCGCGATTTGCTGTGCAGAGTTGCGTCCCTTGGGCACGCCAGGAACCTATGATTGTGGGTTCGAATCCCGGTTCGCCCCGATTATGTTTCTAGGTTTATCAGCACTATACCCGTGCTCGTGGGTTTCACCGAAGTGGTAAACGTCTGAGACCTGCATCACTTTTGGCTTTCCTCCCACTTTAAGATGACACGCCGTGATATAACTGGAATACTGTTCAAAACGGCGTTAAATCCAACGCACACTCACTCACCTAAACACAAGCGTAAGTGAACTATGCGCAAACACCCATGAAAGTTGTAAACTGAGTTTAAGCCGTATAACGCATAACACGTTGCAATACAAGAACTGAAATACTTGGTTTACTCAGGGTGAAAATGGATTAAGGTAGATATAGTCACGATTAAACCGTATACCATGTCAGGGCGTTTCTTGAAAGATATCTTGTTTTTCAGAAGGGTTTGAGTCTTGTCTTTTAAAGGGTTAATGTTTCATGTGCATACATCCTCAGACACAAGTGCGCCAGCATCACCCCATGTGGTCACAGCCCGGATGTAATAGATTTTGTATGGCGTTGACATCGCCAATGGTCCGTAGAAGATGCCATAACCTTATTGGTTAAAGGAACATTCGAGTGTAAGTAATTTCTACACAATGTTGCGTGTGGCGATTAGTTCCGCGTGGCTGGGAACATGAATAGTGTGTTCTTGTGTGGGGATTTATGGTGTTTTGGGCGAGGCTCATAGTTGACAGTTTTCATTTGGTCAGTTTAACAAAAGAGGTTTCTGATTAAAACCTGTCATGCATCATTCGGAAATTTGGTCTCTTTTGATTTGAGTTTGACTGTTGTGGTTTGGGCGAGGCAATTGTCTAGAAACATGCTTAAGATGTTGTGTTTTGTTGTGTTTACTGTGAAGATTGGTATTTAGGTTTATGTGTACGTCTGAATAATGAAACTTGTTTCGTACAATGTTGTTCCTTGTTACAGAGAGAGAGAGAGGTGGGGGGGGGGGGGGGGGGGGGGAGAAGAGAGAGAGGTGGGGGGAGTAACAGAGATAAACAGAAGGGGAAATAGTGTGAGGGGTTTTGTGAGAATGAGAGGTAGTGAGAAATGATTGAGAGAAGAGGCTTGTGAGAAAGTTGGGCTCTGAGAATAGGAGCGAGATAGACAGATAGGAGAGGTAGACAGGTAGGGGAAATAGAGACCGGATGGTAGAGAGGAAGAATAGAGGAAGAGAGCGAGAGAAAAAGACCACGATATATACGGAACTAAAAGTTGTCTTAAAACAACTTACTGACCTAAGGAGAGAGTGTTAAACTTAAATATCGTTAACATCCAGATTTATTAAAAAAAATAATTCTGAAACTAAACGAAACTAATGAGGCAAGGCTTATGTTGATACCTCAGTTTCACATAAACGCATTTACAGATCGATAATGAAATCGAAGTATAAATATCAATCTATTTTGGTACATTACGAATCAAACGTTTCCATGCAATTCGTACATTTGAGGTGGGCTTGACCCACGCTGTGTCTCTAACAGTGAAGATCGGACCCTTGTTGATGTGAAGTCAATTGTATCTAACAAATTCACGTGTTCAATATAATTCTTATTTACATGCAAATATTACTACTATTAAGCGCTACCACGTGTTAAATGTTAGCAAACCCACAGGGAATCAAACGTGCGTGTTTTAGACGACAGACTTCAATATTAATGTTTTCCTTGATGTAGCTAATGCTCCCCGCCTATATTAGCATAAATGAATAATTGTTGATACGGAGGAAACTGTATACACACGATGCCTCTTCTCGCCAGAACAAATCTTTATACGAAACAGTGAATTATTATAAACCAGTCGGTCCGGTATCACTCGTCAAATCATTTTTCTTTATAATCACTACTTTACCCTAAAAACAGACCATGGTGGGGGACTGTCACCTGCGGTTCTACAAATACGCTCATTATTTGCACAAAACTGAACCCATCTGGTCTCCCCCGAATCCCTTAATTTCTAGATTTAAAAAAAATGGACGCTATCGGTACATCGGTGGTACGTTATCGAAACATTTCCGAAAGGCAGAGTCGTACACTCACGCAATGGATCGGCGGAATGAGGAGATCGCTGCACCAGAGCTCGTACAGTAGTCAAAGCCTGCGCGGTAAGGAGATCGATCCGGCCAATTAAAGTATTAAACCAAGCGCCACCGACAGCGGGTGATGTATGAGAGCTCATGGAGAAGGGGGTCTTGTTTCGAGCGGAAAGTGATATAAGTTTAGGCAGAAGAGAGAGGGTCATATGGCTGACCTGGGCGATTTTCTGGGATAGTTTGGATGGGAGATTTAATCTGTGGGATTTGGCGGGTTCTTGTAAAGTCGCTTGGGGACGAAACGCCAATCTTTGGGTGATTTTGAAGTTGGCCAAACCTGTCACTAACGTGATCGATGGGACCCGCTGAATGGAACACAATTCCCAATGCGCGGTCGCAAGCGTACGCAATTTTCGAAGCGATTTCTCTCCGATTGTAGCTTTCTATCACTCCTGCTTGAAAGATATGTAACTTTTATCGACAGGAGAATAGGGTTATTAAAAGCTAGGATGACTGCGGTAGGAACGTCGACATGATTGGACCTGAGTTGACTTGGTTCTTTGACACGAGATGCACGTGCGATAGGTTCCAAACGTTTGGATTTTTGTCAAAGGACGATGCATTGCCACCATTCGTCATACGTCTTCTGTCATCTGCCACTGGGAACTATGGGGTTTTTTTTCGCTCTAAAATCTTCTTCTTGTGATCTGGTGCAATTTCCTTTAGAAGCCTGCCAAAATAGTCTTGATGTTTTCAAAAATCGATCTTGGTGCATGCTAACCCTTTTTCGGTTTGTCTTTTTCAAGAAATGTGTATGCTAAGCCAAGGTAATCAGGAAAGTTGTGTTTTTTCTACCACGCCAAATGAGAGCATTTGATTATATATTTCTGAGTTACGGGTATCAAATTATAATAACATACCTTCAATGACTTTATGATATGGACACAGGTAATAAGGAAGGTTTCCGTATCCTTATGATATTTGTTATGTGACATTGGATAGCGTTCGATTGAAATATTTCAGTTACAGGTATCAAATGTGTATATTATACCTTTGATATTACGACCGAGTTACCGTCTAATATTGTCAAGTCCATTTATAATGCGCCAAGTTCCACTAAATCGTTGCATCATTATTACCAAGGTCAATGGATAAGTGTGCACCCGATTTTCGCTCTCAGCTCCCCGGGGAGTATATAAGTTAAACTGCCTTAGTTATCTTAGTATTTAAACTGCATGCGTAAAAAGTAGTTTTATAACTATTGCCACAGAAAAGTAGCCATTAAGAATCGACCTCATTTTTGTGGTCAAAAATGCATGTGTTCAGTTAGAACATTAAAACACAATACGATTTTTTAAAATGCTGTTGTATATGGAAATATATGTGCTACTTAAAAGAAGTTAAAGGACAGCTGATTTCTTTCAAATGATTCTAGCTAATCTGCTAATATATATATATATATATATATATATATATATAGAGAGAGAGAGAGAGAGAGAGAGAGAGAGAGAGAGAGAGAGTCACAGTTCACGTTATGATGGGGCACGGGTGGCCAAGTCGTCTAAGGCGCCGCGATTCGCTGTGCAGAGTTGCGTCCCTTGGGCACGCCAGAAACCTATGATTGTGGGTTCGAATCCCGGTTCGCCCCGATCATGTTTCTAGGTTTGTCAGCACCATACCCGTGCTCGTGGGTTCACCGAAGTGGTAAACGTCTTAGACCTGCATCACTTCGGGCTTTCCTCCCACATAAAGCTGACACGCCGTAATATAACTGGAATACTGTTAAAAGCGGCGTTAAACCCAACTCACTCACTCACGTTATGATTTGTACAGAACATTTAAGACTTTATTAAAGCCAGAAAAATATCTATCAGTTTTAACAAATAGTCACCTAAGAAATGTATATATTAAATACAGACTTGGCTTGTCAAAACTTATGATTAATTATGGACGGAATACAAAGAATTTGTCAATTCTGTAACTCTGCTATAGAAGACGAAATACATGTTACCTTCGATTGTCCTTATTATGCAGAACTACGTACTAAATACATACCAGAATGTTTCTTAGAGTAGACGAGTAGAATAGCGTTTGTTTCTATTTTGTCATCGAATGATGCCGACGTAATGTTTAAACTGTCTTTATTTGTAAAACATGGGATGGAACTGCGAAATAACATGTTGAGTGGAAATTCAGAATTTTAATAACCTTACCCTAGAAAGTCCTCATGATTATCACCTTTTGTTAAATGAATGTTATATTTTTATAATTTTTGATGTATCTACATATATATATATATATATATATATATATATATATATATATATATATATATATATATATATATATGTAAAAGTAGCCATTAAGAATCGGCTTTTTTAACCAGCTATATATATATATATAAAGATACAACAAAAGGTATAAAAATATATATCTATAGATAGATATTTTTATAATTTCTGTTGTAAAAGCCGATTCTTAATGGCTACTTTTACATATATATATATATATATATATATATATATATAGATAGATAGATAGATAGATAGATAGATAGATAGATAGATAGATAGATAGATAGATAGATACAACAAAAATTATAAAAATATAACATTCATTTAACAAACGGTGATAATCATGAGGACTTTCTAGGGTTGGGTTATTAATATTCTGAATTTCCACTCAACATGTTATTTCGCAGTTCCATCCCATGTTTTACTTTTCCGTGGCAATACTTCTTCAAATGACATGTCTCAGTACATGCTACCGACGCATGAAGTGAAGGTCCGGGGTAGAATAGGTCTTCAGCAGGCCATGCTTGTCGTAAAAGGAGACTATGCTTGTCGTAAGAGGCGACTAATGGGATCGGATGGTCAGGCTTGCTGACTTGTTTTGATGCATGCCATCGTATCCCTAGTGGTTAAAGCGTTCAATCATTACCACGACGGCCCGGAGTTCGATTCCCTACACAGATAAAATGGGTGAATTCCTGGTATCAATTGGCGACACATAAGGGGTATTGTCATTGATGAGAATTTGAATGAGTGAATGTCGTTTTGTGCCGTGATCAGCAATCTTCTAGCTATACACCGCAGCCCGAAATTAATAGCGTCTGGCCAGGGAAACCAGTGGTTGATAGCGTGACAACGATTGTACATAATCAAATGGGTCACACATCACCACTCGGTACCCATTGTAGTCGGCTATGACGACAAACACGGGTTCTTCCGATGCACATGTAATTTGTCTCCTACTAGCTGCGGGAATTGCAGCATTTACTTTACTTTACTCCAGATACACACGTTCCAAACACAAAAGGGGCGACCGGGTAGCCTTGTGGTTAAAGCGTTCGCTCGTCACGCCAAAGACCCGGGTTCGATTCCCGACATGGGTGCAATATGTGAAGCCCATTTCTGGTGTCCCCCGCCGTGATATTGCTGTAATATTGCTAAAAGCGGGGTAAAACCATACTCACTCACCCAAAACACAAATTTCACGTTTTTATTTATCTCCGATTTCTTTTGTTTCATGTGTTTGTGCGACCCGTAGTGATCTGGGATAGAAATGGTCGTTGTAAGAAGCGACTAACGGGATCGGGTGGTCAGACTCGCTGACTTGGTTGTTGCATGTCATCGTATCGACAATGCGTAGATCGATGCTCATTGGGATGAATATTGCTGAATGGGCGTTAAACAATCATATATTCCTGTAAACACACAAAACCTGCCTGTGTGAAAATATGAACACAACACATCAACATGCAAACAAGATGTCGCTTATATAACATAATGTAATAACAAATCGGCACAAAATAATGTTGAATAAAAGATATAACCACTCTCGGTATATTTCAGTATCTTTAATAAGTATTCCTTATCATGTATATAACACGCACAGAATATACACTCACATGCTGATATTTTATGTAATAATTTCACCTCAAATAATACATGTATAATTCAGATTTTCATTCTTCATGTGTACATAATTTCTCTCTAATGCATAATCGGAGATTTGACTCTGACGAGA
The DNA here is from genome assembly GCF_022045235.1 of Haliotis cracherodii. Taxonomy (NCBI): domain Eukaryota; kingdom Metazoa; phylum Mollusca; class Gastropoda; order Lepetellida; family Haliotidae; genus Haliotis; species Haliotis cracherodii. The sequence goes on along the minus strand of NW_027266271.1, from coordinate 19,082,762 downwards.
GGTTAATATTCTAACGACAACCCTAAACCATTTCTACAAGACAATGAACGTTCCATAGCCTTAACCTGTTCATAATTTTTTACCATATTTTTCATAAATGTATTTAAGTCGTATTCCTGGAGATAATATCCTTCAAATCCCCGTTCTCACGTCGCCTATCACATATGTTTGGGGAACGGGAAAAGCGGTCAAATTCAAAAGGGAATAAGCCTTTTCACAACTGTAGAATTCTGGCACCAATTGCGATCACAATTGGAATCGTTTCCCAGATTGGCAATCGCATGGGCTTTGGTTAATCTCGTTTAATTGCCAGCCCATTTATCACCTTGTCATCTAACAGGCGCAGCTTTTTTGTATTAATGAAATCTTCGCTTCTGTGTCGTGTCTTCGATACACTGCGACGACGTGAAGAAACGGTACAAACCGTAGGTGAAAATTTGTAAATTTAATGGAACACGCATTTATCATTCCCTGTCCTCCGTCGTTATCTAATTTTCGTTGAATTTTGCAAATAAAAGGTTTAGAAGTATCTACGTGTACAAGAAGATCGGTGTTATTTCATTTATATTTTATACATCGAAAAATAAAATTCTTTACCGTCAGTGTTTGTATAACTTTTCTTAAAATTGATTTAGCTCTGTACGAAACACGCCCGTTAAGTTAAACAGTCAACATGGAAATGATACCAACTTAAAATTGGTTTCGTGTGAAGGTTTTAATCTCGCAAAAAGTGCCTTTGCTAAATCAGAATTAAGTCATGTATCTTCTTCGATAATACGTCTTTATAAACAACTAACTTGTGTTTCGTGGTTGTAATCGATTCCGAATTGCGGATTCTGTTACTTTCATGTTGTAGACAAAGTTTGTCTTGAAATTTTCAGCTGTTTTAATGATAAATATAATTAACTATCAAATCGTTGATTTTATGTTAGATCCATTAATATGTATTGTAAAATTATCAAAATATCTTTCTGTTACCTTTCACCTTTCATCTAATACGCTTTCAAGATGCTTTCTTTTCTAAAACAATATATGAATACAGTGAAAAAGTATCAAATAGCATATAATCACACCGTTTTGCCATATCTTTCTCATATTGGATTTAAATAACATTATTTTCTCGTCAAACCTAATCTATGAACTTTTTAAAGGTCATATAATTCACGATTAAATTATCGCATTTTGTTTGATGGTTTTAAATAGAAAAATTGCTTTTATGTTTTTTTTCTTGTTCATCTGTTTTTGTACGTAATGACAGAGGTTTGACGATGATATTGTTTGTTACTCGACATATTATTATTACACATAAGACACGTGACATATCTCATGCCGGGCTTATCGTGTAACCATATAGTTGGTCGAGCTTGTGAGAAGATATTATATGGAGATTTTAACATTTAATATGATTTTAATATTGCTAGCGGTTGTATATATACTATACATGCTTTATAGTGAATGTGATTTACCGATCAACCCGCTAACCAGCTTGTCAAAACCTCTGTTGGAAAGCTATTTAGATATTTTCCTTAAGTCTATTTCAAAAGAGTGGTGGGGCCCTCGGGGTGATATAGGTCCCATGTTGAAAGCACTATAAAGTCATTGGAAGCTTATGGCCGTTAAGAGCCACGAAGGCCAATTACTTGAGGATGAATCCTTGAAATTTTTTCTGTATTTTTGAAATATGAGGTCGTAAAGATTAATAGGAAATTTCATTATGGGTGGTATGTAAAAATTGTCAAATGGAACATCTTAAACTGAGGAGAGTGCTCAACAGGACAATACGTGTAGATGGATATTTTTTAAACTTCAAAAACATATTTTAGTATTACGTATTTATTATTTTGAGGACGGGATTGTACAGAACACTGATTCTTTCATATACATTTTATTTTATGTTGGTTTTTTTTTGTTTGTTTTTTTGTTTAATGCCGCACTCAGCAATACTCAGCTTTATGACTATGTAAATAATCGAATCTGGACCAGAGAGTCCAGTGATTGACATCATGAGCATCGATCTACGCAAATGGGATACTATGACATGCATCAACCAAGTCAGCGAGCCTGACCACCCGATCCCGTTAGTTGCCTCTTACGACAAGCATAGTCGCTTTTTACGGCAAACATGGGTTGTTGAAGACCTTTTCTACCCCGGATCTTCACGGGTCTCAGACGTCTGTCCAAATGTTCAAGGCTATTATCAACTACAAAATGTCGCGGCAATAGGGTACGTCGTGGTGTACGTATTGTTTGTAAACCATGTATTTGATTAGATCCTCACTGAGCTTATCTTCCCGTTGAAGCAGGGCGGGATAAAATAACACATATGACCAAAAAATTAAATTCTCAGTTTGTTAAATATTATCTTCATATTTTCCAATGACGCATTTTAAACGGCGTTAATACTTCGAATAAAGTGGTCGGTGTTTGTGAACCTTTTTTTCTTATTTTTTTTATATTTTTTAAAGATTGTCAAATAAGTAGTAGGGTAAATTGATACGCAATTCATTTTTTAAATTATCTTTCAATATTGCATCAAGAGATCTACTTGTTTGTTTTATGTGTTTGTGACGGGTGTCCCTGGTGTATACGTTCAGTTTTTGCGGGAACACCCGGTGTCATCACTATTTGATAGTGATCCATTAACACATGCTTATGATATAATCGGAATCGCACGATCTGCTTTTAGCAGCGATTTCATGTAGTGATGGTTAGGCTTTGTCGTTTTTATTTTAAAAAAACAACACAATAATCGTTATTGAATGTACGTGTGAGTCAGGGACATTAGTCGTATTGAGCACTTTTGCAACCATATATGGCGGGTATGACAGTAGGCAGTACAAGACATGTGGGAACTTTGGCGAACCTATATACACGCCAAAATTTAGTGATGTGAGCAGCCTAAGAAATTCACGCTTGTCCGCTAGTCCGCTAGCCCGAGACTACCAAATTGTGCTATGGGCAAGTGAAAATCCAATAATGGTAGTCCTTATTGACTTGCAGCATTCGAGAGCTATAGCTTTGGACCAGTTCTTAACGCTTCAAGTTTGCTACAAACTGAAGCTCAATATGACGGAATATGTAAGTATGGTTAACACATTTGTCGCGTTCAAGCAGGACAAGCTACAAACTCTGAAGACTTGTGAAATACGATTTACACTTGTCCTCTGGACTACCCTAATGCTGATGTGAGGCTTTCAAACACAATTCCATCGACCGGAGTCTGTTAGTCATGTTAGTCCTGAATACAGGCTTATTGTGACTCATGTGTCGTTAATCCGGACATTTGTTAATCCGGATCGCCACCCCGGGAGTCGTATCGTTCAGATTAACGAGAGTCATTGTATTGCCTTGTTTCTTGAATCCCTTGGGATAAGCTAAACAATAACGAACCATGCACCCTCCTATTTTCACGTAAACATTTCACATATCATGTTACAATCGTGTTATGCCATTTAATCAGTTTCAGGGGGCACGGGTGGCCCAGTTGTCTAAGGCGCCGCCATTCGCTGAGCAGAGTTGCGTCCCTTGGGCAAGCCAGAAAACTATGATTGTGGGTTCGAATCCCGGTTCGCCCCGACTATGTTTCTAGGTTTGTCAGCACCATACCCGTGCTCGTGGGTTTCACCGAAGTAGTAAACCTCTTAGACCTGCATCACTTCGGGCTTTCCTCCCACGTTAAGCTGACACGCCGTGATATAACTGGAATACTGTTAAAAGCGGCGTTAAACCCAACTCACTCACTCACTAATCAGTTTCAAGAATAGACAATATCAACAATGTTATTCAAATACTAATTTAATATCATATTTGACATCTCACGACTGGTATGTGATTCGTAAGTGAACGTCAACCAGCATCCGCAACTATATCCTATTCATCCCCATCTCCTCCCTTCCCCACACCACATCCTACCCCACCCCCACACCACGCCCACACCCGCACTCCACATCCACCCCGACCTCACCCCACACCATGCTCACACCACACTGACACCCACACTCTCACACCCACACCCACATCCACCCCTACCCCCACAATCACACCCACACCCACACAACCTCACTTAACCCCACCCCCACCCCACCCCCAAAATCACACCCAAACCCACCCCTATCCCCACACCACATCCACCCCACCCCCCACAACCTCACTTAATCCCCGCAACCCCCACCCCCACAATCACCCACACACGCCCAAACCCACCCCTACCCTTACACCACATCCATCCCCACACCACAACCACACTTAATCCCCGCACCACCCTACCCCCCCCCCCCCCTCCCATCCCCACAATCACCCACACACCCACCCCACACCACGCCAAAACCATCCCATCCCACCCCCACAAACAAACCCACACCCACCCTACACCACGCCCAAACCATCCCACCCCACCCCCACAATCAAACCACCCACACTCCCTACCCATTCCGTTAGGATCAACTGAATCTGTTCATCCACACTCCTACCCATGGGTTCCCAATAAGACATACCACATCATCTTGACAACACAGTTGCAGCCTGTCACGCCAACAATCATCCCTATCAAACAGGCGGGAAACTTCCAAAGTCACACTAACTCCATCCCACCGCCAAAACCATCCCCAACAGCGTATATTAGTGCAGAGGGGCCAACACACAAAGCTGTGAAACAGGCAATTTTAGTATAATACAGTGCATTTGAATATGACATTTAATTCAAATTAAAACTGAAATTGCTAAGGGAGGCAGAATTGGAAAATTATTGAAATCTCAAATCAACAATAGCATTCAGCCTCAATCACTATTCCTCTACATAAATGTGGGCCGGGTATTGTTAAGTAGATATCGACCAGACATAGAAGTGAAATTTGCTATCCACAGCCACCCATTTATTCCCCCGCCCGTCAATTATCCGGTATTGTCTATTTCAGTTCACACACTTTGACAGTGCAATCTGCAAGTGGTTGGAAAACAAGTGAAATCTATAAATTACAGGCAACCGGAACTCCGCATCCTGCCTTGTGACAGTAATTGACAACACTACGTCAATCAGTCGAAGTGTTACTGTTTATACAAGATATTCATCAGAGGCCCAAACAGAACGTGTCAATATCATGAAATAGACCGGCTTAAATCCCGCATAATCAATTTCTATAATTCGATGGGTTGCCTTTGAAACCGAACTCCAATCGATGTTGTGTTTGTGTATATATCTTCAATATAGCACCTCGATTTTATGCATTTCCTGAAATTGTAGATGGCATTGAGTTGATAGATGGAAATATTCGACGGATCACGTTTTGAACGCCCCGTGCTGACAAGCGGGCAGGCTCCTGTGTTATTCTGAAGTACGTGTGTTTACTGTAGAGACATCGTGTACATAATAATTATACACGTCGCTGTGAGTGATACGATAACGTTTCACTGCCTTTCTGGAATGTTGGAATGGGAAGTAATATTTTAAATTGAAATTATAAGATATGGGTAATATTGTTGTACATTGAAAATACGTATTGGTCATAGGCCTTCAAAAACATTCGAAAAGTTAAGGTAGAACATTATTTGTAACAGGACAGTGAAGCGTTCCGTGTTACTAAAGTTACATTTAACATGACTTTTAGATATTGGTGGAATACTATGTCACTTACGACAGTTGTTAGCAGTAGTTCCTGTTACAAAATTAGTTGCAAAAACAGTATCAGTAGCAGCAGTAGTAGTGGTAGTAGCAGGAGCAACAGTAGTAGTAGCAGCAGCAGTAGTAGTAATCGTAGTAGCAACTAGTAGACAAGGCAGCAACAGTAATAGTAGAAGCAACAGTAGTAGTAGCAGCAGTAGTAAGTAGCAGCAGTAGTAGTAAACGTAGTAGCAACTAGTAGACAGGGCAGCAGCAGATATAGTAGCAGCAACAGTAGTAGCAGTAGCAGCAGTGGCAGCAGCAGTAGGAGGTGTAGTAGTTGTAGCATTAGTAGTGTTAGCAGCAGCAGCAGTAGTGATAGTAGTGACAGTAGTAGTAGTGGTGGTGGTGGTGGTGGTAGCAGTAGCAGCAGCAGTAGTTCTAGCAGTAGTAGTAGCAGTAGTTCTAGCAGTAGTAGTAGTAGTAGCAGTTCTAGCAGTAGTAGTAGTAGCAGTTCTAGCAGCAGTAGAAGTAGTACTTAGCAGTAGTAGTAGGAGGAGCAGTAGTAGTACTAGTAACTCTCGTAGTAGTAGTAGCAGTAGTAGTTATCGTAGTTTGTAGTGGTTGTAGTACTTAGCAGTAGAAGTAGCAGGAGCAGCAGCAGTGGTAGTAGTAGTAGTGGTAGTAGTAGTAGTAGTAGTAGTAGTAGGAGGAGGAGGAGGAGGAGGAGGAGGAGGAGGAGGAGGAGGAGTAGCAGCAGCAGCAGCAGCAGCAGCAGCAGTAGTAGTAGTAGTAGCACCAGGAATATATAGATGTAGGACTCAGGGAGAATAGTTATGGGAACGCCCATCTGATCGACTCACTTTGTATGTGTTAAACCCATCCTCGTGACACAAGTTGAAACCCCAAAACGCACTTTATAAAACTCAGATGACAGGTTTTTTTTAAATATACATCTTGATAAACCTAGAAGTGCCGTGATCGTCTCTTAGTCACATTTTATACGCCCGACGACCTTCCTCAACTATGCACCACTGTTTTTTATCGCCGTTGGGTCATCGTGTGGACACTTAAACATGATTCAATTTAACTTAAAGTGTTCAACATCTATAAAAGTCTTCCCCTCACTCCCTCACATCTCCCATAATAAACAATCCAAATTGTCAACAAGACCCAATATACCAATTATTTTCCAAATAAGTTCCCAAAAGGCCTGACGTATTTATTTGAACACGGCAATTGTGTGATTTATTGCTGCCTTGAATTGTTACATTTTTCATGTGAGCATTTTAACGGCTTCAACTTAATGCTTCATCTGTATTCTTTGTTGTCAACAAATGTTGCTTGTTCAAGTGATAAAAATCTCCATTTCGCGTCAACAGAAAAGCAATCGTTCCACCCTTCCATATATAATGTAATGTCATCCATTACTGCTTTTTCTTTGAATATTTTTTCAACAATTTACTTATCTTGAAAAGCTATTCGTCACAAGGGACAATCGATCTTTGTTTTTAGGGCTGCATGCTTTTTCCAGGGAGATTAACAAATCTTTAACAAAGAAATTCTTAGAAGCTACTTTTTCTTTTCAGATTGGAAAACTACTTCCGAAGAGACCCGTTGGCACCGAAATACGGTTCAGATATCTATTGCTGAAAGCTGAATATTTTTTGTTAACTCTATGAACCACGTCTTGAATAAAAACTCATTTTGTTTCAATATTTAATTTCAAAATAAAAGATTCATGTTTTCCATAATATTTTAAAAAATATCAAAAATATAATAATGTGCTGTTGAATTGTAGGATGTGATTGTTGATTGTGCCAAGCAAAAGAAAAAATACGCTTGAAAATTGGATATGACCAAAATAGTTACTAGGCTGAAATCAGTCGCCGATACACTGCAAAATTAAGTCCAAAACACTATGATACTCGCATCAAATACATTGTACATCACCATTGAATAACAATTTCTTGTTTGTTTCATTTTTAGCCAGCATCAAACATGGGTGTATACTTTCTTTTACCCGGCAGTTAGTTTTAGTTTTTTTATAAAAACAAAAACAAACAGTGAAATGTTTTAATCGCGTGTATATGCTAACCTCAAACTGACCAAACCAATCTCCAGATAGGATTATGTCAAGTCTATCTAAACTCTACTTCAACCAGATAGTATCCTCAGGAGGTTGCATCTTCGTATTACAATAAAATCACACAACGGAAGAATCAATATTGAAACTTGTTCCCGCCTAAGGTAATTAAGATACCTCTCACGGGATCTGTGTCTATTTCACAGCGGTTTTCACAGTTTAACCTTGGATTAAATGCAGCCCATGGTTGATACGGTAAGCAATTCCGCTTTTTCGGAACCCAATTCCCCGCGGTCAGTGCTCGCGAGGTGGAAGTGGTCGGAGCTGGAACCATCTCTGCGCATGACAAACTCAGCGAAGCGCGTATAAAATTATCATACCTGTTTGGCCATGCGTTGAATCACAGATCAGTATTGCGTCGACCCCGAGCGTATTGATTTTTCGCTTGAGTTCGATTCAATGGATATAGGAATATAAAATGATGTATTCATACCGAAATGGGCGTGTTTTGTGCGAGACGTTAACTTGCGTTTTTTACGGTCGAAAGGAAACGGATCGTACAGCGTCACTTTCAGCTTCGCTAACCGAAAGTGAGTGAATATTATTTTACAGTTTTTCATCCATGGCACATCGTTTACAGAAATCGAGACTGATATGTTAAAACCACGTGAAACGACCAATACCCTTGGTGTGTGGACCCGTAAAGATCCGGGGTAGAATAGGTCATCTGCAACCCATGCTTGCCTTAAAATGCGACTAACGGGATCAGATGGTTGATGAATGTCATCGTATCCCAATTGCGTGGATCGATGCTCCTGATGTCAATCACTGGATTGTCTGGTCCAGACTCGATTACTTACAGACCGCTGTCATACTGCTGGAATATTGCTGAGTGAGGCGTTAAACAACATACAAACGAAACTTGGTGTGTGAAATCTTGGTCTTACACTGTGACCATTCGGTTCTTATTCTAGTGGCCCATACAACAAGCTTGGTAATTCATCCTGTTCAGAATCCTCCGATATTATTAAGTAATATATCGCTCATATGCGATATCACGTTATATGCACAATCAGTACCAGTGCTTGTAGAGTGAGTGAGTGAGTAAGTGAGTATGTTTTTTGTGCCGCTTTAAGCAATATTGCAGTAATATCACGGCAAGGGACACCAGAAATTAGCTTCACACATTACACCATGTGGTGAATCGAACCTGGGTCTTTGACTTGACGAGCGAACGCTTTAACCACGAGACTACACCTGGGCGAGTGTGGAAGAATACTGTTTAGTAATATGACAGGGTTACCACGACGACATATAAGTGATGCCGAGTGTCGATAGCGGGAATAACAGCGTCGTATGTGTGCACTGTATGATAAAAATATGCATTTGTTTTATGTAGTAGGAGGAGTGAGTGAGTATGGTTTTACGCCACTTTTAGCAATATTCCAGCAATATCACGGCGGGGGACACCAGAAATGGGCTTCACACATTGTACCCATGTCAGGAATCGAACCCGGGTCTTCGGCGTGACGAGCGAACGCTTTAACCACTAGGCTATCCGAGCGCCCCTGTAGTAGAAGGAGAATTGTTATTATATGTATAGGAAATAGTCGACGATGTAGTATTGTGGATTGTGGGAGCAGTTGTAGACTTGCTCAAGTCTCTAAAGCAATGAAGTTTAAATCATAATTCCTAGATTATAGAAATATTAAAAACACTGTCCGGCAAAACTGTCTTGATTAGAGTGTACTGTCCTTTTATCTGGACTTGCCTATTATAAGGATAGAATTGCTTGCTATACATGGACTTATCATTCAGTACAGACTTGGAGAAAGGCTATAGCAGTAGCTATTGTGTAGAAGTGGCAGTAGTAGTAATTGTAGTAGCAGCGGCTGCAGTAGTAGTTGTAACAGTAGCAGTTGTAGTAGTAGCAGAAGCAGTAGCTTTAGAAGCAGTAGTTGTAGCAGCGTAGTAGTAGTAGCAGTAGCAGTAGTGGAGCAGCAGCAGCAGTAACAGCAGCAGAAGTAGTAGCAGCAGCAGTAGTAGTAATAGCGGCAGCTGCAGCAGTAGTAGTTGTAGTAGCCTTCCTCCAAGACTACTGAAAGAAAGTCCATGGATGTGAAATAATTCTTTCCTCTAATATAGGCAAGTCTAGATAAGGACTCCAGTCTCTTATAGGAACAACATGTTCTTATTATTTACATAATCTAGAACTTATGATTTAAACTAATAATTATTGCCTTAGGGAAGTGTGCAAGTCTATGATAGTAGTAGTGGTAGTAGTAATGGTAGCAACAGCAGCAGCAGCAGCAGTAGCAGTAGCAGCGGCAGCTATAGTAGTAACACAACACTAGAATATGGAGCCAAGTGAGGCCATATTATAGTTACATCCAAGAGGAAGCTGTGTGACGTTCAGTAACGATCGTTCCAGCAGCAGTCCGGGAAATGGGCTGCATAAGAGGATCGAGGGATAGTCTCAATTAATGCCAAGATGTCTCCTCGTGTTATTACAGAGAACAGCTGTTGGTTATCAGACAACGCAGTCATAGCAGCGTCCTGTTGTTGCTTGACTCAAGGCTGCAACAGAATTCATTTGTATTCCAAATATCCGGTTGACGTGAAATATAATATTGGACTGCTGCCTTTTTAAATAATCAGTTTGCAAAGTGGAATGCAACAACAAGAACACAACATAAATATATACAGTAAACTACGGTTATAACGAACTCAAAGGGACCACTTATTTTTTCGTTATAACCGTAGTATGTTATAACCATATAACAGCATATATACAACAAATGGCCGGGACTAAAACATAAGTTCGTTATATCAGTCAGTTCGTTATAAGCGTGTTCGTTATAACCGTAGTTTACTGTAATTTGAATTATGTTTCCTTGCGCTACCGTTCTTTCTTACTTGAATTAGACAGGTAAAAGGACAATATTTAACTGAATGTACCTTTTAACACATGTTTATGTAACGATTATAACAGTAAACATCATGCACTTTGTACAGATTATGCGTTCTTGCAACAACTAACCATTATTGACTGAATAATTTTCACATAATTATTTAAAGCGATGACAAGTGATACCGTTATCACCGTTGCCCCTAATTAAACGGTACCTGATAGGATCGGAATAAAATAAGCCTTCAGCAACCCTTGAATGTCGTAAGAGGCGGCTAACGGGATCGGGTGGTCAGGCCAATGCCATTTGTGTGAGGGCGGGTGAAGATCCAGGGTAGAATAGGTCTTCGGCACCCCATGCTTGCCGTAAAAGGCGAGTCGGCTTGTCGTAAGAGACGACTAATGGGATCGAGGAGTCAGGTTCACTGACTTGGTTGAAGCATGTCATCGTATCCCAATTGCAAGGATCGATGCTTTTCATATCAATCACTGGGATGTCTGGTCCAGACTCGATTATTTACAGACCGCCGCCATATAGCTGGAATATTGCTGAGTGCGGCGTTAAACAACAAAGAAGCAACAACCAAATGGTACCCAACAGTCTTTGTCAACGTTGACCGAGTTAATGAAGCGGTCATAAAAGCGTGTCACATTAAAACCTAATTAAATAATTATGCAAATGATTTCGAATTTTAAAACCTTTCAAACTTTTTAACACGAAGCGTGTTTAATGACGATTAGATAGTGATTCACAAACACAGGCGTATGATATAGTCGGAGTCGTACTATTGATGTGGTATTGAGTTATTTCTTATGATTATGGAAAGGGTTTTGTTGCTTTATTATTTTTAATCCATTTGATTAAAATTTAAGATATTGTCCCCATAATCACGATAAACATATACACGATACCTGTTCTCTCCGAAATACAATGTAAAGATGTTTGAGTGATTGAGATTTGTTCTTTATAAATTATTTTACTTATATATCTTTGCAACCCAACCTACAGCAGCATTGACGAATGTCATGAAGTGGATACGAAATATACAACCTTCGCCTAGCACTAAAGTTGCATCTGGTGCCATCACTGATTCCAGAAATTCATTCGTATAATTTTTACCGCTATGTTGCCTTTTACGCCTAATTGAATCTGTTTCGGTGGATAATCGAGACTGGTTATTCTCTGGCGTTGACGTTTTATATTTACAGCGTTTGAAATAATGTATCATCTGCACGTCCAAACTCGGTTCAAACGTAATTTCAGACCATAATGCAAGAGGGGCTGGTCACGTGACCCCTTTTGTAACCCATACAAACATTTGACCTACAAAATACTAACGGTATCAATACGTTACTAACTGAAAACGACCCGTGAAGATCCGGGGTAGAAAGGGCTTCAGCAACCCATGCTTTCCGTAAAAGGCGACTATGCTTGTCGTTAGAGGCGGCTAATGGGATCGGGTGATCAGGTTTGCTGACTTGGTGGATTCATGGCATCGTATTCCATTTGTGTGGATCGATGCTCATGACGTCAATCACTGGATTGCTGGTCCAGACTCGAGTATTAACAGACCGCCGTCATATAGCTAGAATATTGCTGCGGCTTTAAAAAACAAATAAACAAACACACAAACTGAAAACAGTCGCCGAACGCTGCAAACGTAAGGTCCAAAATAAATATATGATACGCGCATCAAAGACATCCCCATCGAAGAACCATTTCGTGGTTTCATTTCAGCCATTATCAAACATGGATGTATTCCTACTTTTTCCCATCAGTTTAGCTGGCACTATGACTCTATAATATCCTGTATTCGTATAATATTGAAAAAATATTTTCGTTTATAGGTTTCACCCTGATTTGCTTGAAGGAACCCAGGTCTGCCTACCAACCAACATCTGTGACGAATGGTAATGGTTACTATGGTGACCGTCACATTTTGGCACCAATCATACATGCCCTCCTTTGAACTGCGACGTCACTGCACGTCGTTGGTGCCACTTAATGTGCGGAAAATGTTGGCAAGCCAACTTAAGAATTTAACCTCAAAGCCACGTTAAGATCTCGTATGTGGGACTGTGTCTCGATCACTTAACAAAATAGCTAGTATTCAGCTTCCGAAACAAGAATCGCGAACACGAATATTTGTATGGCTTCCGTCGCCCATCTCTTAACCATGTGTCGACATGCAGGTACTGTACCCAATAGGCACCACATGATCAACGATCTGTAAAATAGTCTGTGTCTGTGTCTGTGTGTGTCTGTGTCTGTGTCTGTGTCTGCTTGTACGAGTCCGGACTGATGCCGGTATTGTAGTGCTAACATGGATACCCTCATACAGATTCCAAGCCAATCAGTCCTCATGGCCCCTTAATGCCGTGCGCCAGACAGGGTAACAGGGTGTTTGATATGTTAGCATCTTTTAGTACGATGCGGCCAGGGGATCAAACCACCGACGCTCCATCCACTACACCACGAAACCCCTTTAATTCGAGCAGTACCGTTCCCATTGATGTCGTGCGGGTTTCAAAGTACAAGGCATACAAAAGAAGAAAAAACAATAAGAAAAACAAAAAGGCTAGTTGTCAACCATTTGAACATTCTTACAATTGCTTGACTGTGTGGAGATGTCACAGCTTGATTGTTTGTATGTTTCAAAGCTTGACTCTTTGTGGGTGTGAAAGCTTGACTGTTTGTTTCAAAGCTTGACTGTTGGAAGGTGTGACAGCTGAACTGTTTGTATGTTTCAAAGCTTGACAGTGTGGGGGTGTCAAAGCCTGACTGTATGTTTCAAAGCTTGACTGTTTGTTTCAAAGCTTGACTGTTTGTATGTTTCAAAGCTTGACTGTATGTTTCAAAGCTTGAATGTTTGTTTTAAAGCTTGACTTTTGTATGTTTCAAAGCTTGACAGTGTGTGGATGTCAAAGCTTGACTGTATGTTTCAAAGCTTGAATGTTTGTATGTTTCAAAGCTTGAATGTTTGTATATTTCAAAGCTTGACTGTTTGTATGTTTCAAAGCTTGAGTGTGTGTTAATGTCAAAGCTTGACTGTGTGTATGTTTCAAAGTTTGACTGTTTTTTGTGTGTTATTGCTGGACTTTGGTGGGCGTCGGTGTTTGATTGTTTCTAGGTTAACGTGTTCAAATTTTCACATTTTTTCTGTTGGCCAATAAGAGCACTAATCCCACTTTATACATACTGGATCAACGAATCAAATGTTGTTGTTTTTTATCTACATGTTCCAACCGCAATTTTTAAGAAGGCGATGTTTCCGGATTGTCGGGGTCCGCATCAGTAAGGCTCCATAATTTACAATAATAAGTGACAAATCGCTGGAGATAATACTCGGCGATCAGGCTAACGTTCTGAGACCTGGATAAGATGGTTAAGTTTCTTGTTTCGACTAATTACATTTGATTACCTGATAGAGAAACCATTTGATAAATCTTTTTCCTGTTTCAGAAAATAATTAAAAAATAATATATTGGCCTCAGGTTATTGAATAACAAAATTAGAAAAAAAAACGAAAAAGTATTTTTTTTATCTATGTCTTTAAGCAATGAATGAATGAACCCTGCGACACTAAAAATGATCAATATCGACGTCATTCCACTAATTCTACAGCGTCCACATAAAACAGTTTAAGGTTTAGAGATAGCATCTGTCCCTGATATTGGATACGAACGGTTAATATCCTACTATCAGAAGCTAGATCTGTAATGTTCAAACAGCGATGTCTAAACCCATCACAACCACAAACAAACAGTCAAATAAAATAGATTTCTCAAGGCAATATATAATAACGGCAATGTCATTCAACCGTTTAATGCCTCAACGCGCCCGAAGGCCTTCGGGTCAGCAGGGTGTTTGTTTTCGTGATCAAACAGTAGAAATAGTATGACTATTATATGGTCTATGTATTGAACTTAGAACTTACTGATCTACGCAAGCCATGCATGTCTACTGGTATCTGTTCTACAGAAGCAATGTCTATTGGTATTTGTTCCACAGAAGCCATATCTATACATGCCTGCTCTACACAGGCCATGTCTACTTGTGTCTGTTCTACACTGGCCATGTCTACTTGTGTCTGTCCTCCACCGGCCATGTCACCTGTGTGTGTTCTACACCGGCCATGTCTCCTGGTGTCTGTTCTACACAGGCCATGTCTCCTGGTATCTGTTCTACACAGGCCATATCTGCTGTGTCTGTTCTACACAAACCATGTCTACTGATGTGTGTCCTACGCAGGCCATGTCTACCCATCTATGTTCTACATCGGTCCTGTCTACTTTGTCCTTTCTACACCGGTCGTGTCTTACATGTGTCTGTTCTACACCGGCAATGTCTACTGGAGTCTTTTCCACACTGGCTATGTCGACTGGTGACTGTTCGACACAGGCCACGCCTACTGTGTCTGTTCTACACAGGCCATGTCTACTTCTGTCTATTCTAACAAACCATGTCGACTGGTGTCTGTCACACACAGGCCTTGGCTACTGGTGTATGTCCGGAACCGGCCATATCGAATGCAATCTGTTGTAACAGTTCCTACCGTGTGTCTATCCTAAACCGTTTCCGTCTAATGTCATCAGTCTAGTCTGTCTTACAGACCCTGATACAAATATGTCAAAAACAGCCCATGCAAGTCTATAATGTTTGGCAAGTCTTGATTACTGCTGTTGAGATTCTCTGGGCTCCTTTTTATTATAGTTTTATTACGATAATTGAACAACTGTTTTTTTCTGTACGATATGTTCATTTCAGAGTCTGGATGTTAGTCTACCCTCATTCCTAAACCAGCCATGTCTACTGAAATATGTAACAGTTCTCATCTGCTGGTGTCTGTCTAAACCGTCCTTATCTACTCGTGTCTATCGTAGACCGCCCTAGTCTATTAGTGTCAATCGTAAACCGTTCTCATCTACTTACGTGTCTACCGTAAACTGGTCTCAGTTGCCGTTGTATATCCAGCCTTGCTCCAAGGCTGTACTGGTGTATAGTAATTCTATCCATACACTAGGCAAGTCTAGATAAGCGGACAGTTCAACTGAGGACCCCAGCCTTTTTATATGGACAACTTGTTCTTATTACTTATATATTCCAGAAATTATTATTTTAACTTAGAGACGTGTGCAAGTCTACCGTATATCGTTTACCGTTTCATCTACGGGTGCAAACTTATATATGTATATATAATATATGTCTTCCGTGAACCGTTATCATCTAGTAGTGTCTATCGTAGATCGTTGTCGCCTAGTCTATCGTATACCGTTCACACCGACTGACGTTAAACGTTAATCGGTCACGTCAACTGGTGCCTATCGTAAACCGATCACATATACTGATGCCGTAAACGGTTGATGTCTACAGACGTAAACCGTTCTACTGACATCTGTCGTAACCATGTCATGTCTACTGCTGTCTATCGGAAAGCATTTACGTCTACATGCGTCCTAATTTCTATAAAAGTTATATATAATACTCACTGATTGTCTGATGTCAACTAAATACAGCCAGCGTTTTGAATTTGATTGTGCCCAATAAAATCAGCCTTGACCGCACAGATAAGGGATGGTGGGTGTCGGTTACTACGCCCAGCAAAAATATCGATCTGGTCATGAGTATCCATCTGAACAGAAAAAGACAGTCAGTCTGTAGCCCCTGTCATCCCCATACCCCTTTAACTGGGGGATTCGTTGTCAAGCACCGCTCAGTCCGCCCTTAACATTTGTCAATCCAATTGAAAATATGAACCTTTAATACATGATGTGGGCCTTCCAGTTAAATAAGAGATACAATGGAAGTAAAAACAACCAAAGATTCGAAGATTGCCTATCGTGTGAATTCACACATTGAACGAAATAATACCAACAATTCTTCATTCAGGACAATTACCTGCATTATTTCAGGAATCATCCATTTAACGTTTTGTTCTTAATTCATTTAATTTGAACATCCTCTTAATTATGGCAAACCCTTTATGAGTCAGTGAGTCCAATTTCCAACACTTGATTTAAATTCAGATGCATTTCATTAGCCCAGCCAGACACCTGGACGAAGATGCTGACAATAGCGGACAACGCAAGATCGTTGTTACGCAATTGCCGTGTAGCCAGGATTAATATCACGTGATGTAACCCGAACTCCCGATTGGATGATTTGAATGAATATATGCCAGCTGTCGTGTCGTTACATTGTCCCTGATTGGATGTGAGTTGTATTACAAAATAAATGTGTTAGTTATCATAAGGGATTTGAGAATAGAGTATCTTGAAATGTAATCTCTCGCACAACAGACATCAATGGGCTGATTGACAGATTTAAGTGTATGTTAATTTCCTAGGCGTGAATTACAAACAGGCTTTGAAGGAATTACTTCCCTTGAGTTATCAAAGCGATTCGATGTGAGTGAGTGGGTAGGCTTTAACGCCTCTTTGAGCAATATTGTAGTTTTATCACAGCATGTCGGGTTGTTATAGGAGAGGATGCATGCAAGTCCTTTACGTTTTTATTTAAGTGTTTTGCTGAAATCGAGAGAACGGGTGTGACACTGACAAAACAAGTCTCGGATTCGAACCCGTTACCTAGCTGATGGGAAAACTCAGCCTTAGACCACTGGATCCCCTGTACCTATGAAATGATAGGCCATATACCAAGGTGATAGAATACACAGTCGTACTCATGTGGAAAGATCCGGGTTAGAATTGGTCTTTAGCAACCAATGCTCCGTAAGAGGTGACTAACGGGATCGGGTGGTCAGGCCCGATGACTTGGTTGATGCATGTCATCGTATTCCAATTGCGTAGACTGATGCCATTGGTGTCTGTCACGGGATTGTCTGGTCCAGATCCGATTATTTACATATGGTCGTTATACAGCTGGAATATTGCTGAGCGCGGCGTTAAACAACACACAAACATAGTTGTTCAGATCATCTATAGTATCAATTATACAATCTGATAATTTCATTTTCAATCATCGATTACTCCATCCTCCGATATAGGATATTCCCCTCCGCTAATCTGAAAACCGCACATGTGTCTCCTTTGCAGCTCGATTTAACCTAATTGCATATCATAGCATGCACTTACCTGCTAATAGGCTTGTAATAATTGTAAATATAATATTGTTATGGTTTCCCTATCTGTCACGGAACTTCTTTTTTTTAAAAAAACTATCGGGCAAAAGAAAGTTTTGACTTGAAAATAGGAAGTCATCAACAAATTACAAACGTTATCAAATCGTTACGAGGCTGAAAACAGTCGCCGAAACACTTTAAATTTATGCCAACACAAAACACAACCAGGATACCCTTTTCCAACATATCTCTATCAAATATGTTTTTTAGCTGCCATCAAACATGGGTGTGTACTTTCTTTCACCCGTCAGTATATTTAACATCCTAAGGTCAGCATTAACAATCAGCTGGAAAAAATAATACGATTTAGATTTCTATGGTCGAACTTTTAAACACTGATGCGGTCCACGTATCGATGAAAAACATCTGATATTACAACGCTTTATTCGAAGTTACAAAACAGTTCAAACTTTATCTCGAAGAAAATCCAACTGAAACCCCATGCAGAATCATTATCTGCACTATGGTCATTTTCAAACTCCGCTTGTCTCAAAATTCGACTATCTCGATATATACGATCAATCAGATGATCATGTAAGTTTCACAACTTGTATCCGATCCATTTGTCTTCTGAATAAAAGAACTTTAAACTTAACTCAACATATTATTGATTGTTCCAAGGACTTCGCGTCAACAGTGTATAAACATAACTGTATGTTGTGGTCGCTTGCCAATCTCACAGTATAAAAACACATACAATTTCATCGCGAAAACCATAAACACAAACACGACCTTAAACGCAGAATCAGCATTCATACTAAAACGCAATGTTTCCGCTTCGCTACACCCTGTGAGGTGATTGCGGCGACTTATAATGTGGGATCATGTCCTTCTAACATCTGGTGTATGTTTCCCTGGCACACATGACTGACTTGCTTCTCAACACGTCTGAATTACAGGAGTCAGGCTCTCAACTCCCGCTGCTGAATTTCGTTTAGGAAGTTCACACCCCAGAAAAGCGTTCCTACCACGCATGAATGATTAGCAATGCTTCTGTAACTCTCTCCATTCAGTGAGCCTGGTCTGAGTGTGACCTGTTTGCCCTCTTCGTCAATCAGGCGTGAGTGAACCTGTCTTTTCTCTATGCTTTCGTGAGTTTGATCCCCATAGTCAGGCAAGCAATGCTGCCCCAGCATCGGCCCAGCTGTATGACAGGCCTCGTCCCAGGGAGCAACTCAGTTTATAAAACAGCTTCAAATTTTCCCGTTTCTTTCAACGCCGTTGACAGTCCTTTGAGCTGGTTGTAAGCCTACCCCAATCCCAGACTATTTGGGCCGCGCGAGACCTTGAAACGGACCGTACCGCATTCATGTTTTCGCGTATGATACACGGACCCTATTTGGCTTTGTGTGGTTTCCTCGGGATTAGCACAAACCACGCCCTGAACGATTCGAGAGGGTTTTCAACAACTGTGCAATTTCGCCATAATAGCAAGAAAAGTTCTATTGGTCTGATACAAGGTTGTGCTTTTAATTCCTTTGTGTTACCACAATCTGCAGGGGTTTCTTTAATGTCGCAGAAGTAAGGGAACCAGGGGATAACTTGTAGCTTGATAACAGTAGCTTCGGAAGAAAACATTGAAATGTGTTGTTCGAGTTCTTTTATGCCACGTTGTATATTTGATGATAAATTTACAAGCATTCGTCACACCTGCATTCCTGAAATACGCCGAAGAACGGTTAAGCCCCAAGCAACATGTCGTAAAGACATTCAGTGTATTTATGTATTCGATTTAAATCACAGGCAAGGGGAGATGGTTACTGCGTGACTGTATTTATTGATGGTAGTATTCACTTATGGGATACCGCTTTATACCAAAGCACGTTAAACGATGGTATTTATTGTTACCCTGCCTGGCGCTCGGCTAAAAGTGGCTAAAAGTGACTGGTCGGCTGTGAGTCAATATGCTGTGTCTGATTGGGGTACAAGCAGCAACACACACACACACACACACACACACACACACACGCGCGCGCGCATGCATGCATGCACGTCGCTATATAAGTGCCATAAACTTGGACGCGGTGTTAAACCCCATTTCACCCCACCTCATTACAAAAGACTTTAAAAGATGGTACTTGTTGTTACCCTACTGGCGTTCGCATTATGGGGATAAAACAAGGACTGGTCGACTCGGAGTCAGTATATTGAGTATGGGTGGGGTATCTCAGTGGACTAGCATGATAAAACCTGTACATATCTGGGCAGGCAAAAGCAACCACACACACACACATGCCCATACACATCGCTATAAAAGTTGAATAGTCTTGAACGCGACGTTAAACCCATAGTTAAAATCTGTGACTTGCATCACTCCGGGCTTTCCTCACGCATCAAATGTGACATGTCGTGATTTTACTGACATACTGTTCAAAAGGGTTTTAATCCCAAACCACTCCTCAATTTTTTTTTTTAATTTTTTAAAGAACATCCTCTCATTCACAAGTAGGCGCTCTTTTGTGTTTTTACAGCAATACGTTCGGACAAACACAAGCATCCTCTCTCTAACACACACGTGCGTCGCTCTGGGAATTACATAATCTTTGAATACACGATGCCATTCCGAAAGTGGTCAAATGTAACAAATGGTTTATTTGGGACAACTCTTTCTCAGTAAAGTTCAGATTCTAGTATTTTGGGGGGCGGGTGAGTCCCATCCGGGATTCGAAACCGTACCTAATCGCCAGCACACAAAGTCCGCGATTTAACCCTCTCAGCCGACGAGGCTTCCACAAAAATGAAACTGGTATAACAGATCACTAAGAGTAGTGATAGTGTTGTCCCAAATACGACATTTGTTATGTTTGACCCCTTTCTAAATGGTATTGTGTATTCGTAGCTTTTGCCAATTTACACTTGTCGGAGGGGTACACAAAGTACTTGATCTAGACTACCAGTTGTCGGACTTTCATTTTTGTGGAAGCCTCGATGGCTGAGTTGGTCAGATCGCTGACTTTGTGTGCTGGCGATTAGGTGCCTCATTCCCGGATGGGATCCAGAAAGTACTAGAATCTGTACTTTACTGAGAAAGTGCTATCCCAAATATAACATTTGTTAAATAATCATGACCGCGACCTTATTTCACATCACTTCACGCCCTATAGGATACAATGTGGGTCATTCTTAATGTGGAAATTGACAGACCTAGTTCCAAAATGAATCTTGGATAAATCTCAAGGAAGTGCTTAATTTTGTCCATGTTATCAACTCAGGTCAATCGCCGACCTAATAAATAATCAGATCGCTAATCATTCGGATCCAAATATAGGAAATTGGGCAACCGTATAGCGGTTAAATGTACCAGAAAAAATGATAACAGTTTCATGTTGTTATTGCTCCCATGTTACTTGCAACTGACTTCTTTTTTAACACTACCATAGGGTATTTCCAGTTCCGACTTACCTCTGAAATGTCATGCCTGAGGTGATAAGAAATTCGGTTTGATCGCGTTCAAGATTTGTTCACACGTCCATGTTTTACCAAAAGCCTAGGCAAGTCTAGATCAAATTAAACCAAGTCTAATGTCATTGATTCCACAGCAGAGGAATGGTTCGTTTGCCAGGTTTTATATTTATAACATATTGCGATTCAACTCAGATATAGTTCTGCGCCATGACTGTGGAATCTATATGAACATATTTTTTATTTACAAAAAGCCTCGACAAGTCTTGATCAAACCAAGTCTAATATTCTTGGTTCCACAGCAGAGGAGGAATGCTTCTTTTGGAAAAAATACTATTATTTTAAAGAAATGTTTTTTATAGACTCAGTGATAATCTAGCCGTAGTTTAACTTGGATAATCCAATCCATCTGGTATGAAGCGACAAGAGAATCGAACCACCGACCTTCCGCTGTAACCACATTGCGACTGGTATTATTTTTAACATAACATCGGGAAGTCACTCCAAGCTGCGACACTGGTGACAATGGCTTGGTCGTTGTCAACAACGTGGACTTTGAGGTTTGTCTGGTTCGAACTCGTACAGTCGCCGCCGTTTTATAGCTAACATTCGCTGACTAGGCGAAAATACTATTTGCTTCATGACATACTAATTATAATTTAAAGCTTGGAGAATGTTCCTATCTGAGGTGATTAAAATCACAAATGCCACGGTTCCAAGCAGTCGTGGGCGGTGGGGTAGCCTAGTGGTTAAAGCGTTCGCTCGTCAAGCCGAAGGCCCGGGTTGGATTTTCCACATGGGTACAATGTGTGAAGCCCATATCTGGTGTCCCCCGGCCTGACATTGCTGGAATATTGCTAACAGCGGCGTAAAACCAAACTCACTCACTGTCGTAGTGCTGGGTTGGAAATATTCCTGAGACCTCGTTCTCCATTTATGCTCTGTCATGTACGTAGGCAAGTCCATATATTGATATAAGCAGATATACGTCACAAAAGAAGGCAACCACAACACACAACAAAACAGCCGTTTCGATGCATAATTAATCAAAAAACATTTCGAACAAAACTTTATCTTAAATGTTTACCTTTTATTTTTTCAAACACGTATTAATTATCATATGACGGATATTTTCATCGATGCGATATTCCAATCTGGTACACTTGGTATCACGATCAGATAAATATGCAAATTAGGCCAACCAGTAGGAGCTACTTTCACGCCCCACCCATCGATGCAATTCCTTCTTTCTCAATTATCTATTGACTAACGTTCCCAGTGTGCTGTGATAGCGGTCTCGCAATGAGTGTATGTACACAAACATAAGCTTCGAGTCATTTGGCACTATATGATAAATTGGGCGGTTCACTCAAACATTGTATTCATACGCGATTTCTAAAGCTACTTCATTGAGCGAAATTACGTCTAAACAACCATTCTTGTGAGAATACCATTAAACGATAAAGAGATTCATTATAAATATTGCCCTCGTCTATTTCCGTGTCGTTAATTTACACTAGGAATTATAGATACGTATCTGCTAGCAAAATACAATTTTTATCCAAAGTATATGAAGTCTCTATCTGGCTGAAACTGTGCTGTTGTGACTTTAAATTTCAACTCACTCACAAGTGTACGGTATTTACGGTAGTTAAAGACACTTGGCCAATAATCTCTCTTTACAGTTGACCAAACTGCATGTGAAAGGAAAGTATACACTTGAAAATTGGATTTAGCCCAAACTTACAAACTTTACCAAAACTTTACTTGGCTGAAAACAGTCGCCGAAACACTCCAAACTTAGGGTCCAAAACATAGCTATTATACCCTAATCCTCATGCATCCTCATCTAATAACTATTTTGTGTTTGTTTCATTTTAGCCACCATCAAACATGCCCGGAAGGTCAAACATCAAACATGAACAACTCCGCCTGATTGTTACACAAGCTACTTTTGTGTATAAACAGTAAACTACGGTTATAACGAACTCAATGTGACCACTTTTTTTGTTCGTTATATCGGTACTTCGTTATAAGCGTTTCAACTAAAGGTTATCGCAAATGACCGGAACCCCAAAGCAACAGTTCGTTATATCCGTATCTTCGTTATAAGCGTGTTCGTTATAAACGTAGTTTTTAAAAATATAAAAGTAGCTTTATGACATACTATTCAACACAAAAACGTTCTATAGGTACTGCCCATCTTGTATTAAGGCTTCGAATGCATCAGAAACATAGATGGAGATGGTTCCAAGCCGTAGAAAACCAATCTGAAAAAATGGAAATTTCACATGTGAATCAGCTTATAGCCTTGATTACAAGACAAAATGCTATCAAAATGCAATCAACCGAAGGGCAACAACACTGAAAACGTATAACATGAAGCAAACGCTGAAACATAGAATGAGATATAGATATGTCTAAATAAGATGACGGCATTATGGTAATATAGCGCAGACACTGTGAATCGCCGCTGAACCAGGCACTTTCGTCCCAGGCAAAAACATGGCACATTATTGAATCATGGCGTAAGGGAGAGATGGCCAAATGCTTGAGTAAGTGAGTGAGTTTGGTTTATCGACGCTTGTAGTTCAGTTATATCACGGCCTGTCAGTTTGATGTGGTAGTGAAATCCGAAGTGATGCTGCTCGATTGTGTTAACGCCACACTTATTAATATTCCACCCATATGACAAAATAATCGAGTCAATGACCAATATTAGTCTGTGGGTATCATTGCATGGCGGGGGCACGGGTGACCCAGTCGTCTAAGGCGCCGCAATTCGCTGTGCAGATTTGCATCCCTTTGGCACGCCAGAAATCTATGATTGTGGGTTCGAATTCCGGTTCACCCCGATTATGTCACTAGGTTTGTCAGCACTATACCCGTGCTCGTGGGTTTCACCGTAGTGGTAAACGACTGAGACCTTCATCACGTCAGGCTTTCCTCCCACATTAAGCTGACACGTTGTGATATAACTGGAATACTGTTAATAGCGGCGTTAAACCCAACTCACTAACTCATTCCATGGCTGTCTACACTTAAGAAGTTGCTTCCCAAAGATCCTGGGACCATGCCTAAAGAAAATCTACTTATCAATATTAATGACATTCTAAGGTTACAGATGATAGTAATATTTCTGTAATTTTCCTGATAACATGCTATTTTGACAAGTTAGTGTCCATGGGGGAATAGGGAAAAGGGTGAACGGGTATAGTGAAATGGATTACATATTGAAGTTTTCTTTTTTTTCGGTTTTCTTGTGCAGTTTGTGGTTGGGAAAATCTACATCCACCTTTTAATTTAAATGAACCATGGTTTTCAATACCAACCTTCGCATGTCATCAGTCACGCTGAAAATGTTTGCATATGAGTCCGAGTCGCTCGGTGCAGGACCGCAGTTGTCGTGTTTAGCATCTTCTGATCGATGAAAGAGACGATGAAGCTAGCCATTTCTTGTTATTTTATTGAAGTCATAGGGCACAGCTATGCACACATGTGGCAGTTAATTGCCAAATTCATGAAAAAATAACTTTATTATAGAATTGTATGGAAAACATGTGCTCGCGTATGACCTGAAAGTGCACTTAAATCTACCTCTCACACTCAAAGGTATAATGTATTCTACAGATTCATCGAATTTTATTAATATTCTCCCTCTGAGTGTAGATATACAATCGCGTCATGACAAAAGGGAGGCCTATCGTGGGATTTATGTGTTAGTAATACCCTTTTTCGATTGTATGCAGAATTTTGAATTCATTCGTTAAAGGAGGTTGAATACGTGAATATAAATCAATTTTCATATGAAACCGATTTATTTAACATTTCAGCTGAAAATCACAGGAGGGGTGAGAGAGGTGAGAGAGAACCGAGTGGACGCGATACAGTGACACAGACATGCATTGATCATAGAGGGAACGGGGCGAGAAGAGGGAGAGACAGACAGACGGACAGACAGACAGAAAGAGAACCTAGATGTGGGGTTGCGTACCGAAATAAATAATCAGAGACAGAGCAAGAGAGAAGATAGAGAGCGAGTGAGATTGACAGACACACAGAGCGAAAGCGAGGAGGGGGTTGAGATAGCGAGAGAGAAACAGAAACAGAGACATACAGACAGAAAGTCGGATAGACAGAGAGGACAGAGACATACAGACAAAAATACATAGGTGGTGGGGGGGGAGGCAGACGCACCAGGAATAAGAAGATGGAGAGGTAGAGAGAACTGAGAGCGACAGACACAGAAGTAGAACCGAAAGTGGGAGCAGCGAGACATAGTCACAGAAAAAGAGGTGGACAGAGAGAGATTGAGAGGCAGACAGAAACACGGAGAGGGAGATCCGAGAACGACACAGAGAGAGAGCGAGAGAGATTGACAGTCACCGTTAGAGACACGGAAAGAGAACCGAGAGATGGGAGGGAGAACAGAGAGACAGAGAAATAGAGGCAAAGAGAAACACACATAGAAAGAGTCAGACAGACAGACACAAAGACGGAGAGACACACAGCGAGAACAGAGACGCCGGGAAAGAGAAACTGGAGAGGGTAGAGAGAACAGAGAGTCATAGTCAGACAATCAGAGAGAGGGACAGAGAGAAAAAGGAGAGAGATACAGACAGACAGACAAACCGAGAGAGAACAGAGGACAACAGATACACAGAAAGCGAGAGACAGACAGAGAGAGAGAGAGAGAGAGAGAGAGAGAGAGATACACACATAGAGGGTGGAGGAGACACAGGGAGAGAGAAGGATCGGGAACAGATAGACAGAACACAGAGAAAGAAAAGAGCGGCACAGAGAGAGCACATTGAAAGACAGCGAGAGGCGGGACCGAGAGAGACAGAGAGACAGACAGAGAGAACGGCGAGAGATATAGTCAGAGAGAGAGACACACATAGAGGCCGGGAGGGGGGGGGGGGGAGAGACACACACAGAGGGTAGACCCAGCATTAGTCGCCCAGAAAGTGATTGAGAGGCAGAGAGAGAGATAGAGAGAGAGAGATCAGAGACACAGAGGGGCAGGGCCGAGAGAGAGTGACAGACAGACACAGAGAGAACTGGGAACGACAGACACACACGGAGATACCAGGTAGAGAGCGCGAGGGAGATAGACAGACACAGAGCGTGAGAGACACTGAGAAAGAGAAGGGAGGGTATAGAGAACAGAGTCTAATAGTCAGAGACAGAGAGAGATACACACACATAGAGGGTGAGGGAGACAGAAGGATCGGACATACAGAGACAGCACAGAGAGAGAACAGAGAGGTACACAGAGACAACATTGAGAGACAGAGAGAGACAGGACCGGGAGAGAGAGAGAGAGAAGTAGAGAAATAGAGAACTGCGAGAGATATGGCCAGAGACAGAAAGAGAGACACAGTGAGACGGACAGAGAGACCCTGTTTTGATTGAGAAGATGTTTGTGGTTTTGTTTGTGTGTTTGTTTGCTTGTTTGTTGTTTAACGCAGCACTTAGCAATATTCCAGCTATTGACATTATGAGAATCAATCTACGCAATTGGGATACGATGACATGCATCAACCAAGTCAGCGAGTCTGACCACCCGATCCCGTTAGTCGGACTTACGTCAGGCATTAGTTGATGAAGACCTATTCTTACCCGGAATCTTCACAAGACGGCATAACGTATATCGTATTTATAGTGAGCGAGTCCAGGTTCACAGTGCAGACCACTGAGATACCGTGCAACAGTTTAACATAGATAACCTCTCACACACAGTATACTGACTCCGAGCCGACGTCCTTGTTTTATCCCCTTAATGCCGAACGCCAGGCAGGGTAACAACAAGTACCATTTTTGGTATGGAGATTTAGGCCATCAAACCACCGGAACTCCGTGAAGACTCTGTATGTACGACCCCAGTTATGGTGCTGACAAACCTAGACACATAGTCATGGAGAATATGGGATTTTAACCCAAGATCTTTCCAGTACGCCTAGAGGACATAACTATGCCAGAGAGTTGCTGCGCCTTAGACGACTGGGTCACCCGTGACAGTAGGTATTACAGAACATATCCAATGCTTGTATTAGAACGGTAAAACTTGACGTTTCCCGTTACACGTTTGACAAACTGCAACACCGGTACAGCTGCATCGCACTTGATGTATCAATTTACTCGAAGTTCGGTTATGTCGATGTTTTTCGCCCATCTGTATCGACTACTCAACACATGTCAGGGATTTCTTGTGAAATACGAATGTGAATGACATCATATCATGGGCGATTAAATGAATGCTGTTTGACGTGGGTTTCGTGAATTTTTTAACAGTATTCAAGTTATATAAAGGCGTGCCAGCTATTGTGGGTGGAAAGCCCTCAGTGGATGCAGGTCTCAGGCGTTTACCACTTTGATCAAATCCACGAGAACAGGTATGGTGCTGACAATCCTAGAAACATAATCGAAGTTCTCTATCGAGGTTTCACAGGACAGAAAGTGAAACCATAATTGGTCGCCATGGTACGCAAGGAGCCGATTTAGTAGGTGTTAGTCGACATAGACAAACGGGACTCAATCACACAGGGTAATACCAATTCCTCTAGACACCCGTAAAGATTGGCAAAAGGACTTGACACATCCTCGGTTGGCTGGGCTATAATATCCCCATACTGTTGGGTTGAGCACCCTAAACCAATTCGCTACCGTGGTTCCGAAATATACACACATTTAGCCATCGTATCAAATTTCCGCCATAGACAAAAGAAAATATGTGAAAGTGAAACAGAATAATTTCTGTTTGCTGCTCAGGACCAGTCACTTCCGACTCGAGACCGCCAATATGTGATTTTGCATCAAAATGTAAAATTGACAGGTAGATTATGCAACTATAGGACACCCGGCACAAACACATGATGGAGTGGCTCGATCATTTTATAACCGTCTTCGCAATGCTTGTGGTTTTGACACTGAGGTCCATTCATGGTACGATCCACAATACGTAGAGGGCGTCATGGAAAATGATAAATACAAAATTCTTTCGAATAGGCCCGTACACAGCCTCAGACTTATCCAGGCCAACACACCTCATCTTGTCCTTTTTTTCAAAAATCCAATGAAATCATTTATATTATTGTCCCTTTTGACACTAATGTGATTGACAAGATTCAGGATAAACATGGCAAATATGCAGACCTCGCTTAGAAATGTCCCGCTTGCATCCCAAGTACCGATTGCAAGTTGTCCGACTCCCCATTGTTCTCGGTGCCTTAGGTTTGGTACCCCCCAGTCTGTTGACTGACATTGGGAGAGTACCAGGGTTTGCTACCAGGAATACAGCCCTTCTGGCAATCTGGGTAAGGCAGAAGGCTGCAGTGTTGGGGAAGTCGTTACATTCCCCGAAACGTTCTCGGTGGGTTTGACAAGGCAGCGCTTCCTGGGAGAAGTCCCATTTGCTGTCTGGGCTGCGTTTAGAGGGGGCAAGGGCCCAGAGCTGAAGATGAGCCTAACCAGCCTGACTGTGCCAGGATCACCAAACCCTCTTTGCTGCATTTTTTATTTTTAGTTTGTAAATAATAATGATAACAATGAGGGTACTAACATTACTCTTGCATCCATACTCTCGGTGCATGCTCAAAGCGCCAACATTATTATCATTGGATCGGTTGGCACTCGATTTTCGTTCTCAGCTCCCTGGGGATTATACAACCCAAGCAGCCTTGCCAGGCGCTAGAATGTGAACAGTCATTGATGGACTTCTTTGCAGGACATGATTACCCTTTTCGCGAACACCTGGTGTCTCCCTAATTTTCAGTGATCAATTCATACATTTCTCACCGCTTTTTAGCCCTTTAAAATCTGTTTCGTCGGATAATCGAGCCTGGTTACTCTCTGGCGTTGACGTTTTATATTGTCAATGAGACACAAACCGTTGTCAATCGTTGCAATCTCGTTAATTGATTGCTGTTATTTTTTCTGATAGTTTATACCAGGATAACTTAGCTTTAGAAGTCTTTAGAGGAACGGCTATTAAAAAAATCATTAATAAGGGAAACGAATTCATACTACTCAGTAAATATTATTTCATAAATGTGATATAACGGAGAACGTTGGAGCCAAAAGATTAATCAAACATTCGAACAAAGTGACGCCGAGGTCCGTGACATAGACACAGCATAATATTCATATGAATATGACATAACTTTGTAAATAAGTTAACACTACGCCTAGGTCTTTGAGACGTTGCGTTGTGACGTCACAATAGGGGACTGACGTCAGTGTAAACATGAACTACCTGTCTGTGCTGTCGGCGTTATTTTTGGCCCCATAAGCCCTAAAACGGATTTGTTCGAACTTCGTTGAAAGCATAGAGCATCTTTGGATGATGATGCAAAGCGAAATACGAGAGACACAAACTCTCGGCCAATCAACACATTCGACAGTAAATTCTTTTAGTCAGAATCTGCTTGGATCCTATTACATGATGAGTAGAATTTATTGTTGGCCCGAGGCACGACGCATACCGATTAGCAAATATTCGATTGATATAAACAGAATATAAACACCCTTGATGATTCATTTTGTAACAACCTCAAATTATTATGTTTTTAATACTTTCCATACATTAAAACCTGTTAATCAAATGAACTTGTCCGGGTTATCAATTTTACATGTTTTAGCATTATGCACGAGTTTTCCTTACAGCACAAACGCGATAATCCAGTGAATGAGTCCGGATTAACCATTTTCCAGATTAAAGACTCATGAATGAGATTCCGTACTCAACACAGAAAACCCCCGTTTATCCGGACGGTATCGTTCTGAGTAACATCGTTCGTATTAAAGAAGTTCCCGCTTAACAAATCATGGGTACATCGTTATGTAAGTGCAATTGTGAAGAGATTCCTCAATAACCGTCCGTATAATTGAGGCTTCCAGATTGAGGAGGTTTAATTATATTTAATATTTCGTATTTACTAGTTTCATATTGGTAGTGTTGAAACTTTTGACAAAACGTGTACCGACAATCGATGTGAATCGTTGAACATTAAAACTGTACAAGAGTCTGATTTTATAAGTTAGTTGTCAAAAGTTACACAGTATTTAGCTGAATCTACATGCAGTAGCCAGTATCGCCACAACCCCAGCTCTACGCCGTATAATAAAGAGCACTGACTTCTCCTAAATACATTATTAAAAGTCATTTATCGGTACGATTCAATGCTATATTTAATTTAAAAAATACTGCGCCAGAAACATATGAATGTAATCAATTGTTCTACCATGTCTAAACCGCAACAAACACAATGTTAATCTGATCCAGGTTATTTATTAGTAATTTAGTATTCCTTGAGGATAAGCCAAATGAAATAATAACAGTCGCTAATTTTGAAATAACCATCGTGCTCTAAGCTCCTCCAAACAAAAAAAGACACGCGAAACGCAAGCACAGGCGATATGCCATTCAATAAAATAAAAAATCTTGGCGTGATTTGTGCAAACTGTTAATAAATTTATGAATTTTGTTGAAGATTTTTAACCGATATAAACATCCTATCAGGTTTCTTATATAAAAAAATATTAAATTTTTAATCCGGTATGGTGAAATATTGTTCTATTGTACATAGCTTTAAGACTCATAAAATACAATAATTATACGATTTTTGAATTGTAGAAATCCGCAATGTTTAATATTTCAAGACATATCTGCTAGTGATCATGAATGAAATTACCCTGAACGCTAGTTAATGAATAATGAAGTCAGGTGTATCCTATCCCATTGATTCATCAAGACCAAACGGAAAATAATAGCATCCGCTCCATCACACCGCGAGTACATTCTGGGGAAAAAACCACGGTGGCTTAAAAACACTTTCGATATTCCCAATTATTGTAAATCTAAGACAGAATTGTGAATGATACAAGTTTCCAAATACATAAATGCCAAGACTACTACTTTGACGCCAAATAGATAAATTTAGGATGATCGATAAATATCAGTATCGAACAACAACAGAAACTGATCGATACGTGGTCTCATTTTACACAAAATGGTAAGTACATGGTACGAGTTTACGAAGAAAACAGTCTCAGTTTCTTTTACCGACATGTGACAAAAATATTTTATCAACATCTTGTAATATTTTGGTTGCAAATAGGAACGTTTGGTAAAGTCTCCTGTTTCATAATCGGAAATTTCAAATAATGAAATTCGTCCCAGGCCCATCTGGACTTTAATATGGCACGTATCGAATCGCCCCCCTCTGCCACCCCCTCAAATGAGGTAACAATAGGCGGTGTAAGAACATATGTTGATAGGTACTATACGCAGACAGGTGTGAGAACTAAAGGCGTGTGGCAATTATCTCGTAAAACTATGAGTTTCTTAGTCGTGGCAACCCTTAGCGTAAGAGTCGATTACAGCGCATTGTGGTCGAGACAAAACAGTCTGTCTTAACGGAGACAGGTGCCCAGTTCTAGGTCACGATCCTAGCCTGAGCTCAAAGATTGTTTGAAAACATGCACAAAAGTAATTGTAGTCACTTGGTAGAGTGGCGATCAAATTTCTCATCTTTCTGAATATATACCTTAAGTAACTGTAGTCGAACCTCGGTATCTTTAGGATGAAGGGACTGACCAAAGCTTTGAGATTTCATATAATGTTGGTCGAGTTTTGTTTCTTAATTTTGTGAATTAAGTTTAAAACTATAATTCAAGTGATGGTTTAGGAGAGGGATGTGTTTGTTAATACTCGAACATGGGTATCTCGAATATGAAGAGGAGAAACAAATTTCAAAATTTTATGAAATGACGGTCGAGTTTTGTTTGTTAATTTTGTGAATTATGTTTAACACATTAATTCAAGTGATGGTTTAGGAGAAGGGTGTGTTAGTCGAACAGGGGTATCTCGAACATGACGGGGAGAATCACACTTCGCGATTTTATCACATGATGGTCGAGTTTTGTTTGTTTATTTTGTGAATTATGTTTAACACTGTAATTCAAGTGATATGTGTGTTAGTCGAACATGGGTATCTCGAACATGAAGAAGAGAATCAAACTTCGATATATGAGAGGTCGTGGTTTTTTTTCTAATTTTATGAAAACATAAGTTTACGTAATGATGCAGGAGAAGGGTGTGTTCGTGTGTTAAATTGTGTGGTTGGAGTTTGTTTGTAGATAACGTAAGTTTAGACACAAAACAGAGCAACACTCTATGCGTTTACAAGGAAATGGGTTTATATACAACCGATGAACCAAAGGTGGGTAAGAATATAGGTCATTAACAACCTATTCTAAATGGATAGGGCGGTCAGGCTCTGTGACTGCTTCTTTCATGGCATCGTATCTCAATTGCGTTGATTGATGTTCATGATGTCAATCACTGTACTGTCTGGTCCAGACTCGATTATTTACAGACCGCCGTCATGTAGCTGGAGTACTGCCGAGTGCGGCGTTAGACAACAAACAAACGACCAAAGGTTCCTCAATGTGTGATGGTGTAGACGTAATGATAAACACGGGCTTGATTATCTGCGATAGATGATCGACCCAGTTCACAGAGGAGGCTGAAACAGAATATAATGTTGGAGTGGTATGTAAATATATACTACACAAAAAAAATATTTTATATATTTTTTCATAAGACCAATTGAATCTGACATGTAACGTCTTTTCAGTAGTATAGAACCCAATACTAAGGCACAAAATGTACCTGAGTGTTATGTTAAACTCCGGAGTCTGTGAACATGAAATTATAAATGCGGAGAGCTATATAGACTGACATTTAGCCCAAGAACTGAATTTATTTTATTTTATATATATACAACATAAAATACAAAATACAAATGGAGCCCAGAGGCAATCTAGACTTGCCAAATCATTCTAGACTTGAGTTGGACTCCTTTTTTTATTTATTTCTGGGGTCTGGGAGGCTCAGAGCTAGTGTAGTTGTATATATGTTGTTAGGGTATAAGGTGTTATGAGGTTCTCTAATAGGATATATATGTTATACAGTATACGGTGTTAGTTTATGCGGTCATGGATATACATGTACGATACTTTAAGATAGTCGGTGTTAGTGTATGCGTTGTTAGGATACCAGGTGTTACGAAGTACTATGTTATTAAGTATATACACGATGTTGGGCTATGTTAAGTTAAGATATACTATATTAGATATATTGTGTTACAACATTCAGTATAAGGGTAAAAGGTGTTAAGACATTCAGCGTTGGGTTGAAGGTGTTATGATATATGGTTGTTAGCGTATTCGGTATTGTCATCAACTGGATTAGAATGTTCGGTTTAAGGATATACGGTGTTATGGTGTTCAGTGTGGGGATTACTATTGTTATTATTGTTACTATAAACGACTGGGCAGAAGGTTCAAATCACAACTTTGATACTCTTATCAAACACATCACCATCGGGTGAGGTGAAATTGGGTTTAACGTCGCGTCCAAGATTATTGCACTTATATAGCGACGTGCATGCACGTGTGTGTGTGGCTGCTTGTACTAGACCGGACTGATGCCGATTTATAATGCTAGCTCACTGAGATACCATGCCGCAGTTTAACATGAATACCCCACTCAGACACAGTATACTGACTCCGAGACGACCAGTCCTTGTTTTAGCCCTTAATGCCGAGCGCCAGACAGGGTAACAACAAGTACCATCCTTTAACGTCATTTCGTATGACGCGGCCGGGGATCGAACCCCGGACCTTCTTCTCTCCGGGCGGACGCTCTACCACTAGACCACGGAGGCGGTCCACATCACCATCGAATAACCATTTGTTTGATTTACTTTTAGACGGTCACACGTGGATGTATACTTTCTTTTGCCTGGTAGTTTGTATTTTTTGGAGAGACAGTGATGGAATATTCGATTTTTAGGTACACTATTTTACAACATTCGTTGTTGGTATATAACCTGACCAAAAAACTATATGTACATTGCATAATAGTATCATGATAATACATTGTAATAAAAATAACTCCATGACAAAAGTCGAGAGAAAGATGCAAAATAAAACGATTCAATCATAAAGACCATTCCATCTGACACTCAAAACACACTTCTCTTTTCCTAACAAATTTCGTTGAATAAAGCGTCACTGTTTTTCAGTAAATTTAGCGCCACAACTTAACCTGAAAATTTCATGTGGTAAACATGACCATATATGCTTCTCTGTCACGACCCCTTCTAAACCTGTACTTGAGCTAAACCTGTCCCATTCTTAAAGGGGGTAACCATTTGACCTATCATGTCCGTTGGTTGGGTTGGGATCATAGACAGACCACCCATGGGCCCTAGTTCGCCTTTAACCAGTACCACCAATACCCCCTTATAGCAATGGAATAGTCTGAATTAAAAAAAACATCGAAATAACAATATCCCTTCAGTTATAATTAAATTTTGATTTGATTTTAAATATACGTATTTAGCGATGGTTATGTTTTTGTTTCTTTCTTTTTTTGGGTGTGACTTTTATCACTTCCATGGGAAACGCTTTATGATTTAAAAACGAATAAATTTATTATACTGTATTTTCTCTGTATTTACTGATGGTAAACATTTGAAAGACGAATATGCATGGTGACAGTGCTCGTGTGTTGAAGCTTAAGCCGACAGGACCGATAGTTAACGCTATGCTAAAAAGTCATGCACATTTTCCTTTCCTAGTCAAGGCGACGGACACTCCATAACCTGCCAGGTCGATTTTCTTTACATAGCTGTCATTATGGAGGGGGTGCATAGAAACGCGTGAGTCAGTTGAGACGATAAACAGCGCTAAACAAATTCCACTGTTTACTTTCCAAACAGAAAACAGTAGATGTTACAATATCCAATCGGATCAGCAATTTTTAAGTAAATACAAACTAATCACCATGAAAAAAAGCGAGAGGGTATTTGGCGTTGGGCTAATTTGCCAAATCAAGATCGAGACAAAAAATCAATGGAGGCACGGCTCTGAAATTAATATTTTAATCAGGGAATTCTTTGTTGGTCAAACATCTGCGTAGAGTGAGATACCTCGCGCGAAGAGGAAGGGATATCTACGAAAATATTCCTCAGCTGACAAACACAACTCGACAGATGAAACGCGATCTAAGATGTGTCATTCAAACGCGATCAACTGCAGTAGTAGCGAGTGAAACTGACATCTCTTGGGCTGAAACTAGCATTCTGACAATACTACACATTCGGGCTTTCTCAGACGGGCTCGATGAAAGTGGCCCCGGTCTTGGGTCAATTATTTTTAATGAGAATTGGCAGGGGAGCGCGGCTCGCAGTCCCAGCCAATCAGAAGTGAGACTTGGGGGCATAGGGAGCCACCGGCCTCAGTCTTGGACGGATTCTAGACTTCCACGTGGTATCGCAGGAATTTGGGGAAATGTGTCGGCTTTAGGTGGCTGGTATTTTGTAAACGAATCTCAGAGGTATTTTGGATATCGGACTGTAAACCAACGGTATCCCTAACACTTGAAAGATAGAAACAAACCAATTTGAAGCCGTTGAGCCTGAATATCATATAACGGTTTCCTTGGCGGGAAGGGTTCGTTTCCACTAAAAAAGTGCTTTTCATATTCGCTCTATTTTTCCAAAACAAATGTAAATAGAAACATTCCATGCATGCGTTTCCCGTGCAAGCTTTTTCAAACTATTGATAAATTTCCCTTCCTGAGAAATTATGCAAGGGAAATGCTTGAGAATTAGGTTAATAATGTTGTGTAGTAACCTCTGATATCGTCGGGGTAAACTTTGCGGGACAATTTGCACATGTGGCACTTACAAAAAAATCTGTCAAATATGATACTAGATATAGATGCATTTTTTCGGTTGCTGATTAAAATGTTTCTAAAGTAACTATATTATGTCTCTGCAACAATAATATTGATAACAGTAATCATTATAACAGTTCACAGTAACGTTTCTTAGCTATGAGCAATCGACATGAAATGGACATCGCATCAAATGAAATACACACCGCTATGTACACTCCTGACAGGCAAAGTATAATAGTGATTTATTAATGTACATACACCATACATATTCCATTATTCAAGAGCCAAGTGCCTTATTATGGACTTTTTATGACTAGGGGTTAATAACTCAGAAAATTAATTGCAATATATTATTATTCTTTTGTAAACAGGGGGGATACTGATATTGACAAGCGCTATAAACTGACACGATATACATTTGAAATACAAGCACCACGGTTGTACACATGAATCAGTTAGTAGATCCCTTTGATCTTCTCATCCGTACAATCTCATAATCCTTGTAAAAACATTCATAATTCATTGTTCTATCACCCTGGCGACAAAACCGCGAATGATCATTTGAAATATTAATTGTTCTAAAGCCAATAATTCCATTAATTCTGTTGCCTATACAAATGAAAGACACGATTCGCTCAATTTGAGAGGCATTGGCTTGTACGTTGCAGTCGCGCTTGAAGGAGTGGGTTGCTCAGCTGAGAAAATATTCGTTAATTCAACGTCATCTGTGAATGAGATATCGCTAAGAGAGAGAAAAATCAAAGAAAATCTTCTGCACAAAAATAATGTGAAATATGATTCTTTAACATTTTTCGCAATCTTTATTTTTTTTATGGAATTATTTAAAGAGAAGAAGAAAAAAAGAAGTAAAATCATTACGATTTTAAAAAAACCACAAGTCATAAATCACATTTCGCTTTGCTGATAACAAACTGGAGGATTTCAATATTAATTTGACATTTTTTTCATTCCATGTCTTATTATTACAAATTGAAGAAAAGGATTAGAAAGGAGAAATATTAGTATAATTTCTTTAGTAACATTACACATAATAGAATATTTCTAATAATGTGTGATGTTCGTTATTTGCTTCATAATTCTGTAAATAATTCTCTGACTTCATATTTCAAATGATTGATAAAGAAAATAATAATTCACAGAATGAATTACGAGACGATATGTACTATAACCATATTATTTCCGAAAAACACAAAATTGACATTTTCTAAAATACATTTCAACACCACCCAAATAAAGTATATAGCGAAAGTGATTCCATCGTGTTACACTCTTGTGTTGAAATAGACAAATATGAGTGACGTAATGTCAATTTCAAATTTTTAAAATCTTGATAATTGCATGCTGGTGACAAGCCAAGTCAACACGTTGTCAATGGAAGCGACACGTTGTCAGCCCAGTTAGAACTGCAATCGACATGTCTACGTATCAAGTTGCCAGCACGGTTACTCAGGTTAGAGAATGGCAAAATCAGGTTGACCAAATCTGTTGAAATTGACACAGCCCGACAGGAATGATGCCTTCAAAATACGAATGATTGAACGGCTCCGAGGAACACCACCAGATAATTTGGACGAAGGTGATAATTAAACTAACCATCACTGGGCCGTCTTCTTGTATAGCGACCCCGATTAGTTGCAAAGCTCAACGCCGCACCCTTGTGTGAAGAGTTGGCGAATTAGGGGCAGGGGCGACAGGTTGTTAGGACGGGCTGGGCAGAATACTGCCGCTGCATGGGTCCGTTTGGTCAAACTGGACACCGCTTTGAAATGAACATCTTCCGTATTTGCACCCATAATTACACAATGATGACACTGCTCAACATATTGTTTTAATCAGTATGACTTTTGTGTTCAATATTTTCAGATCTGTACAAGGATTTACAACTTTACGTATAAAGTATATTTATGAATTATGGTTTTGTTATTTTATTTGCGTTTTATTTTTGATTAATATTGTGATTGAATGTTGTGTGAGATAAACCGATTATATATAAGAAAAAATACGAATTTCGGGTTATTTAAAAAATACATCAATTCAGTTTTATTGGAATTCAATTGTAAATCTAGATTACTATGAAATACACCCGTTTCTGTGCGAATGTACCACTAGCTTTCTTTATACGATGTCATCTCATTGTTACACTGTGTATACAAAGTACCAGTGTGGGTAGTCTCTTTGAAATACAGTTTGATTTGATTCGGAAAGTATCAAAACTTTGTATCAATGTTAAACTAACGTAATTACTTTCAATGCGTTCCCTGAAACTACATTTGGTAAAAGATGTATTGTGACATTCGAAGAGAACAAACATATATGCTACCTGA
Source organism: Haliotis cracherodii (assembly GCF_022045235.1). Taxonomy (NCBI): domain Eukaryota; kingdom Metazoa; phylum Mollusca; class Gastropoda; order Lepetellida; family Haliotidae; genus Haliotis; species Haliotis cracherodii. The sequence continues at coordinate 19,044,531 of NW_027266271.1, read as the reverse complement.
AAATATATATGCAATTATGAAACATAACACAATTGAGTGGACTATATGATTTCTATAGAAGGAAACCAATTACCTCAAATACTACAATTACTACATGCAAAATACTAAATACAAAATACTACATAAAAATACAAAAACGCTACAATTGGAATAACACCTAACAGGTATGCCAATATACAAAACTGAATACTCTAATTTTTATATCAATAAAAATACCGAACAAATGTTACGGATAAAATATGAAATTTATATTGATATAATGAAAGGTATTTAATAAAATGTAAAATGACAATTGCTAACATATTTCTTTTTTTCTATGATAATTATATAATATACTATTACAGTTGGATACATATAAAGCAGAGAAATATATATATAATAACATTTGGTCCACGACTGAAAATATGCGATGACAGTGTTGCGTTTCTTACAGTGTGCATATTTCAACAGGTAATATTTTTTGTGCATCGTGTTGCTATAGTATCGTGAGTACACGCATAAAGATGCCATTACAAACCTCTTAATCCACATGTTGTAACTGAACAATTTATCGCACAGCTGTTCCTAAAGATAAAGTAAATAATATAAGAAAATTGAGAGAACAAATCAAAACCCGGTTATCTGTCGACAAAACACTTTACAAAAGATTAAGCAGTTTAAAGAAAATGTTTTCGGATACTTCGTCAAACCGGATAAACATATGACTATGGCCTTGGGTTATGGGAAGATTCAAGCAGCACAAAAATATTTTGAGAGATTAGCCTGTTAAGATTACAGCGATCAAATGTAACAGAATAACCCTTGCAATCTGTTTTCATTATGAACAATAGGGCAATTGAAAAGTGAAAAGTCAAAGATGGTTTTAACAGGATATGGCGAGTGCACCATAGGATTTTCATTACAACTTGTTCCCAATGTCCTTCGGCATCGCCTAAGCGCATAAAGGCACCCGCGTTAAAAATTATCACCTCGGAGCGAAAAGACTGTTTCCCCCAGGGGGGCTTTTTGTTTCCAGCGGGGTGGGGTGGGGACAAATTTGCCTTTTTTAGAAACGGGTGCATATCATAGTAGTTTGATGTAATTGTGTCTTTGGTATTTGTTGATAGACAGCGTATAGAAAGAACAATAGGCTATCTTCTGCTTGAAGGGGGAGGCAAAAGCTCACACCTGTGTTAGAGGCTACGGACTAGGTCCTAGACGCCCGTATTGTCGGATGGGCTGGCTTGTTCACAGTCGGCTAAACTGGTCTTTGAGCAGGTAGCCCAAACAAAGACGTTATTTCGTGAAAACCACAACTCCCCCGCCCCCAAACAGACACAAATCTCCCCGTATGACTAACATTTCATTGAGAGGATCAGGTCGGGTATTTCAAAGATCGATAACAAAATACCGTACGTGTTTGGGCAGGGCATGGAACGTGCATTTATGAAAAATAGACACCGGTATGAAATATACTCACTCGTTTAAAACTCGAGCATGGCAGAGTTATGACTACGTCCCAGTACCGGACTGTAAGCTTTGTTTCCCGTCTCGTATCCCGGCCCGGGTTCATATGATGCCACAAGGCGCGTACCGAGTATACCAGACAAGCAGGACGATTTTATCTTAGTTGAGATTCTGCTTAGCAGACTTCTGAAAAACACGCTCATTCAGCGAGCGCTTCAGACCTAAATGGCTGGTTAGAAAAAAGAGATCGCGTGGTTGCTTGAGATATTTTTTATTACCGGTTGAAAGATATGGGGGTCGCGCAATTGAAGTGATTCTGTTAGCCAAGCTGACAAGGGATGAAAAATAACGAAATTATTGACTATAATTGCCGTGTGTTGGTCTAATGAAGCGTGGGGCTCTAGCAGACGACACTATCCGCCATATTGCTATTCCGACCGGCATGTGCCGAAATAATATATTCGAGCAATCAATTCCTAGTTTTCAATGTAAATTTTTCGGTTACTTGTAATCCCACGCCCTGACGAGTTCGTTAGTGATCAAATACTACCTCAACGTGTTCGGCCCCTTTTCGTCTGCTCGCAGGGAAGATTCGTTACCTCGACGCTGATTGGTGGGCGGTGGTCACGTGGTGTCTCCTACGTTGGGTATTGCCTGATGGCTCGGCTGGTGTGTAAGCTTAGTTTTAATGCATCCTCAGACTCATCAATGGCTGGATGTGGATATTTCCTAATAAGAAAACTGAAATCTTGAGTTGAGTTGACCAGAGTGTTTTGACATTCACCATGGAATCGGACCACGAGAGTGGATATTTATACAACCAACAAGGACTCGGGTTTATGAGTGGTGTAACCCACATCAACGAGTCCCTCACGTCATCAATCATTTCTGAGGCAAACATGCGGTATTGTCAGTCGTACAACAATATGCATCCTCTTCAAGAAGGGGTTGAGGGTCTTGGCAGCACCCATGGGCTACCGGAGGGGCCGTGTATCGCAGGAAAGATACCGGAGTTCGCTTGGATGAAAGAAAAGAAAAATGTTCGAAAAAATACGGCGGGCTCATCAAATGATCCAGGTATGTGTTGTGACATTTGAGTTGCATGTTGTAACATTAGCTGTGCAACTGTATATAATAACGATTTGTAAGTGATATCCATATAGCGTATATTTAACGCAGGCTCCGCGCACTGTTGAGTCGAATATGGATCTACACTGTAGTCATTATACATATCAATATGCGTTTTTTAAATCAGGAAATTGAGGAAATTGCCCGTGACAGTTACTCAGATCGGGACATTGACAGCTTTTGAATCTGTCATTCAAACGCTACATTCCACAGTCCTGTTTACGAGGGGTCGAGTATAGAAGACATTCATACGACAACCACGAAATATATACAGGATTATGAGAAAAACTCAACAAAAAATAGGAGTATTTTTCGACCATAATGTATATTTTATTCATTTGTGTTGAAGTTTTAAACTACCGGATAGATGAATTATGTTGAATGAACAAGGCATATGGGTGTTTCAGTCATCATTTCCTTATATGAGCTCCGAGCAATCAGAACGATGTAATGTTATTCACCCAAATGTATAAAAAAAAATGCCCCACTAAGCGGACATATGGCTACCGTCGATATTCGTATTTCGTTCATAGCCTTGGTGTGATGTTTGTGATATATAGGGGAGCTATCGCAGCTAATCGTCTGTCACAAGTTGAAATTGAAACCTGTTCTCTCAAGGACTGCTTGATTTTAGTATTTATTCAACAAACTGGAGAATGACAAGGGATTATCTAAACAAAATATCTCAGGTTTCTGAAAGTGCTCCAGGTTAATAACCGTTCCTGAACATATAGAAAAGATGCCTAGTATATGTACGTAGTGCTCCCTCATTCCCGAAGCGGAAGTGGAAAAATCAGCTGAACTGAACAGCTCTCATTAATCATGTATTTTCATAAATCATAAAACATATTTTGACGTATATTTCAAGGGAGAGATATCTATCAAAGGAAAATTGACGTTAGGTTAAATCAAAAATGTCTAATCTTCAGAGTACTTGACGCGTTGACAGCAAACATAACGTTAAACATAACATAAATAATTGCTGATTGACTCATTCGCCTAAACCAAAGATACAAAAACGTTAGTTTCTTAACTATCTGTAAATATATTATCTTAAGCACATTCCATGAGTCTGTGACTCACCAAAGACAACCCAATGTGTGTTTTAATGGGACAATGATTAATAACTATCTATCCTTATTCACTCTTATGTGACGATAAATTAACTTTAAATGATGCAGCTAGGGGCACGTTTTGATAAAGAATATCCCATTTGTGCCCAGGTTAATAATCACCATATATGAATTTAGCTCAGAAAGTGTTATATCTTTGTTTCTTTTCTTTTTTTCTTTTTTTGTGGGAGGGGGGGGGGTATTTAGTATGAAATATCATTCTCGCCTTATGATACATTCATGATACTGTTAAGATTAAGATCTTATCTAAATATCTATCCAGACAATATGAGTAAAAGATATCAAAGTCTGAAAATTATATGCTTGTATTAAGTATTCGTGACCCATCTGTCGGGAGGTTATTTGGTAACTATCACGATATGGTAACTGTAAATATATTTTTATTGTAATTAAAGACTTTTATTCCTTTTAATACTAAAATTGGCTTGTCATTAATCAAAGAAAACATGCATTGTTTACATAGGTCGGAATAAATTGATGTCTATTTCTTATCATCATAATAAAATGCGTGGGATGATCAATTCAAATGTATATATGTTCTGTTAAGTTGTCTCTGTTTCTGATATGACTGCTACAGTGAATTAAATGCAAACTACCACACCAATATTTCATTAAATATGATTACATGATAATTACTACGGGGATATATGTGTCTTGTTGATCATACACCCTAGATCAATACGCACACCATTACACAACACAGCACAAATAAAGAAAAAAGATATAATTATTATGATAATAAAACACTGGAGACCGACTTAAGTTACAGATACATGAAATATCTGTGTACTGCACGTGATGTATAGATAAACGTAATCAATTTCCATCTGCATCAATCCACACTGAAATGAACATGAAATAGATGACACTTCTATCTGCAGATGATCTAAACAATTAACGTCATATAATCGGCATCCGATTATAATCAACAGATGTTATCTGCTGTCTCTATTGAAATATCGTGAACTGGTGGGGTGAAACACTCTTCTTCCTCTTCTGGGCACTGGTCAAGCGGCTGGACAAGGAAATTTACAACCCTTGACGCGAAAATCGCCACGAGCAGTTTATGACAGTTTGCTTGCACATTTCACTGTTAATGCCTTCCTAGTAGGCGCTATGCCGAGTGATAGATGTTTTTGTTATCTCTTGAATTATATGATGATTATTTGTTTATGTTACGTTACACAACAGCCATAAATCTAGGAAACACTTGGAATGTGGTTTGCAGCTTGGCAGCTGACGGAACGAGACCGGGGTCTGATAAGAATTTCAGCACTTTACGACCCTAATTAATTTGTACTTAGTAATCTTACCTCAAGCTAATAACCCTGGCCAACCCGGGATCAATTGTTGAGTCAATTTTGTAAATAAACCTTTACACAAAACATTATGGTTTAAGTTCCTATGGATCGTTGCCACAAATATCCCGTTTTGGATAGGACTTATTTAAATTTGAAACTTATTGTGATACTGTTATTGAATACATGTGCTGTTGGAATATTGACAAAATCTAACGATTTTTCACAACGCTTTTAAATATTTTTTTTTCATTATGTTGACTACGATTTAACAGTCAGAAAATATGTGAATTTGGTAAAATAAATATAACAGTAGAACATAAATAAATGCGTTTTAGAGATACAAAAGCAATTCTTAAAAATAACCTTTTCATAACATTTTCATAACATGGCTTTGTATGATGGTACAAGCTAACTCTCAGTCACCAGGGCCAACTCGCGTGTGAAATTGCGTTGACAATGCAAGTGGTAGAACGCATGAAAGCTCCCAAAGATCACTATGGCGACTATTTAATACAAACCTCCATAGCAAGAAATCACTGTGCTCAAATTGACAAGTCGAGTCACTATGGCGTTCGTTTTAAAGACAGCCAAGGGACTTAGCCTCCAATTCGGGGGGATTTGTGACAATTTTCTCTACGATCAATGGCCGACAATTTGTGCTTAATTGCTGTTAAGCAGTTTACACGGCAATAGACACTTTATCTCCAGCTAGGAGAATCGTTCCCACTCTCAATGTTTTCCTTCATTACGAAGACGGGAAGAAATAAGCCAAGCAAAGAAAGAAATTGCCCATATTTATATTAGTTATTGAATCACACTTGAGTGTCAGAGGCTGGCGAACGTATTCCAATATTTGTAAGCCGAAGTGATGGTAATAGGTCGTCTTTTTGATGTTGATGATGCTGAGAGTGCTGAAAGTGCTGAAAGTGATATTTTTTAACAATATCAGGCTTGTTGATTGTGGTCATATTCTCTCTTTAATACTATTTTCTTAATGTCATTTTTTTAGCATAATTATCGTTATAATATCAACCAATATCTTGCAAACTAAAATTTCTGATTGATCACTGGGTTGAAGTGTCCTTAAAATTCTTAACAGGTCCCAAATTAGGTTGGTAATATTTTTATTAATTAGGATATACTTATTTAGCAAAAAACGTATTACTACGTCCCTGGGTATATTCCGTCTCGAAAACAACCAACAGCAAAAGTGTACCATGTGCGTCAATTGCACGGGTTGTCAATAGATACCTCCCAGCCAATCCATCAATCATAATAATGACAAATTAGAGGAAAGCTATTTACAAGCTTATTGAAATACATTTCACACACAACGAGTATTACTTGATTGCTAGAAAGTGGAAGTGTGACCTGTGATTTTATGCTTATTAAAGCGTTTATACTTGTCTATTTCACGTGTTGGAAAATGGATTGGCTACGCACACTGGTCAATTACAATGGACAGCAGTATTTCCCGTTAGTGTCTTTTGTCCCAATTGAATATCCTTGTCGAATATTAATAATTGTTACTGATAGTATTTTTATAGTCTGTATCATGGACGAGGAATACTACGCTATATTGATTAGATCAATGTAAAATGAATTAGAACAGTAAGTGGCTTCCCTAAACAACACAACATTTAATACAATTTATATGAAATAGAACGCCAACATAATCTGGAAGATGCTCCTAACAATCAAATTTTTTCCTTGCGAATCTCAAGTGGTGAAAACTTGAATAATCCTAAATTGTAACCGAACACCACAACAACTCCCCTTTGACACCACACCTTCTAAATAACGCCACCAGTGAAAAATTCATTTCTTAGATTTATGCATTGGGAGGATAAAATTGACCACAAATCTGGGCTGGGATCCGCGAAAACGCTTGTTACAGTTTTGATTTACATGCCTGAAAAGTTCTAAGCTAATTGTAGCGGCAATAAGCGGTCTTGTAAGGCTGTAAAGGGCCTTGGCGGTGAAATCAACGCATAAAACTGTCATTTTTATGCCCCTGTTCAGTCGTCCATCATCTTGAGAGATAACACATCACCGCTCGGAAAGCTTTTTTAGCTTTTAGACAAATGTCTTTATTTAAGACGTGTGTTATATATCTAAAACGAATTCAAACACACTTACCTCACACATAAGATTAACGGTGATTTATGCGCTGTAAGAGAACCGCCAGTCATACAGACTGTATTGTAATCAAGAACACCTAAATATATTGATAAAACTTTTATTCGCTGTACATTTAATGTTTCAAAACAATGGAAAGTTAGTGTACAATTTTTTTTAAATTTTTTTTGAAAGATAATGGCAATATTGGTTGCAAAATCTCTGAGAAAAGGGGTTCTTAGCCCTGACGAACCAGCCCGTGTTAGCTGTCGGCCCGAGAACCAAGCGGCTACTGCAGACGCTAAGCCGATTAAATGATCAATTAAGATGGGATTGGTATTGAGTGCTGCAGTCATACATTTTGCTGAGAACCGTTTGGGAATGTTTACACAGAAAGCTACACCCCAGCCTTTACGATTTACAATGTTTACACAGCAAAACTGTTCATTTATTTGCTATTGATTTGGGTAAATTGCGAACAGAAAATGTTTGTGAAACACAAATTTAGAAAATTTCACATATCAACGAATTTTTTTAATATTCGTCACCAGTACAAAAATAGTTATGTCGGGACCTCTATATATTGTAATGTTTAAAAATACTTGATAAATGTGGTAATGTGAAACCTGTTAATATTACTAAGCCCATTCCACGCCTATATGATTAGAAGTAGATTAAAATATGTTACCAAGATGTATCCTGTGAGATATTCAAACATAAATCTTTTAAGTGTAATGTTGATGAAATATGAACCATATTTTCACACCAAAATATTTCACCAGACACTAATGATGTCAAGGAAAGTTTCGGAATTCGGTTTATGAGAAATTATTCAGTTGATGAAAGATTAAGCGTTTATAGTCGCTGACCTATATTTGATGTTTTCGTAGGCGCAATATTCGTCAATTTAGTGAACCTTTGCCATAAATGCTGTATACAATCAATGGAATTTCATAAACCTGTTACACATTCAGACAGCTTTAAACGATGTTTTTATTCTTCGAATGATCTATAGACCTCCCCGGCAATAAACACCGCCACATCTGTACGCGGTCTGGTATAGGAAATGCAACCTGTTACTTGTTGTGTGGAATATGGCATCACGCAATAAACGACCTATCACAACAGTCGAGTATTTATTGGTAGTTGTTACATTCAAGGGGATAGGTTTACAGCTGTTCTGTATTGCGTAACACGATTACCGTAATCGCATATCACTTACACCAGATTGTTTATTATCATTTTGTTAAGAAAAGGCTTTAAAATCTCGCAACAAACTGTCGGCTATTTTCATTGTCTTGTCGTTTTATCAGTTTACCGACATGTGTCAATTTTATATTCTGGCGTTATGCGAACAGTTCTATACTTCTACAATACATTTAATCAATAATTAGCTATGCCATCTGAGTATTAATGACAAGGAGTGGTTTTATTGCGGGGGTGATGAGGAGGTGGGTTTTAATGTCATACGTGCATGATATTACAATGATATGTTACATCGAGTTTATAAATTTGATTATACAATTAGAGAACACGTCAGATGTCACACATTAAAACAATGTTAAAATCAAAAGCTAGATTTTAAAAGTATGACTATATTCCCTAGGCGATAGGATTAAGACAAAGGTCTTTACCAATACCATTAGTACCAAGAACATCACGCTCTCCCATCCCTTCGCAAAACGCGCAAATATCAATAAACAGATAGATTAATAAATAAACAGACAATTATACACCTCTGGATTTCAGATGCGTTGCATGTCTGCTGAACGAGATTGTGAAATATACCACGCTAGGTATCATGTAAAGCGACGTATATTTCTTAGACAAACAACGTGTCATAGTTGATATCATCACACGAATGCACAACTGACAGGCTGTGTTTCTACCGTCTCTCAAACTTGGCAAAGCCAGACCAAACCACAGCTTGGAAATGTGATCCATATGTTATGTTTTTTTATCTTTCACTTATGTCGTGACAGAGTCGATTGGAGATCCGATAAGCGGAAAAACATCCTTTTATATTTGAAGAGAAAACACAGTTCAGATGTGCCGGAAATATATTCTGCTTGTAGTCTCTAGACCGTGACATCGTGTTGAATTACATGACATATACATTCATGACCGCTATATCTACCACCGAACCATCCATGTTAGAATTACATATGGGAGGGTTTCTCTTAAAAAACATATGGGCTGTGAGGTGGAGAGAGGCAACGTGCGATGTGGCAGCAGAGTACTACGTATGTTCAGCCCTTGTGTATGGATCGACTGGCGCAGCAGATTGTGGTTTGTTCTACTTATGGGGCATTGATCGTTTTTGTACTACTACTACCACTACTACAAGAACAACAACTACTACTACTACTACTACTACTACTACTACTACTACTACTACTACTACCACTACTACAACAACAACTACTACTACTATTACTACTACTACTACTACCACTACTACTACAACAACAACTACTACTGCTGCTGTTGCTGTTGCTGCTACTACTACTACTATTACTATTACTGCTGCTGATACGACTAATGCTGCTGCTACCACTACTACTACTACTACTACTGCTGCTGTTGCTGTTGCTACTACTACTATTACTATAACTGCTGCTGCTACCACTACTACTACTACTGCTGCAGCTGCTACTACTACTACTACTGCTACTGCTACTACTGCTGCTACTACTACTGCCATTACTGTTGCTGCTACTACTATTGCTGCTGCTGACACGACTAATGTTGTTACTACTACTAGTACTACTACTACTACTATTAATACTAGTAATACTGCTACTACTCTATATACAACTAGTGTTACTACTGTTACTACTACTGCTACCTCCACACCATTTACCATTACTACCAATACTACTATTGCTGCTGATCCTACTATTACTACTTCTACTATTACTACCACATCTACACTACTTCTACAACCAATACCACTATTAAAACTAATACTCCACCTAATAATATTACTACTAATACAACTACTACCATTACCACAACCACAACAACTACAACTACAGTACAGGTACAAACACAACAACAACCACAACCTCAGCTACATCCACAACCACAACTACAACCACTACCACAACCACAACTACAACTACAACTACAACTACAACTACAACTACAACCACAACTACAACTACAACTACAACTACAACCACAACTACAACTACAACGACCACAACCACCACCACCACCACCACAACTACAACTTCAACCACCACCACAACTACAACTACAACCACCACCACAACTACAACTACAACTACAACCACTACCACTACCACTACCACTACCACTACCACAACTACAACTACAACTACAACTACAACCACCACCACAACCACGTCCACAACCGCAATTACAACTACAACCACTTCCACTACCACTACCACTACCACTACCACAACCACCATCACCACAGCCACAACTACAACCACTACCACAACCAAAACCACAGGCACAACTACAACCACTACCACAACAACAACCACCACAACCACAACCACAACCACAACCACAACTACAACCACTACCACAACCACAACCACAACCACCACAACCACAACCAAAACCACAGCCACAACTACAACTACAACCACTACCACAACCACAACCACTACCACACACGTACAGGTACAGGCACAAGCACTACAACGTCAATTATTACTTCTACAACCACAACCACTACCTCTACCTCTACTTCACCACACGCACACTCACACCTACACCTACTACAGTACTGCCACTCCTCCACCAATTGCTACTGCCGAATGAGCTACTTCAAGATATCAATCACCACATCAAACACATGTCAGTTTACGCCACACTACATTTTATCACTTCTACAAATATTTTTTTCTTCAAGTACGAAAATATGTGATAAGTTCAGAAAACTGCTCAACCTTGCAATGAACAAATATACGAACCATCACGCTAAGGCTCTGTAGAACTTCTACCTGAAACTACGTAATATCATTTATATGGATATAATTGTGATATCCATAACATGTTATAAGATATTGACCACATCTCTCTCTCTCTCTTGTATGCCGTATCAGCTTGAAAATACGAAATTTAAATACATAATAATATTTATATTGAATACTCGACATATGATAAGATAGTCATATTTGTTCATTTTACTATCGTGTATGACCGCTCTGGTCATATTCGACTATGGATGTGGGTGAGACATTATTCGCGAGCAGTAACACTGTGATTAGCCAGCGATCTGAGCATAACTACATCGACTGGGAAAATACTTTCATGGTAAGGTTTATTTCTCTTTCGACAGATACCCAAAACAGCTCCCAGGAGATACTCATTTCCTCACACACATCAACCGTTGTTTATTTGAAATCGACACGGAATCCATGCATCTGAAATACAAATATCCTATCACATGACGAAATGAAAAGGTGTAAATTACTTTGCGTCTCCACTGTAATCACTTTCACAGACCCTGTTTCTCAGCATCTCGATATTAAGTCCGCTTACATATAACATATCTCATTTATATGCAAACTCTTAGGACGATAGCCACTAGTTGTTGCTGACATTGAAATATTAACATTATAAACATAAAAAAATGTGTCAATATATTTATGAATTCATACGAAAGCACCAAGACACATTTGAGTATCGGAAATCGATAAATTGTTTCGTGTAGGAGCATCTTAGTCATATTGATACCGAAACGACAAGAGACGTATGCTGAAAGTGATAACGAAAATATGCATACATTAACGAATAATTTTCAATTTTGCGACGTATTTCCTGAGGTATTGCTAATATATTTATATCATATCACGGACACCTTCCCATAATTACAACACAAAAATCATAATTTGATCATAAATATACATTTATGCAAGACAATCGTTATGGTTCGAGTTTTGTTAATATTCCTAATGTTACGTTTCTTTCAGATATAGAATATTTCTTTGAACAAGCAAACACAGACAAAATAGGCCATAAATTTGCAGAATCATCCTTTTCCACACCACGAATAAGTATATGTTGTTCACCGTCAAACAAAAGCTGGACTTACGTCGACGGGTTGGCATTACAAGGATAATCCCGGGGAATATATGATAGTATACAAACACGATGTCACGTCTGGAGTTTCATTGCCTGCTGTCCAGCCATTGTTCATTGATACATTCCGCTCCGGTAGCTCGGACTGACATACACATATCTTGACCACTTGGACTGGTCTGTGTCCGGAATCACTCAAGACTTCTTTTTGTGTCTTTAAATTGTGTTCTTCTTTTTTGTCCGTCCATCTACGTAAACAATGTTCTATAAATCTTGCTCGGTTATGATACGGGTGGATCTGTTTTTTTAAATTACTAACGCGAGACTCAGCCATGTATATTGTTACCGTCAGGGGTGCATTCTTTGGGGGTTTATCATCACCCAGTTCAATTTCATATTGGTTAATTGATTGACAGGCACGTATTTCAGATCAGGGACTTCACGTTCGTAACTAAACATAACACACACGTTGCACCGATCATAATAAATGTGGTTTGATGATCGACAGTAACGATATCGACAGCGAGACACCAAGTTCGTCAATGTCATTGAGCCTATGGGCATGCTGTATATATTTATTGCTCTGTGTAATAGTCAGATAATGAATAGCAAGACATTTGTATAGGTGCAAATACAGAAGTTGTCATGCATGCACATATATTTACAAACAATATTACGAAGCATACGGACGCAGTTTATTATAGTACCAGCAGTAGTTATCTTGCAATTGTTGAAGTTGTGGCAGTAGTTGTAGACGTAGACGTAGTGGTAGGTGGTAGTAGTAGTGGTAGTATAGTTGAAAGGGTTGTAGCAGTAGTAGCAACAGTAGTAGCAGTAGCAATAGTAGCAGCAGTAGTGGTAGTAGTAGTAGTAGTAGTAGCATAAGTCGTAGCAGCGGCAGTAATAGTAGTAGGAGCAGCCATAGTAGCAGCAGCAATAGTAGTAGTAGTGGCAGCAGAAGTAGTACTAGTAATACCAGTAGTAGCTCCAATAGCAGTAGTTGTAGCACTAGTAGCAGCATTAGTCGTAGCAGCAGCAAAGTAGTAGTAGTAGTAATAGCAGCATCAGTAGCAGTAGCAGTAGCAACATTAGTCGTAGCAGCAGCAGTGGTAGCAGCAGCAACAGTAGTGGCAGCAGTAGCAGAAGCAGAAGTAGTAGTAGTAGTAGTAGTAGTAGTAGTAGTAGTAGTAGTAGTAGTAGTAGTAGTAGCAAAATGTTTATCAGTGTGTACCTTTCACAATCACAAAATACTATACACATCACAATGTACAGAAAACATCATGTTAATCCGGCCGAATTGTCTTATACACAATAAAAACAATATCCAGTGTCGCAATTCTTCAAACATATCCTAAATGAATTAATAATAACCAAAATTAAATAAAACTATTTACAACACATACATACATACATCTAGAAGACACACGTCGACATATCCGCCGGGACGCAGTCTAACGTAACTTAACTTCAAACGGATTATATCCGCGGTATCCGCTAATTAGATTAAGTCAAGTACAAACGGACGGTAATAAAACTCCCCTCAACACCAATTACCAAAGATAATTTTTATTCCACTTTCTTCTCCTGACCAGATAAATGATTAAAACGAGTAGTCAAGCTTGAAAATTATTTCTGACAAGAAATTTCACTAAAAGCCTATTGATGAGCGAGTATCCCTGTAAATTCTCGCGGGAGTGAATGCGATTCATAAGTGATTACGCAGGGAACCTTAGAACTCGGATGGTTTCAATCGGCAAATCCCCATGTTCTGTCAAGAAATGTCCCTTGTCCCGTCTCTTTCACCAGCTATTCCCTTGTCCTGTTACCGGATCATTGAGAACATAATTTATTGTCAATTTTGGTTTAGTTATAACGCCTCCTTTACGATGCGTTATGGCATTGCCGAAAAACAGTGGTTAAGGTTTGAAAATTACGCTTTTCGATCTCATCGAATTTTAGTAAAAATATATAAAATAGTATATAAAAAGTTTATAAAAAGGGAATTTGTATGTTATATTGTCTCGTGGAATTATCATGTGACTATGTACTGTAATCTCTTTAACTCGAAACCCTTGAGACAAACGAATATATTGTTATCCGTTGTTCGAGACAAGCGCCGCTGTAAAACCATGCTGACAATGAATCTTTGTGGACGTTTCATCGTCTTAAATGACAGTGCCGAGGTAGTAAAGATCGACATGACGAGGTTTGGTTTTATTTAAAATAGAAGAAGTTTCGTTGTAGAGAAATATTTTGAAAGTGCCAGAAACGGGCATATCATTACATTGGATACTGATATATTATTAGACGTTTTGGGAATTGGAAACTTTCCGAAACATGAGTGCAAGCTATGCGTCATTACTGAAAACAGCGAGTTTCATAGACATGTCAAAACTGTACGAAGCAGGGCTGTAACAGAGGATCGTGTTGCATGTTCATTTCATGTTCATTGCATGCTCGTTGCATGTCTATATCATCCTAAGTCTGGATGATTTGACAGCTGTAAGATAAAACGCCATACTGTCAGACGCGTTGCTAAATTATTGAAATCAACAACTGGTCTGTATTCAACACTACAATGCAGCGCGTTAATGCATTATGTTAATACGATTTAAATATTTATATTTTATAGCTCCCGTTCGTTTTGGCACAATAAATTGGAATCCCAACTTTGTCTGAAATTCCCATGTGATTGAATCAAAATCTCGATATTTGATGAAAACTGGTCGTGATTTACCGATAATCGAGACTGGTTATTCTCTGCTGTTGGTGTTAATATTTACAGTTAAGAACATCAAACATATCATAGAGTGTGTCCCAGTATTTCTAAAAACACAGGACAAAAAACAAGTTACAATAACACCTTGCTTCTCTAAAGGATGAAAAGCCCTTTTGCGGCCCCATCAACATAATATGATATAGAAGGCATTATGTAAACTGTATAACAGAGTCGGATGTACCACAATTGGCAAAGTTTACGCTGGTGGCTGCGTGAAATAAAATGATACATTATATTTTTATGACACCCAGGCATAATGTCCCTCGAAAAGAAAGGCTTGCGCTGCAGCGTAGATATTTGACCACGCTTGAGATGTTAATATCATAATAACGTTCACGCCATGATACAAACCATGTACACGGCTCGTTAATCTGATGGGGTGTCAGAGCGAGTGATTCTATATATAGTATGTGCATATTATGCCCCTTACTTCAACATCTGGGAATTATGAAGTTAGGCTATGCTTTGTGCTGTGGTATTAATCAAGATAAAGTGAGGTACACGGGGTGTAACGTGGCGTTCAAGATTATGACACTCTTATAGCGACGTGCATGCACGTGGATGTGTGTCTGCATGTACTAGTCATGAATATTGCTGGTTTTTATAGAGCTAGCCAACTGAGATACCATACCGCAGTTTACATGGATACCATTCATACACAGTATACGGAGCCCGAGCCGGCAGTACTTGTTTTAGCCCCTTGATGCCGAGCGCCAGGCAGGGTAACACCAAGTAGCATCTTTTACCGTCTATTGGTATGACGCGGCCGGGATCGAACCACCGACCGTCCGCTCTCCAGGCAGACGCTCTGTCCAGTAGGCCAAAGAGGCCGTCCTACTACAAATAAAATGATATATTTAAAACATATGTTTAAATAACAAGTCAACCCTGCTTTCATTGATGCAACAGCTTCTAAACACACTTAAAGGTATATACATCAATTTTGCTGAAAAACGAATATGTGTTTTTCCCCATTATGTCAACCTAACTGATATGGATGATGTGAAGTTTACATTGAAATGACGTAAATATAAATTTATTTTCAGGATTCAGCCCAAACTCCGTCGGCAGTAACGGTGGTAGCTCCAGCACGTCGAGAAGGTTGCGGACGGCGTATACGAACACCCAACTGTTGGAACTCGAGAAGGAATTTCACTTCAACAAGTATCTTTGCAGGCCGCGAAGGATTGAGATAGCAGCTTCTCTCGACCTTACAGAGCGACAAGTCAAGGTCTGGTTTCAGAACAGACGGATGAAGTACAAACGTCAGACGCAGTCCCAACGACAGAAAGCGGAGTATGATATCAAAACCATTGGCAGTCGTGGGGATCGAGAGATTGGGAGTCCAGGATCTATGGGAGATAGCAACGATAGGCTGGATGATAAAGACGGCATGGAATCCGATTCGGACCGCAGCGAGATAAAGGAGATGGCTGAAGCAGACGGCTTTAAACGAGAAGCCAGGAACGGCTTTCAATTGAAAGACAATGCCTTTGCTCACAATGAAAGCTCGTTGATGTGTAAAGATTCGTTTTTCAAAGAGACGATGCTGAGTGAAGGCTCTCACTCCCAAACGAAAAGCGAGCCCGTTGAACCGGAAGCGAAAGAGAATGGCGATCGGCAGACGACAAGTCCGCAGACGACAAGAAGCTTGAGTTCATCGGCAGACTCTGGACTCTGCTCACCAGATAGTCTGCGCAGCGCAACTAGTCCAGCTCTCTCCACTGGCAGTGTCCCTCAGCAGATACAAGCCTCAATTTCCCCAAACCAAACCCTTCACCGGGTCCCGTCACAAGACGTCAAAGGGTCGTCTCCAAGCCCAGGCGAACAAGTTGGAATGCATAACGCATTTGTTGCCCATAAATCGGAACCGGACGGATACAACGCAGAAGTAGCCATATCCCACGGCTCTGTCATGAACGACGGAGCCGCTCTGCAAGGCGACTACCCGACGACAAAGCCCAGATTTGAGGCGAACAACCCCTTTGCTCATGGACAATCTCACTGTCCAACAGGGTATTCCGCGGTGAATGTGTGTACTCTAGACCCTCGGTATCAGGTATCGGATCAGATCGCTTATCAGCGACAGGCTTCTAATTCCAAACAGTTTAGTCCGAACACCTTGACCGGCTTTCCCGGTCAGAGATACCCCGGATTTGGTCAAGGTGACTGTGGTAGCGCTGATATCCCCCGGGGGACGGAGGGAGGGGCAGCGGGGATGCCACCCCCTCCTCAGTACCCGATATCGCAAGGCCAGGGTCAAAGCTCAGATCGGCCTTCTCGGGACGCCCAGCCCACATTCCCGTACAGAGCCCGAAACAATGGTGACGGATGCTTTTCTCAAAATGGCTTCAAAGATGACAATTTGAATTACCACTATCAATACGAGGTGAATTTTGCCGCACGGGGTAGCATGAATAGACAGAGTCAAGCATCAAGCATGGGATACAGTAATGGCTTCTACGCTAGGAGCGCGAGCAATAGAGCTGGCAATCTGAATTATAATGCTGGCTATAGCGAGAAATCGACTGCATATCCCCAGCAGAATTCTTCAATAGACTCACATTCAGCCAATACGCTTTATGATAGTGATTACATAGCGAGCTACCAGTCAGCTGCCAATCAGCCGAATGATCAGAGGCCTCATCTGCAATCGACACAAATGTATGCCAATTTCACTCCAGCAGGCAATGTACATGAATACCAAAGCAGCTCCTGTAACAGCCAGGCCCCGAACATGTGTAACGGATACATGGACAATTATAACTCCGAAATAAACAATCCCTTTAATGACTTTTACAACCAGGCCCAAGAATTCCATATGATAAACTTGTGAAACTGACGTTGTAATTGACACCATCATCAATTTTGACAGATGGGAGGTAAATCATCCACGAACTGAAGTCGAAGCTGATCTTTCCAAGGGGTTGTGCATTTCAATGGTAAATCGTTCATTTGCTTGTAAGTGATCTATTTTGTCTTGTAAAACGGGTAACGTTGTGAACGTCGTGTCCTGGTAGTTTGGTACATATCATGTTCATTTCGCAATTGATTACTTTTCAACATGTTTATAACTTTCATCCCAGGATGTTGTGTTATCGATACACTGCGCCCTGCAGCGTCTCCAAACGTTTGCACATGTCTTTTCTTTTCATAGATCAACATTGTTGATTGTCATTTTTTTCCAACTCTTTGGCAAAAGAGATTCCTTTCTTGTGTCATGTTTTTTTTCAATTCAGCGTAGCAAACTGTTGCACAGCTGAGCCGGACATTGACTTAATTCTACTGTTCATGTTTTGTATTAGTTCTAGAAGTATGTAAAATTATGTAAAATACAATCATAGTGAATATATACCAGAAATATTATTGAACATATTATGCACAAAGTGCACATATAATAACTAAAAACTATTTGTTAAAATATTCGATAAAATCGGTGATGCGTTTTGGTTTGAAAAACCTTTGTATAAATAAGATCAATACCTTGTTATTTTAAACATTCATGTGGGGGTTTCTAATCTCTTGATCTGAGAAAAGCATGGATATATCAATTTTGATTGTAAATATTCCGTTTAAGAGAAAAAACATGTCTATTCATGCAGGATTGATTAAAATCGCCATTATGAAAATAGGTATCGGCTTCATCGTCATTTGATGACGTTATTTATAACTGTTATAATACTCTACCCGGATCCATGGACACCAGAATCCTCACAACGAGATTTGTCATTTATCATATTATAGCCACGAAACGATAGTACGATTTCGTTGCAATATTTTTGAAGTTTTGAATTTATTGAATTATTTGTTTGTGTACAGCACCACATACCGTGACATCCGATGATATACGCACTTGTACATTTCACCTGTTTTGTGTCAATGAATCTCATATGTATAAAAAGGCAGCAGATGATAAATGTCACGTTGGCGTCTATTTGCTATCAGAAACCTAGTCATGTCATAGATTGTCTAAACTTTTCAAAGGTTAATAAAACAATCGAAAATTTCGAAAGCTCCATTTATAAGAATATTCATACGTTTTGTTATCGTAAAATATGACGATGTGTCTTAATGCTTATGAATATGTAAACCATAATAAAATTATTGTTTGATATTTTAACGTGAACAATAATTCATTGTATTTCATATGTATTGGAGGTTTCGGTGTTATATTGGTAGCGGTTTGGAGCTAAATGTGTTTCCATATTTCCAACCATTGAAAGGTTTATGACTTAATTCGCTGTTATATGTCGCTCACCTGCACGTGCAGTGTCTTTCATATGTCAACCGTTGTTTAGTGTCAATTTCCCATTCCTTATTTATTGTGAAACAACGAGAAATAAAATATTTGTGATCTTAAACTCGAATGGTTTTCTTATTCCTCCAGTTCCTGTTATTCCTCCAAGAAGACTCGCATTATAGGAGTCCATGTTATCCGCTTTTACCGAACATCGGTTGTCTCGAACATAGCTATCTGGGTTGCTGGGCTGCCTCAGATAAGATGTGTTCTAGATAAGATATAGTGTACAACTATATTTTTGTTTGTTTGTTTGTTTGTCTTTGGCTTACCGCCACACTCAGCAATATTCCAGCTGTATGACGTTGGTCAGGGCTAGACAATCCAGTGAAGTCAACTTCAACAAGACCCCGTTAGTCTGAAACCTGGTAATCTGGAAACTCCGCTTTCAGAACCCTTATAGTTGGAAACGTCTTCATATAGACATTTGGTCATTAAACCATACCAAATAACTGGTAACCCGGAAATTTCTTAATATGACTGTAAACGACAGTGTCCGCATTAACAGGGTTCAATTGTAAAAAACATATTTTCGTAACGTGTGAGATAAATAATAGATTGGATTTTGTAGTAATGTAAATTTATATTTTAGTTTTATCCTCTGCAGTGTACACTGGATTATTAGCGAAGAGGTGAGGCACGGTTCTTTTTGTGTGTGCGTGTGTGATTGCGTGTGTGATTGCGTGTGTGCGTCTGCTTGTATACGTTCGGACTAATGCCGGTTTTACAGTGCTATCCCACTGCGATGCAAGTACCATGCCGCAGTTTAACATGAATACCCCACTCACGCACACCATGCTGACTCCGAGCCGACCAGTCTTAGTTTTATCCCATTAATGTCGAGCGTCAGGCAGGGTAACAACAATCACCATCTTTTGTTGATCAAACCACCGACCTCCCGCTTTCCTCTTATCAAAGAGAGATTAGGTTTGGGTCAATCAGCAGCAATAGCCGCTTTGATGCCTACCGTTGTAACATAACTTGTGTAGGTGCCCACTGAAACGTGTTGATCGCTATCGATTACCAGCAGCAATATGTTGACACAGAGGCAATGTCACATGCGCCATGCTCTAGTTGCAAAGCTGAGACTGACAATGAGTACGTGAGTGTGTAATACAGACCCCCTTTAAGAGCAGGTGTTAATGAATATGCTTTGTTTGTTGTTTGACACCGCACTCGGCAATATTCCAGCTTATGGCGGCCGTCTGTAAATAATCGAGTCTGGACAAGCCAATCCAGTGATTGACATCATGAACATCTATCCGCGCAATTGGGATACGATGACATGCATCAACCAAGTCAGCGAGCCTGACCACCCGATCCCGTTAGGCGCGTCTTACGACAAGCATGGGTTGCTGAAGATCTATTCTAAACCCCGATCTTCACAGCTCTAACGAATGTGAATTTCCTTTGTTATACTGCTCAAACTTTGTTAGGGAATGTCAGTAGACGGGGTAAAACGAATTTCGGGATACTTGGAAGAGCGATGTCTCATGTTTTGTAGGTTTCTAGTCATTCAAACTGTTAACATCATGTCTGAGCACTACAAGGTCCTTCGTCATATCCGTTATATCGAGATAACCGACTCGTATTTTTCTTTATATTGAATTAAAAGCGACACAAACCCAAGTCTATTGTACGATTCCGACTATATCATAAGCAAGTGTTTAAGAATCACTATCAAATGGATGACACAAGGTGTTCTAGACAAGGTGAGTGTATCCTGCCCCACCGTTAGCACCGTAGTCATAAGTCATTGTATCTATTGGTTCATATGCATATAATTGTTCATGAATCGCTATAAAAAGTGATAATACCAGGTGTTCTCTAAAAACACTATTTTCACTGAAACATTAGGTGGACACTGATGAAAGAATTAAACCTGTTGATCTACAGTCAGAAATGTATGTTATTCCACAATTCAGTGTCTTCTTAACTGGGAAGGGGGCACGTGTGGCCCAGTCGTCTAAGGCGCCGCGATTCGCTGTGCAGAGTTGCGTCCCTTGGGCACGCCAGAAACCTATGATTGTTTGTTCGAATCCCGGTTCGCCCCGATTATGTTTGTCAGCACCATATCCGTGCTCGTGGGTTTCACCGAAATGGTAAACGTCTGAGACCTGCATCACTTCGGGCTTTCCTCCCACATTAAGCTGACACGTCATGATATAACTGGAATACTGTTAAAAGCGGCGTTAAACCCAACTCACTCACTCACTCTTAACTGGGAACGAAATACTCAGAGCGTAGAACCAACTCCAACCCCAATATTCCTTTGTTTTAATTTCTGTTTCTTCAATAATTTCGCCCAGAATACATTTCTTAACATGTACATTCAGAGCTTTCCTAACCATAATTTTCAAACTGATTATTTGTTTGTAGAAAATCTCTCCTTCGTTTAATTGATAGCCTATATGATACAGTTGTATATGAAAATCATGTTTGCTTGTTTTGTTTTGTGTTGTTGTTAAACGCCGAACACAGCAATATTTCAGCTGTATGACGGCGGCTTGTAATTAATGGAATCTGGACCAGGTAATCCAGTGATTGATATGATCAACTATCCACGGGATGCGATAACGTGCTATCAACTATATTTACTGCACCCCCCCCCCCCCCCCCCCCCCCCCCATCTCACCCCTATTCGAACCCGGAACCGGAATCCCCAAGGACACAGCAAAGCAATCAGTATTGGACATTTTTTAAAAAGTATATATTTTTCTTTTCCGTTTTTTTTTATTTCATCCACTATTTGCCTGCACAGATTACTAAAGACCGCTGTAAGGTAATCTTATTAAACCGGACAGATCTAAACTGATGGGACCCGCACCACGATACGATTTGCTTCACAAATACACGAATAAATGGATGATAAATTATATTAAATATGATAGAGATATTCATTTTAAAAAACTTTATTTTAATTTAAAACCGAAGGATTCTGTCCTGACAGTAAGATGCATCCTCTAGAACCACATCTCGAGATGGATGAAGTTTCACTTTAGTCGCCGTCCATGTAATGCGGCCTCACACGGATATAAGGTCCGTTATGGTTACTTATAGGGGCAGTCGGGTGGCCTAGTGGATAAAGCGTTGGCTCGTCACGCCGAAGACCCGGGTTCGATTCCCGACATAGGTACAATGTGTGAGGCCCATTTCTGGTGGGCCCCGCCGTGATATTGCTGGAATATTGCTAAAAGCGGCGTAAAACCATATTCACTCATTCACTATGGTTACTTATAAACCTCTGATTGACCGGATCGGCGCATGATTTTGGCATCGATTTTAGAAATAAATTATAGACAGTGTTCATCATTATTGTTTTTTAAACTGAAACAATACATCAATAACTACTACATAATTAAACATATAGTGTGTGATTGAAGGTAATTGCTATGTTTTAAGCCGTACTCAACACCATTCCAGTTGCGGCCGGTTTTGTTTGTTTGTTGTTTGACGCCGCACTCAGCAATATTCCAGCTATATGATGGCGGTCTGTTAATAATCGAGTCTTGGCCAGACAATCCAGTGATTGACACCATGAGCATTGATCCACCCAACTGGGATACGATGACATGCATCAACCAAGTCAGCGAGCCTGACCACCCTATCCCGTTAGTCTCATCTTACGACAAGCATAGTCGCCTTTTACGACAAGATTGAGTTATTGAAGACCTATTCTACCCCGGATCTTCACGGGTAGTTGCAGCCGGTACACAATCTAGTCTTGGGCAGTCAAACCTGTGGTACTGTGAGGCAGAAGCCAAATTCAAAGACAGTACAGATACCGCTTTAGAAATGGTACCCTGTCCGTCATGGTTTGTCCAAAGAACTGACTCAAACGAAAGGTGGGTCAGGCTTTGTGATTTATGTCATCGAAACGCGAAAAGGTGGGCGATGCTCATAACATCAATCATTGGTTCGCCAGACCTACAATCGATTTTTTTACAAGCCGCCGTAAAATACAGCTGCAATATTTCTGACTGCGATGTTGGACAACATTCAATCACTACAAAACATATCACCAGATCAACATTTTTATAGGCTACGATATACGATATTATTTTCTGTTTGTTTGTTGTTGACGTCAGTCTGTAAATAATCGAGTTTGGACCTTACGACTATTACCCGCAGACACAGACTCAGACTGCGTATTAATCAATCATACTGTTGTCACTACAATGAAATTTCGTTACTCCAATGTCGTTACTCCATCAACACGATCGTTAAGAACAAAGTTACTTCATGGCCCATCAGAACTCTCGACACCATGGTCTAATATACTACTCAAAAGAAGTTAAGGACCACACGATTCTTTCATATTCTTGTTTGTTTGTTGTTTAACCCCACGCTCAGCAATATTCCAGCTATATGACGGCGGTCTGTAAATAATCGAGTCTGGACCAGACAATCCAGTGATTGTCATCATGAACATCGATCCACGCAATTGGGATCGATGACATGCATCAACCAAATCAACGAGCCTGACCACCCCCTCCCGTTAGTCGCCTATGACGACAAGCATAGTCGCCTTTTACGGCAAGCATGGGTTGCTGAAGACCTATTCTACCCCGGATCTTCACGGGTCTCTTTCATATTCACCTCCAACTCTTTAAGCCTTAAGCGCAAGGCTCTTTCTTGGAAAGACAGATTTAAAATAGCATTATGACAGAATCTGCTGGTCCTTAACTTCTTTCGAGTACTTTAATAGCATTCCGATTCTTTTCGATCTACTGCTTACCTGTAGTTACGATGTCTATACGATTTCGAGTTTAACGATTTCCACATACCGGTGAGTGAGTGAGTGAGTATGGTTTTACGCCGCTTTTAGCAATATTCCAGCAATATCACGGCGGGGGACACCACAAATGGGCTTCACACATTGTACCCATGTCGGGAATCGAACCCGGGTCTTCGGCGTGACGAGCGAACGCTGTAACCACTAGCCTACCCGACCGACCCTCCACATACCAAAGTAGACACAATTTATGGATAACAACTTCTTCCATTACTGTAAGGACGACGTTTCGGTACAGATCCTTGCTTCAGAATGGTATAAGGATCTATACCGAATCGTCGTCCTTACAGTAAAGAATTTGTTATCCATAAATTGATTCTTCTTTTTCATCCGTCAACTTTTAAGTAATGCCTATCAAACAATTCGATTTCCACATACCATATTTAAATCGGATTGCGTCTTATATACAGTAAACTACGGTTATAACGAACTCAAAGGGACCACTGATTTTAGTTCGTAATAACCGTAATTCGTTATAAGCGTATATACAGCATATACACAACAAATGGCCGTGACTAAAAACTAAGTTCGTTATATCGATCAGTTCTTTATAAACGTGTTCGTTATAAACGTAGTTTACTGTACAACAGTTGTCGTCCTTAAGTAAAGAACTTGTTATCCATAAATTGTGTCTTCTTTGTCATCCGTCAACTTTTAAGTAATGCCTATCAAACAATTCGATTTCCACATACCATATTTAAATCGGATTGCGTCTTATATACAGTAAACTACGGTTATAACGAACTCAAAGGGACCACTTATTTTAGTTCGTAATAACCGTAGTTCGCTATAAACGTATATACATGTACAGCATATACACAACAAATGGCCGGGACTAAAAACTAAGTTCGTTATATCGATCAGTTCGTTATAAACGTGTTCGATATAAACGTAGATTACTGTACAACAGTTGTCGTTGGTTATCCGGTATACCTTCTGAGGGTGCGGTGTGGATTACATAAAACAACATTACCATTGTGTGATGGCATTGCCATGGCTGTGCATGTATACATATTTATATCCGACTGAGACGAAAAGCTTGTTGTGGGTGACACTGGATTACAGCCAACCCAAATCATTATCTTCATGTATATTTCACCGTGTTCAGACTGAGGGCAAGAGATTCAGTTACATCTGAGAAAGATTCTGTAACCAATACTATTATGATCTGCATCTTTTTACTGGGGGATTTGGCGGTGGCAGCGTCTACATATTCTGGTGGCTATGGTTACAAGATCCGTGGTCGATTACGCTGAAGGGAACATTTTGCTATGCCAGTTCTGGTCACTAACCTGCCGCGACATTCTGAGCATTGCGAGGTGTCCGGCTTCAGCACTACTGAACATTCATCTTCTGTACGTTGAATCACTTGTTGATGGGAACTATTGTAATTACTGACACAGACTCTGATAACAGTTGTTACGTCTCTTGCACTGTAGGTATGTTGATGTTGTGTGTATATGTCAGTTGATGGCTGTATACCTTGTTTGAACATTTTTTAGATCGTGTATATACTGACCGTCAAAAGAAACGCGAACCATGAAACATATAGAGAAGTGTTTAGTTAAGAAGAAATGTGTTCAATGTGTACCAATTAACGAGAAAACTTACAAATCAGTCAAGTGTTACAACAGTGTATCCTTATCACGGTACGTTACATGTGATTTCCAAACCTTACACGCTAATCCAGCACGAGACAAATAGTGCATCTCGAGTCATGGATCTATGACGTCACATGTGATGCGTTCAGCACTTATTCACACTACATACAAGTATGTTCGTTTGTGCATCGAACCAAAGATGTATATAGATACGTCTTTGATTGAACCAATCTAATATCTCTTGAATATGAAATAAGTCTTCATCTATTCACCAGCATGTATGACATTCGCGTTTCTTTTGACGGTTAGTATATTTGTCCATTTCAGTAGATGTCTGTTTACGCTACTTTCTCATTTCAGTAGATGGCTGATTATATTTGTCCCCATTGCAGTAGATGGCTGATTACTTTTTTTCCCATTGCACTAGATGGTTGATTACTTTTTCCCAATTTCAGTAGATGGCTGAATATGTTTTTCCCATTGCAGTAGATGGCTGATTACTTTTACCCATTGCAGTAGATGGTTGATTACTTTTTTCCCATTGCAGTAGATGGTTGATTACTTTTTTCCCATTGCAGTAGATGGTTGATTACTTTTTTTCCCGTTGCAGTAGATGGCTAATTACTTTTTTTCCCCATTGCAGTAGATGGCCGATTATTATTTTTTCCATTTCAGTAGATGGCTTATTATATTTTGTCCCCATTGCAGTAGATGGCTGGTTATTATTTTTCCCATTGCAGTAGATGGCTGATTATTATTTTTCCCATTGCAGTAGATGGCTGATTATTATTTTTCCCATTTCAGTAGATGACTTTTTACTTTTACATTGCTTTCCCATTTGAGTACGAAGCTGATTATTCTCCTTTCCCATTGCAGTAGACGGATGATTACGTGGCCTGTTCATTTCAATATATTGCTGATTACATTACTTGCACACGGGTGTTTATGTTGCCAATGCATGTCAGCAGGTGTGTGTTTACGTCGCTTGTGAGTGTCAGTAGGTGGCTGTTGACGTGATGTGCGCGTGTCAGCAGATAACAGTCTCCCTTGCCTGTACCTGTGAGTATATTGTGTTCATGTCATTTACACATTTCAGTAGATTGCTGTTCATATTGCTTGTCAGTCTCTGTATATGCGTGTTCATATTGCTTGTCAGTCTCTGTATATGTGTGTTCATATTGCTTGTCAGTCTCTATATATGCGTGTTTATATTGCTTGTCAGTCTCTATATGTGCGTGTTTATATTGCTTGTCAGTCTCTATATATGCGTGTTTATATTGCTTGTCAGTCTCTATATATGCGTGTTTATATTGCTTGTCAGTCTCTATAAATGCGTGTTTATATTGGTTGTCAGTCTCTGTATATGCGCGTTTATGTTGCTTGTCAGTCTCTGTATATGCGTGTTTATATTGCTTGTCAGTCTCTATAAATGCGTGTTTATATTTCTTGTCAGTCTCTATATATGCGTGTTTATGTTGCTTGTCAATCTCTATAAATGCGTGTTTATATTGCTTGTCAGTCTCTTTAAAATGCGTGTTTATATTGCTTGTCAGTCTCTATATATGCGTGTTTATGATGCTTGTCAGTCTCTTTATATGCGTGTTTATATTGCTTGACAGTCTCTATATATGCGTGTTTATGATGCTTGTCAGTCTCCGTATATGCGTGTTTATATTGCTTATCAGTCTCTATATATGCCTCGTCACGATATGGCTGAAATATTGCCGATGTGACGTAAAGCTTTAACTCACTCACTCTATATATGCGTGTTTATGTTGCTTGTCAGTCTCTATATATGCGTGTTTATGTTGCTTGTCAGTCTCTATAAATGCGTGTTTATGATGCTTGTCAGTCTCTATATATGCGTGTTTATATTGCTTGTCAGTCTCTATATATGCGTGTTTATGATGCTTGCACATTTAGGTAGATGGCTGTCTACTTTGCTTGCTCGTTCTTTTTCACATTGCTAGCTAGTTTCATCTGGTGGTGTTGCGTTACTTAAACATGTCAGTATGGCTGTGTGTATTGCTAGCCAGTTTCATCTGGTGGTGTTGCGTTACTTAAACATGTCAGTATGACTGTGTGTATTGCTTGCCGGGTGTAGCAGATGAGTTGTACATGGCACGAACATGTACGAAAGCTGCGTCTTATCTTTAGAGTTGATTATACATCAGCTGATTGATGTTTATTTTGCATTGACATTTCAGTGTTTATTTTGCGTTAGATTCAGAAGTGCCTGTTCACAGATTGGTGTTTGCATTGTTTGTACATTTCAGTTGATTGGTAATTGAATGCACATCTAAATATGTGTGTGTTCATATCACCTGTACATTTCAGTCAATGGATGTATATGCTGCTTGTACATTTCAGTCAATGAGTGTGTAAAATGTAGTGTTTGTGCTCTTCAGTCCATGGGTGTGTAATATACAGTGCCTGTACATTTCAGTCAGTGGGTGTGTAATATACAGTGCCTGTACATTTCAGTCAGTGGGTGTGTAATATATACTGCTTGTACATTTCAGTCAATGAATGTGAAATATATACCACTTGTACATTTGAGTCAGTGGGTGTGCAATATATACTACGTGTACATTTCAGCATGCGTGTGTCTGTATCGCTTGTACATTTGAGTCAGTGGGTGTGCAATATAAACTACTTGTACATTTCAGTCAGTGGATGTGCAATATAAACTACGTATACACTTCAGTCAATGGATGTGTAATATATACTGCTTGTACATTTCAGTCAATGAGTGTGAAATATATACAACTTATACATTTCAGTCAATGGGTGTGTAATATATACTACTTGTACATTTCAGTCAATGGATGTGGAATATATACTACGTGTACATTTCAGTCGATGGTTGTACATGTTGCCTCATATATTACTTTAAGGTTGTTAACATTGCCTTACATTTCATTAGATAGTTCTGTAAAAGATAAGTAAGTTTTCTTATATATGCATGGAGGTGGCATATGAACAGCTTGACATTTCATGTACATTTCATCAGGCGGTGGCGTTATGTTCACACACCTTCCATCACCTCTTTAACCCCAAGCTCTAAACCCCTCGTTTCATTCATTAAAGCGAGGTGAAATTAACTGGGTGACTTCCCGCCACATCTCGCTTAGCAGAAAACTCATTCACGAACTCATCAAGCAAAACCAAGAATCTCCCATCAGGCGCTCATCAAACCAGTTCCAAACTACTGTATTATGCTATAATTTCGTTAGATTAGTTCCTACATCAAAAACAATTACATGTACTACACGTCGAATGGAGACAGACACGTAAGGCACGAGGTAGAGTGGGCGTGTCACAACGCATTAGCTTCTCAATGGAATAGACACGCAGTATTACAGTCATTGACTCACCCACAGGTTTGCATGTATATATCTGTCAATCTGAAATCTGTACTGCCTGACCCCGGTGTGTGTCTACGACGATAACGCTTCGCTTGATGACTCAGGTGAATATTGTATCTTCAGGCATATGTTATGATTGATTAGAGTCCGTACTGATTATTTTTCACTATTTACCACATTATCCGTTTAAAAAGACATTTCAAGTTTACGATTTAAAAATAAAAGGATGGGACGTTTATTCATGGTAATGTTAAATATAAAAGCAAATTTTAATATAGCGTTATTTAAATTATTTCTATATCTGGTTATTTAAGATTTTTATTGATATGCAAATTGATTAAAATCTGTGATACAGTAAACTACCTTTATAACGAACACGCATATAACGAACTGACGGATATAACGAACTTATCTTTTTTAGTCCCGACCATATGTTGTATGTATGCTGTATGTATGCTTATAACTAACTACGTTTATTACGAACTAAAATTAGTGGTCCCCTCGAGTTCGTTATAACCATAGTCTACTGTATGTTATTTGAAGGTAAAACGTGGACGGTGTCTATATTGTATTCTAAGAGGTCATATACAATGACCCACGATTCGTTAGTTCATTAATGTATTCCATTGTGGTCACCCATTCAACCACTACATTGAGCAACCGTTCTGAATACCTGACCGCCTCCGTAGTCTAGTGGTTAGAATACTTGTCGTTACACTGCCTGTTGATAAAACAACTTTTTGTTTTGTTGTTGTTGTTTTGTGTGTGTGTGTGTGTGTGTGTGTGTGTGTGTGTGTGTGTGTGTGTGTGTGTGTGTGTGTGTGTGTGTGTGTGTGTGTGTGTTGTTTAATGCCGGTCAGACAAACCAGTGATTGATATCGATCGATCGATCCACGCAATTGGGATACGATGACATGCATCAACCAAGTCAGCGAGCCTGGCGACCCGATCCCGTTAGTAGCCTATGACAACAAGCATAGCAGCCTTCATGGCTTGCCGAATACCTATTCTAACCTGGATCTTCACGGGTGAAAATAACTGGTCGGCTCTGAGTCACAATACTGTGTCTGAGTGGGGTATCTGAATAAAACTGCTGTATGGCATCTCAGTCTGCTAGCACTATAAAACCGACTTGTACAAGCAGCCACACACATACACACAAGTCGCAGGAATCTTGAACACGACGTTAAACCCCATCTCTCCACACCTCTGACCAACCGATCCCAATTTCACTCACAAATAATTCCACATTTGGCGAAGATGGTTTCAGGTCACGTTATAAGAGGTGAGGTGAGGTTAGGTGAGGTGAAATGGGCTTTAACGCCGCGTCCATTATTATTGCGACATGCATGCACGCGTGTGTGTGTGTGCAGCTGCTTGTACTAGTCCTGACTGATGCCGATTTATTGTGCCAGCACACTGAGATACCATGCCGCAGTTTAACATGAATACCCCACTCTGACACAGTATACTTCGAGCCGACGAGTCTTTGTTTTATCCCCTTAATTCCGAGCTCCACACAGGGTAACAACAAGTACCATCTTTTAACGTCTTTTAGTATGACGTGTATCGAACCCCAGACTTCCCACTCTCCACTCTACCACAATACCACGGAGGCGGTCTCCCGTTATAAGATAATACATTTCTCAAAATCAGTATATTTGACACACATGCATGTTTTCCGTCCATGGTTGACACATACACGTGTTTTAAGAGGAAAAGTTCTCAAGAATAGGTTAGAAAATGGGTATATTTCATTTTGATTTAAAGGCTATATCTAATTTTAATTTAATGCAAATGAGTTGCATGTGGTTTAGCCTCATTTGGAAGTGTTCTGCACGTGTTCTGTGTTTGGATAACGTGTTTTTCTCGTCCAGTACTTGTGAACATGTGTTCTTTAGGCAGGGTCTGGGATTCCAAAGGTTGCATGAAGGCTTGGTAAATTTCACAGTGGTTTGTCTGAATATCTGTAAAGCTGGGCAGTGAATGTTAATGATTATGTACCATATGTCGTACAATGACAGTTCTGTAATTGTTTCAACCTCCTAAAACAGGTGTTGCATCAGATTAATAATATATTTATTCAAACTCCATATCATTCATCAAACACAATGAACTGTTTTGGCATTGAAACGAATGGAATATTGAACAACCAGTGTTATCGATCTTCGTTTCAAATTGATTTTAAAGATATTCTTTTACTTAAATCTGAAATTCACAACATTGTTTCTTGAAGACCGAACTATCCGAAATTGAATGGGAACGGTAGATTTTATAGCTTCTAAATCTATATCAGTCTTACCATATGTAGGTACGCGATGTTAACTGGAGTTGCGTCCCTTTGGTCGTAAATTTCCAAGCTGAAGCAAGTGCGGGTTTCTTCTCGTTAACATTGATGCGTGTATAAATAGACACGCAAAACAGTTCAATATTGAGAATTTTCCAAATTCAACATGACCAAACCGAAAAAGAAAATTATTAACTTAAATTTATTTTTTTTATTGTTCAACTGTCTTATGCGCGACAGTATGCACATTACATTTTGATTATAAACTGTAGCATGAAATATACATTTTGTTTGTATCAAATATAGCATTTCTGTGTTGAGTTCATCAAGTATTTTGTCATCCATGTGAGTTTTTTTGAGCATGTTGTTATTATGTTAGGGGTATTTGGCGCTCAATGGAGTCTGTTTCGTGGAATAATCGAGACTGAGTATTCTCTGGCTTTGACTTTTTACATTTACGTAACATATTGACATAATTTAGAAACAGAACATCTGCTGCTGAAACAAACCAAATCGATATCGAGGACATTTGGCAGTCGTCAACTGCTATATACCACGGTTCTGCACGTGCAGCACAATCCAGGAATGTGTTGTCATTCATCGGGCTCTTAATATTATCCCATTAGACGAGCCTTTGTGCTCTCATGAACGTGTGCTAGACAGATGATACAAAGTCTTTCTCCAGGAATATCACCAAAGTATAGTTTTAATAAATAAAGTGAGACAAAAACATTTTCATGATCATAAGTTATACCGACTAAAAGCAGATTCCACTGTAGTGAGTGAGTGAGTATTGTTTTACGCCGCTTTTAGCAATATTCCAGCAATATCACGGCGGGGGACACCACAAATGGGCTTCACACATTGTACCCATGTCGGGAATCGAACCCGGGTCTTCGGCGAGACGAGCGAACGCTTTAACCACTATGCTACCCGACCCGCCCCAGATTCCACTGTACAATTCCGACTATCCTTAGCATGTGTTTATGAATCATCATCAAATAGTGACGTCACCAGGTGTTCTGGAAAACGCGAGTGAATCCTGCCCCACCGGTAGCACTCGTCATAAATCATTGTAAATATTGGATCACATGCCTATAATTGATCGTTCCAAAATGAGCAAAGCAAAGAGGATTTGGTGAAGGGTTTGAAACTTTTTTTAGACAAGGCGAAGCACCTAATCGTGTTGATTGTAATAATCAGAGTCAATTGGGTCGTAAGATCTATATATGAGTCAATCATATCAATCATGATGTTGTCTGTTCACGCAGAGACCATATACGTATATGGTCTCTGGTTCACGATTTTATGACGGTGTTTTGAAACATGTATTTATTTCTAGGATTTTTTTTAGAAATGAGCTCGTGTAAATTTCACCATTGAACGTAGCATAGCAACGGTGTGGTGGATTGCATATTGTATATGGATTTATGAAGATACTACGATCTTAGAAACATATCTCAATCATCGAGAATGACGTCATCGGGGGCACGGATGGCCAAGGCCCCGCGATTCGCTGTGCAGAGTTGCGTCCCTTGGGCATGCCAGAAACCTATGATTGTGGGTTCGAATCCTGGTTCGCCCGATTATGTTTCTAGGTTTGTCAGCACCATACCCGTGCTCGTGGGTTTCTCCGAAGTGGTAAACGTCTGAGACCTGCATCACTTCGGTCTTTCCTCCCACATTAACATGACACGCCCCCGTGATATAACTGGAATACTGTTAAAATCAGCGTTAAACCCAACTCACTCACTCGCATACAAATACCCAGGGCACTCTGTGTGTGAGAGAGAGAGAGAGAGAGAGAGAGAGAGGGAGAGAAAGAGTGTGTGTGTGTGTGAGAGAGAGAGAGAGAGACAGACAGAGAGAGAGAGAATGACAGTGAATATCGATGTCTATACTCTTCAAGTCGGAGCTATGTGGTTGTACCGTACAAGTAATTGAGAGTGATGGACGCAAGCGATATTCACACCTTTCTTGAACTGTTTGAAATGCAATTTGAATTACCTTGTGTACTTAGCATCTTAATGTTTAACAATCATTTTGAAAAACTGTGATTTCAAAGAAAATCATATTGAAACATTCATATAATGGGACCCGTTAGAAAGGACATTCTATTCTTCAGGTCTTCTTATACACTTAGGGTTATTTTACTGGGAATTGTGTGGTTTGGATTAACGGGGTTTCACAATATCTAAATATACCATAATACCGATCATCCGTAGTACCGCCTTCATTGTCATTATCATTTGCATCGTTGTATTCTCTAGCATTATGTTCAATAGCTTCTTCCATCGTCACGTATATGTATAGAAACTTACTACCTACGTCAGGACAGCAAGACCTTGTTAATCCGGATTTCACCGAGCCCACTGAAAACGTCCAGATAACAAAAAGGACGATCTCACGGTGATTATAGAATCGAACTCTCATTTAATTCTTCAAATAGCTTAATGCTAAAGGTATCAACCTAAAGTGCGTTAATCCTCCTTAATCCGGATTTTCGCACTGAAATCGTCCAGATTAATATATTTTTCCGATTTTCTTATATACAAATATAAAAGAGGTTCCGGGCAAGATCGCCCGGGAGAAGGGTTTTCGGGTTGACAAGGTTTCATTGTAAACAGAATCGTCTCAATTTCTCTGTAATCGTGTCATAAGATTGAGAACGCTGGGTGTTTTCGTCATGGTTACAGTCAGTGGGTTGTTTTATCAGAGTGTGTTCGTGTGTGTGTGTGTGTGGGGGGGGGGGGGGGGGGGGGGGGGGGGGGGGGGGGGGGGGGGGGGGGATCAGATCGGACGGAGAGAAATCTTTCTTCCAAGTTACTCTGGCAGTATGCGAGGAAGTAATGCTACACTGGTCTACGTCAAGCCCAGAGAATAATCAGTGTGGAATAAATATTTGCCGAAACAGATTCCATTGGACGAAAACGGCTAAATTGTGATGCAAATACAGTAAAGTACGTTTATAACGAACACGCTTATAACGAACTGACGGATATAACGAACTGATTTTTTGTCCCGACAATTTGCTATAGTTATGATGTATATATGCTTATAACGAACTACGGTTATAACAAACTAAAGTTAGTGGTCCCTTCGAGTTCGTTATAACCGTAGTTTACTGTACAATGAACATGAATACCCCACTCACACACAGTATACTGTCTCCGAGCCGACCTGTCCTTGTTTTAGCCCCTTAATGCTGAGCGCCAGGCAGGGGTAACAACAAGTACCATCTTCTAACGTCTTTTAAATTGGTATGTCTCGGACTCGGTTCGAACCACCTATCCGGGCAGATGCTCTTTTCCACGGAGAGGGCATTGTCTACTATCATATGTGCGTGCCTTAGGTTAATGTATGTAGTTGTAGACAACGGCTGTAATTCCGGGGATGATTTTGTACCTATTTCCACACATAGTATCACATTGTACGAATCGACCAAATCAGACTCTCTGACTTAATTGGTGGGTGTTTTATATTTCGACCTTCTCCGAAGACGTGGTTGTTTGTTTATTCTGGTACGACCAACTCAGTGGTCTAGTGGTAGAGCATCCGCCTGGAGAGCGGAAGGTCAAGGGTTCGAACCCCCGGCCGCGTCATACCAATACACGCTAAAAGATGGCACGTGTTGTTACCCAGTCTGGCGCTGGGCTAAAACAAGGACTGGTCGGCTCGGAGTCAGTATACTGTGTCTGAGAGGGGGTATTCATGTTAAACTGCGGCTTGGTATCACAGTGAGCTAGCACTATAAATGGGCATCAGTACAAACAGCCACACACACACACACACAATCGAGAACAATCCGTTAAGCAACATTCCCTTAACCTAACGGGAAATCTCTCTCTCTCCCCCCCCCCCCCCCCCCCCCCTCTCTCTCTCTCTCTCTTCCCCTCTCTCTCTCTCTCTCTTTCTCTCTCTCTTTGTTTGTGTATCTTTGTTTAATGCCGTTATCAGCTTCATAATCGCCACTGGACCAGACAATACAGTGATTGATATTCTGAGTAACAAATCGCCGTGCCTGACGCCCCGATCCGTTTAGTCGCCTCTTACGTCTAGATTGCTGGGGACCTAATTAATCCGGACAAAGTGGTAAACGTCTGAGGCCTTCATCACTTCGGGGTTTCCTCCCACATTCAGCTGACACGCCGTGATATGACAGAAATACTATTAAAAGCGTTGTTAAACCAAACTCACACGTGGAAAGTTTAAATTCTGTTGTATGAGAGATGAATAAAAAGAATTTCTTTGGTCTGACCAGATAGTCAGAGAAATGAGTTTCCATGTAATGAAATCTACATATACAAGGTAGGTTATATACAATATACAGACAACAAATAATTTGAGACAATCTTAAGAAAGTTTGGCAAGTCTGTAAATTTTACATCTCGAATCCCGGTGTTCCATTAGCATTTACTGATATGTCGAAAGCTGGTTATATCGATTCATCACTCAAATAATATGAGACAATCTTTTGAAAGTGTGGCAAGTCTGTAAATTTTACATCTCGAATCCCGGTGTTTCATTAGCATTTACTGATATGTCGAAAGCTGGTTATCTCGAATTCATCACTATGTTCTCAAATGTCCTGATGATGGGAGTTTCAATTACTCCTCTCGTGAACAAGGACGGGATAACTATCTCAAACAATACACGTGGCCAAAAATTAATAATTTTCTCCGTTTTAACCATATATCGTTTAAGTCGATGTGACCATATGGTCCCAGGAGACTCCGTATCGACACAACGGTTTTAAAACGTCACTCTGCTGATCTCGAACCACCTGTAGCCCGAAGTATGTTCGATGGACGCAGGACCTTACTCGGTATGTACAATCAAATAAACATTGTCATACACAACAATCAGTTCTTGTAAACTGAGTGAGTGAGTGAGTGAGTGAGTGAGTGAGTGAGGTTTAAAGTCACTTTTACAAATATTTCAGCCATATCAGAGAAACAAAAGTATTATGCTCTTGTGGGGAATCGAACACCGGTCTCCTGTGCGACAAAGGCTTTAACCACTAGGCTACCTCACCGATCCCTACAAACTATAAACTGTCTATGCGTATCATACACCTCCTAATCTGAGTGGTTGAGTTTGGTTTAATGCCACTTTGAACAGTGTTTCAGTTATATCATGACGTGTCAGCATTATGTAGGTGGAAAGCAAGGCGTTGCACAGCTCTAGAGGTTTACCGACTCAGTGAAACCCAACGAGCACAGGTATGTTGCTGACAAACCTAAAAACAGAATCAGACCGATTCATAGACTGAAACCCAGTCCACAGAGCCGAGGTGACTGATTTGAAATAACCACGAACACCGGAAACGGAAATGATTGAAATAAATTAATGGAAAGCACGATGAAAGATGGCAGAGTAAGTGAGTATGTTTTTACGCCGCATTTGGCAATGGTACTTGTGGACAAATGTAGTATGTTAGTAGTTAGTAGGTGGCTACAGATCAAGGTTTTATAAATAATTTGAACAACTTTCAAATATCTTAAGAACCGTTCGAGACAAAACTATAAAGGATTGTGTCAACGACCAACTCCCAGAAATACGTTCTAGTGAATTGTCTTCTCGAATGTCAAATATATGTTTTTTTCCAAAAGAAAGACATGATAAAAAGTCGGAAACAGCGGTTTTTCGAATTACTTGTACATTAGAGACTACAAAATAACGAGATGCGACTTAAATAGTCAAGGTGTGCAGCATGCAGTGTGCTCAACATCCATGAGATGACAACATGACGATGTTTCCTGAAACTGGTCATTGGCTACAAAATAAACTCCAGTGTATACAATAAACAACAAACGCAATGATATTCAATATTTTACTTTTCGAGTCAAGTTTAAATTCAAAAAGGTCATTTGTTCCCTAGTCAGGTGGTATAGAACATGTCAGATTAGTGACAGTGTCGTTAGTAATGTCGTCCCGCGATGTTACAGACCTGCATGTTGTTTAGATGTTTATTGGCCATTTAACTGCCCATCCGTGATTCTGTTTCAGTCCATCCATCCACATACGCATCCGCTGTTCGGTAACAACACGCTGTACCCATCTTATCATCTACCATCCTGCAAAAATTCCAACACAACAGTCTACATATCTGCCATTCGGTAACAATCCACACAGCCATCTACCCATCTGCCATTCGGTAACAATCCACACAAACATCTACCCACCTGTCATTCGGTAACAATCCACACAAACATCTACCCACCTGCCATTCGGTAACAATCCACACACACATCTACCCACCTGCCATTCGGTAACAATCCACACACACATCTACTCACCTGCCATTCGGTAACAATCCACACAAACATCTACCCACCTGTCATTCGGTAACAATCCACACAAACATCTATCCACCTGCCATTCGGTAACAATCCACACACACATCTACCCACCTGCCATTCGGTAACAATCCACACAAACATCTACCCACCTGCCATTCGGTAACAATCCACACAAACATCTACCCAGCTGCCATTCGGTAACAATCCACACAAACATCTACCCACCTGTCATTCGGTAACAATCCACACAAACATCTACCCACCTGTCATTCGGTAACAATCCACACACACACACATCTACCCACCTGCCATTCGGTAACAATCCACACACACATCTACCCACCTGCCATTCGGTAACAATCCACACACACATCTACCCACCTGCCATTCGGTAACAATCCACACAAACATCTACCCACCTGCCATTCGGTAACAATCCACACAAACATCTACCCACCTGTCATTCGGTAACAATCCACACACACATCTATCCACCTGCCATTCGGTAACAATCCACATACACATCTACCCACCTGCCATTCGGTAACAATCCACACAAACATCTACCCACCTGTCATTCGGTAACAATCCACACACACACATCTACCCATCTGCCATTCGGTAACAATTCACACAAACATCTACCCACCTGACATTCGGTAACAATCCACACAAACATCTACCCACCTGACATTCGGTAACAATCCACACACACACATCTACCCACCTGTCATTCGGCAAAAATTCACACAAACATCTATCCACCTGACATTCGGTAACAATCCACACAAACATCTACCCACCTGTCATTCGGTAACAATCCACACACACACATCTACCCATCTGCCATTCGGTAACAATCCACACACACATCTACCCACCTGCCATTCGGTAACAATCCACACAAACATCTACCCACCTGTCATTCGGTAACAATCCACACACACACATCTACCCACCTGCCATTCGGTAACAATCCACAAACATCTACCCACCTGACCTTCGGTAATTATCCACACAAACATCTACCCAGCTGCCATTCGGTAATTATCCACACAAACATCTACCCACCTGACATTCGGTAACAATCCCCACAATCATCTACCCATCTCCCATTTGATAACAATCCACACAAACATCTACCATCTACCATTGGGTAATAATTCCCCACACATCTACCCATCTCCCATTCCGTAACATAGAACATAACCCCAGGAGGGTACAGTCCATCCATCCTATCAAAGCACGTTCTATGTGCAAATAACGGAGATTTAGTCGTCGTCGTCGTGTTGAAGTGTGAAGCCGTCACTGACTTCACGCCATGCCTCGTCCGTGTTTCATTGTTTCATTGTCTACCTGATCCCTTCCCTTCCTACATTCGTTTGTAATCATACTTACCAAACATTACCAAACATAGAAACAAACATCGCCTGTACCTCGCCGTAATGACACGTTCAATTGTGTCTCTCTTCATTACATAAGTCTTAGAAACAATTAAATTTTCAATTAAAACTCTTGCGGTTATTCCTCCGTCTTTCTCTTGCCTTTTCTCTCACTTCCAGCCTTGACCCCCCGATGTTTGACAGTTTGACAAGTCATCGCAGCATCAAACCGCCAACATAAAAAACAAGACGAGAAAAAAGCGCAAAAACGTCAGTTGGTTTCGAGACCTCATCACCGACACACGTATTTCGCAGTCTGGCGGCACCATCTGGAAATACAGTAGAAATGGATACGTGTAGTTGTCAATCAAAGCAAAAAACATCTGGAAAACAAATCCACATCAAGGGTAAAAAGGGAAACCGTAAAATTACTCTTCTTGCTTTTGTTAAACTATAATGTCAGATTCCTTTCCGATGGAGACGACTGAAGCACAACGAGGAGGGGATCCCACTAGGGTAAATAACGGGCGGCCTTTCGTCATAGTCTGAAATTAGGCATAGAAAATAAAACTTCATTCGTTCACGTTTGGTTAGCGCTTTTGGTGACGCTAGTTTGTGTTGCTGAAGCGGAGATTTCCCTTTCCGTGAAGAAATAACAATAAAGTCTTCAGACAGTGGTTTTTTCCTTAATGTCTTTTGTAAAAGGGCGATAGACTCTGACGAGGGTAATGAAGCACGGGACAAGACAAATCTAACTAAAAAATCGATTACACGAACACTTACATTGTCAAGATCATGGAAGCAAGAACTCTTAGAACAAGATTACCAGTGCTCTTGGCACATTTATTTTATTGCATCAACTGTGCGGTAGGATAAACCAGATGGTAGAATTTATTCAGGTTCAAAGAGATTTTCGAACATGAAGATTACTTTACGTATGTTAGTATAATGCGTTAAAGACTACTCCAGCCATTTCACTGGGAGGAAAACCAGAAGTTGGATTCAGAGAGTAGGCAAGTGTAAATTCGACTTGGTGCCACGATGGTCCGGCATTTTATAATAAAACTAGACTAACATTTATTCTACGAAATCTTATATTACACATAAAACATTTCTCTCCTCTAAAATAAAAACATATAATTTTAAATGTACATGTACATATATCTTTCTTATCTTATGTTTTCATAAAAGACATATATTCCACAGAGATGGTGCTGGACTGTAATAGCACATACAGTAGGGTGAGTGAGTGAGTAAGTGAGTGAGTGAGTGTTTGAGTGAGTGAGTGAGTGAGTGAGTGAGTGAGTGTTTGAGTGAGTGAGTGAGTGAGTGAGTGTTTGAGTGAGTGAGTGAGTGAGTGAGTGTGTGTGTGTGTGCATGTCTTCTTAAATGACTAAATACTGTCTTTGCACATTATCAGCCTAAGAATATATTACATATATAATCGGTGATTAATTCTGGATATATTTTTTGTCAATTTGATTTAGTGTGAGTAGAGTACAAACAAATGTGTTTTGATATATAAGTCATATTCCACAATTAAATTTCTTAAAAAAGTTTCATATCAAATACGTTACAGCATGAACGAAAACTGAATACAATGAGGAAAGGAAAAGTGTCCAGTCAGTGCCCCGGATGAAGGCAGTTACAT
Organism: Haliotis cracherodii; assembly: GCF_022045235.1. Lineage (NCBI taxonomy): Eukaryota > Metazoa > Mollusca > Gastropoda > Lepetellida > Haliotidae > Haliotis > Haliotis cracherodii. The sequence goes on along the minus strand of NW_027266271.1, from coordinate 19,003,879 downwards.
TCAAACACGTGACATGATGTATTACAGTTATAAAGATGTCGTAGCGCAGGGGACATCGTTTGGGAACAGGATACAACCGCTTCGTATGTACCCTCACTTATACATTAAATACCTTCACATGCTTAGATTCACTTTTATGAGATGGAAATTGACTTTTATTGAGGAAGAAGTCACACCACCACAAATTGATTATTTCATTACAGGATTCGCTGCTACTGTTCCCGAAAAATAAGTTGGGGAGAACTTATGATGAGACCCAAATGGCCATATTTTAAGTATTAAATTGTCTACCGGAAAAGTCGAACCAAAAGACGTTACACGGTGTTACTTGTTGTTACCCTGCCTGACGCTTGGTATTAAGGGCATAGAAGTGGCGCACTGCTTTAACGTGATAAAACAAGGACTGGAGAGCTCGGATTCGTGGGGTATTCGTGTTAAAACTGCGGCATGATATCTCAGTGGGCTACCACAATAAAACCTGCACAGAAGGTCCGTGGTCGATCCCCTGCCGCGTCATACTAAATGACGTTAAAAGATGGTACTTGTTGTTACCCTGCCTAACACTCGGCAATATGGGGCTAAAACAAGGACTGGTCGGCTCGAAATCAGTATACTGTGTCTGAGTGGGGTATTCGGCATGGTATCTCAGTGAGCTAGAATTATAAATCGGCATCAGTCCGGACAAAGACGTATATACGTCCGTGGTCCGGACTAGTACAAGCAGCCACACACACACGTGCTTGCACGTCGCAATATAAGCGCAATAATCTTGGACGCGACGTTAAACCCAATATCACCCACCTCCTTTTATGTAATTTACACATCTATCTGTTACGAAAGCAGATATATTTCGACGTTAAATCCCATTTCACCTCATCACCAAACAGACCCAAGAAACAAGCAACCAGTCTGTAGTGGCCTAACACACTACAAAATTCACAAACCGATCTTCACAGTGGCATCCCTATGTTCTAGCACGCATCCTCCTAACGGTTGTGCCAGTAGCCGATCTGCAGTTAACGTTTCCAAGGATTGATGCAAGACAAAGAAAACGTCTGAAGCGAACATTGCATGCCGACACTATCTCGACGTGTTCTCAACCCGAGATTCCAATTTCTTATCTGTCAAACGAAAAGTCGAAGTAAGAGTGGTAGGTGCACGTGGTATGTCGTGTAAACAAGCGTCTGACAGACAGGCAGAAGATTAGAAATTAGCACCGAGGTCAGTCCCAGGTCAAAGGTCGCGTGATGTAACAACTGGGAGCAGGTGATATGGAGGCTGAGTCAGGTGGAGCTTGGCGTTTCCGATGAACCAAAGTGATGTGTTGGGATGAAGGTAATGCTTTCACCTGAAACCTGGACATTTAGCAATTTTGACTTTCAGTTCAGTTGATTAAAACCAAAAAAATATTATTCCGTAAATTAAGGTGGGTGGGTGAGTTGGGTTTAACGCCGCTTTTAACTGTATTCCAGTTATATCACGGCGTGTCAGCTTAATGTGGGAGGAAAGCCCCAAGTGATGCAGGTCAAAGACGTATACCACTTCGGTGAAACCCACGAGCACGGGTTTGGTGCTGACAAACCTAGAAACATAATCGGGGCGAACCGAACCACAATCATAGGTTTCTGGCGTGCCCAAGGGACGCAACTCTGCAGTGCGAATCGCGGCGCCTTAGACGACTGGGCCATCCGTGCCCCCTCCGTAAATTAAGAAATTTCTGCTATTGTCCTCCGACTACATCATGAGCATGTGTTTATGAATCGCTCTCAAACAGTGATGATAATACTTGTTAGTGAAAAGTCGAGTGTATCCTCTCCCATCGGTGTTACTCGTCACAAACACATGCAAAGGGAAGTCAATTGTTCACCTGACCAAAAACGGGATCATATGGTAAAAGTCAAATGAGATTTATCATAAACACGAATTTGTTGTTTTAGGTGTCAGTCAACAATATTCCAGGCGTATCATTTCGGTCTGTAAATATTCGAGTCTGGGCCAGACAACGAGTGGTTGATATAATGAGCAACATCAAAAACTGTAGTGGTACGATGACACATGCACCCATCACGGAGGCTGATCATGACCACTCCATTTGTTAAGTCGCATCTTACCTCAGCATCCGTTGTTGGAGATCTTCTTCTTCCCGTACAGACCCCACCGTTCGATACACTACCCTGTCTACCATCTTGTTTGTTTGTTGTTAAACGACGCACTCGGCAATATTCCAGTTATATAACGACGGTCTGTAAATAATCGAGTCCGGACCAGACAATCCAGTGATTTATTTACATCATGAAAATCGATCCACGCTATAGGGATACGATAACATGCATCAACCAAGTCTGACCACCCTATCCCATTAGTCGCCTCCTACGACAAGCATAGTTGCCTTTTACGGCAAGCATGGGTTGCTGAAGACCTATTCTACCCGGGATCTTCACGGGTCCCCCCGTCTATCACACGTGATCACACGCCTGACTCTTCAATAATACATCCTACAAATGGATGTGTCCCTGATATAGATAATTCGCAATAAATTCATCAGTAAGAGATAAAATTCAATCTTACAGTGCCCTAATGCTCAGTAAGACCCACGTCAAACGCCCGCAGAAAGCCCCAAATTTGTTACGCAAACCGCATTAGTATGTCATTCTGAAATGAACACGCGTACAGTGCGATGCATCTACTTGAGACGTGAATAACACTCAAGACAACCACACCCATTTCCCCTCTCCCAGCACCCCTAGATCCTTGACACTACCGCTCCCCGACTCAGAGCCAGGTCCCTGCCCTCGATAACCCCCGTGTACAGTACATGGCCCCGGTAACGTTCAGGGCATTAGGAGGCTCTCGAAATATCAGGTCAATATCATCCCCCGTCAGAAGGAAGGTCAAACTGTCATGTCAGCTGTCATCACATGACCTGACACAGATCACACAAGGCGAGGTGAGCGCTTGCTTGTACATTTCACCCCGTGCGATGTACATTGCCTTCACCTGGTCGTTATGTGACGAAACATCGTGCATGTAGCTTGACATTGATGCTAGATGCCACGTTGTGTCCATGGCGATCAGTGTCACTTATGCACATGTACATAAACTGTCACTGGTATTAATTTAGTCGGTGTACCTGTCGCTGAAGATTTACGATGGTGATGGTCAGTGTCAAATTAACCAGCGAATGGACAATAAAATGGGATGAGATTTCATATCGCAACGATCGTATAAATCCAAGAACCGGGTTTAACTCGAAGTCTAGTAACTGTCGAATGTATGTCGTGAAATCCGTATTTAATGACATGCAGTGTTCTGATGTCCATAAGTCCGACTTAGTTGTCCATAAGTTGTAACTTCAAGAGTTGGTTGGTTGGTTGGTTTGTTTGTTGTTTAACGCCGCACTCAGCAATATTCCAGCTATATGACGACGGTCTGTCAATAATCGAGTCTGGACCAGACAATCCAGTAATTAATATCATGCGCATTGATCAACCAATTGGGATCAATGACATGCATCAACTAAGTCAGCGAGCCTTACAACCCGATTCCGTTAGTCGCCTCTTACGACAAGCATAGTCGCCTTTCGCGGCAAGCATGGGCTGCTGAAGTACTATAATAACATAAATAAATACATAATCTTAAATGATACAGTCGAGTTAACGAGATTTGACTGCTAATTGTTATCATTCAGTTTTGAATTATGGGGTCATATATATGTTTCATGCATTTAAGATATATGTAAAAGTTTTTCCATAGTCAAAAGAAATCTCTTCTAAAAGCAGAGTCTATGTACGATTCCGACTATATCACAAGCATGAGTTTATGGATCACTATTGAAAAGGGATGCTATCAGGTGTTCGCGAAAATGTGAGCGTGTCCTGGCTCACCGGCCAGACGTCACAAACACATGTAAAGGCAAGTCAAGCGTTCACCGGGACAAACACGACTAACCCTACGTTGTGCTGGCCATTGTGACCCATCAGACTTCTGGGCTTACTTGACACAATAGTGTTTCAAATTCAGTTACGATATCTGACGCAAAATGCGAACCTAGGGATGGGGATGCAGTCGCTAATGAAGATGAAGATGCTTACTGATATTAGCCGAAACTCTTCAACATTTGCAGCTAATAGTTTTCAAGATGAAGGATTTATTTGGTGGCACAGGATAATTGTCATTGTAAGTGACGGGTGATGGGGATGGTTTCCGTTGACAATCATCTCATTTTCTTTCTTTATACAGAAAGAGGAACATTCACGGTTTACACGACTATTACATATTTGACATACAAAACCACATACATTCTCTCGCTCTGTCACGAGACAGATGCTACTCAACGTTTTTTGGTAATAGATATACTCCCTCTCACTATTTCTCTTTTTCTCGCCCTCTCTCCCTCTCCACTCTATCTTCCTCCCACTCTCCCATTTCCCACTCTTCCCTCACTCTATCTCTCCCACTCTCTCTCTCCTCTATATCCCCCTCGTTCTCTCCATCTATCTCTCTGACGCTCTCCACTCTCGCTGTCTCTGTCTCACTCTCACTCTATCCACTCTCTCTCTCTTTGTCTCTATCTGTCTCACTTTCTCTCTCTCTCTCTTTCTATCTCTCGTGCCCCTCTCCCTCTTACTCTTTCTTCCTCTCTCGTCCCAGCTCTCACTTTCTCTCTATTTGGTCCTCTCTCTCTTTATAGCTCTACAGTCCCCTCTCTTTCTCGTCCTTCTTTCTCTCTCGGTTTCTCTCTCTCTCTTTCTTTCTCTCTCGTCGTCTCTCGCTCTTTCTCTCGCCCTCTCTCTTGTCCTTTCTCTCGTTCTCTCTTTTTCTCTCATCCTATCTCTTTCTCTCTCGTCCGCGCTGTCTCTGGCTTTCTCTCTCTCGTTCTCTCTTTTTCTTTCTCTCTCGTTCTCTCGCTCTCTCTCGCTCTCTATCTCTATCTCCCTCCTACTCTTCCCTCTCTTTGTCTCTTTAATTGAACATGGTTGTTTTTGTCAAATGTTTTTTTTAATAGTTCCTTCATTTAGAGTTCAAATGTTTGCATCATAGCGTTTACATGTATCACAATTGTATCATAAGCATTGTTTGACATATAATTGGTGGTCCCACGAGCCATTGTGCCGGCTCTGTGAAACCTCAGCCGAGGCACATTAAATGCCATATTGGGGGGAGCGTGCCAAATGAAATTTTGTTATATTTCAAAAATTAAACTACAACGCCCAACTTAAGGGATTTAGTTTTTATTTCAAGATGAACGCGTGGAAATATTAAATGAGGGGGCTAAAATATTTCAAACACTTCAAAATGATATCTGTCATTCTTGGAAACAGAGGGTGTATTGAGTTGACTCCCTGCTGACTCAAAATGATACTATCAGGCGCGATGGTCACGATCGACTTACATATCCCTGCCCTTTGGGCCAGAGGGTGTCATTCCTGGGACCCACGGGCCGTGGAGAATCGGTCAACCCTGGAGACAGAGGCCCCCCTAATCACGAGATGAGAGACCAGAGTTGACTAAGGGGGATCAAAGGGGAGCGCAGATTGCTGATAATCCCCTAGTCGAGATTCCCATGATTGATTTTGCTCAAATTGACTACGCCGAGATTTCCTATAACATTCCGTATTCGTTTTTGCGGATCGGGTGTACAGGAAACGAATCCGGAGTTGATTACACCTTTTTGTGAGACATATGAGATGGTTGATATTCGGCTCGATCGCGCTTAGATATTTCCGATTTTTTGCTACCGTATTCTTTCATTCAATTTTCAGTAAATCCTGTTATATCAACAGACAGAGCCTTCCGAGTTTGATCGTAATCCACGACAGCAAACTTGGGCTAAAATGACATGTTTAGATACCACAGTCAATCAGATACAGGAGCTGTGTCATTAATCTTCGCACTTAATGAAGCCCCGATGAAAGTGCACAAACGTGTTAATGGATTTACAAATAACACTTTACAATAACGTATTTAAAGTACAATATTAAAGGTATATGGTTACATTATGTACATGAAGGTTATATCGCTAAGAACACCTGTCGTTTTAAGACACATCATCAGTCCGTTGGTCGTTATTCAAAAAGCTTCACACTGAAAAACACATGATGTGTTCGACAGAAAATTTGTGAACCCGAGACATTGGACTATTGTGGTAGGAACCGAAACGAGCGCGTGCTATGCATTCGTATACTCCTCGGGGAGCTGATAATGCAATTGAATGTACAACGACACGTTCACAGGGGTAATCATATGTCATGCCCTTGGTGATACGTCAAATATACATATCCAGGATACGAGGGTGAGATATGTGAGAGAGAGAGAGAGAGGGAGTTGGGGGAAGAGAGAGGGGGGGAGAGAGAGGGGAAGAGAGAGTAGGAGGGAGGGAGAGGGCGAGGGAGGGAGAGAGAGGGGGAGGGAGGGAGAGAGAGAGAGAAAGGGAGAGAGAGAGAGAGAGGGAGAGAAAGGGAGAGAGAGAGAGAGAGAAAGGGAGAGAGAGGGGGAGGGAGAGAGAAAGGGAGAGAGAGGGGGAGGGAGAGAGAGAGAGAAGGAGAGAGAGGGGGAGGGAGAGAGAGAGAGGGAGGGAGGGAGAGAGAGAGAGAGAGAGAGTGAGAGAGAGAGAAAGGGAGAGAGAGGGGAGGGAGAGAGAGAGAAAGGGAGGGAGGTAGGGAGAGAGAGAGGAGGGAGTGGAGGGAGAGAGAGCGGGAGAGACAGGAGGGCATGAATAAAAGCAGTTGATTATCAGTAGAAACATATATTGCATACCTACACATTAAGAGAGAGAGAGAGAGAGATAGAGAGAGAGAGAGAGAAAAAAACACACAGAGAGACAGACAGAGACACACAGAGAGAGATATTAATGTCACTAATAGCTAGATGGCCTCTGTTCTAATTACCAGCTAGTTTCTATGTGTATACTCAGTACATATATTTTTGTGGTTTTGTGTATCAATTGATGACGGTATTGTTAAACATGAATCAGAGTGTTTTCAACAGAAGCCACCATCCGTCACTTGCAGTAACAATTTGTTTGCGATTCTGAAAAGACCAGTGTGGTCGTTCATGTCACCAACATGTTTCGAGGTATAACTCCGTCATCATGAAAACTATTTTCTGCAAATGCTGAAAGGATAAGATATACAGTAAACTACGGTTATAACGAACTCGCTTATAACGAACAAACGGATATAACGAACTAACTTTTTAGTCCCGACTATATGCTGTAGTTATGCTGTATATATGTTTATAACGAATTATGGTTATAACGAACTAAAATTAGTAGTCCCTTTGATTTCGTTATAACCGTAGTTTACTTATATCTGCTTGTATGTCACCAACATTATCGAATGAACCACGGCCCCAAGTTCGCAGATATCGAACCTTATTTTGTAACACTATTATGTCACAGAGGCCAGGTATAGCGGTCAATGGGTCACACTGTCCTGCTCAGCGTTGGGTCAGTCGTGTCTGTTCAGGTGAACACTTGTCTTGCCTTTGCATGTGTTTGTAGCGCGATACGCAGGGTACGAACACGTTTTCCTAAAACCTGGTATCATCACTATTTGATAGTGATTCATAAACACATGATTGTGATATAATATATCGGAATAATACAGCGAAGACTGCCTTTAGTAAAATTTTGTATTATGGAAAGGAGTTTGTTACATTTAATTCAAGAATCTCGATCTACCAAGACACGGCCGTGATTTAACAGAATTGTAGCGTCAGACCTGACACATTCACTAACGGAAGGGATATTTCTATGTAATTTGACCGCCTCCGTGGTCCAGTGCTGGAACGTCCACCCGGAGAGCGGAAGGTGATTCGATCACCGGGCGCGTCATACCAAAACACATTTTAAAAGATGAAACTTGTTGCTACCCTGCCTGGCGCTTGACATTAAAGGGCTAAAACAAGGACCGGTCGGCTAGGAGTCAGAATACTGTGTCTGAATGGGGTATTCATGTTAATCTGCGGCATGCTATCTCAGTGGGCAAGCACTATAAAATCGGCATCAGTCCGGACTATTACAAGCAGCCACACACACACGTGCATGCACGTCGCTATATAAGTGCAATAATCTTGTACACGGCGTTAAAGCCCATTTCATCTCACCTCCTTTTTTGTAACCAACACATATATCTGTTACGAAAGCAGATATATTTCCATATCGGATGCCCATTTACCCATGAAGGAGCGAGTATGGTTTTACGCCGCTTTTGGCAATATTCCAGCAAAATCAAAACGGAGGTGTTATGGTTGTGTCAGATTTATGTACCCGTATATCGTTTCCTTGTGAAAACAGTCCACCGTCGTGGCCTAGTGGATAAAGCGTATCTCTGGAGAGCGGAACGCTTGTGGTTCGATCCCCGGCCACGTCTAACCAAAATACGTTAAAAGATGGTACTTGTTGTTTCCCTGCCTGGCGCTCGGCACTAAGGGGCTAAAACAAGGACTGGTCGGCTCGGAGTCAGTATATTGTGTCTGTGTGGGTCTCCATGTTAAACTGCGGCACGATATCTCATGGGACTAGAACTAAAACCTGGCGCTAGTCCGCACTTAAACAAGCACGCGCACGCACACACACATACACACGCACGCACGCACACACACATACACACATACACATACATACACACACACACACACACACACACACACACACACACACACACACACACACACACACACACACACACACACACACATATACACACACACACATTACACACACACACATTACACACACATACTCACACACACAGACGTGCATGCAACTAAGTGTAATGATCTTGGACGCAACGTTAAAACCCATTTCACCTCACTTTGTGAACACATGACTCACAGTTCGATCATAATTGTTACACAAATGATCCTTTTTCAAATTCACGAACACATGGTCCACCTTCATAGATTCAAACCAGTTTAAAATTGATATCTTTGTTGTTTGAAACCTGCCACATACAGCCACATTGATTTATTTTTTAAAATGAAATGTACATCGATTAAAACAAAATAATTTCCAATACTGCCTCTGCAAACGGACATGCACAAATTTGTTTTATATTGAATGTGAAAATTGACTTTCCCGCTCGAAGTGCAATAATTGTGACGTGTATAAGCCTCAACAAAGCCATCCCTCTGCTTGTAGATATACACCAAACAAACGTCAATCACCTGTCAATTTCATTGTCACGTGAACACACATTGGCTGGCGGGACAGCTGCTCGAAACAGACGCGACAGTATGGGGAATATATTTCATTCATCGGCGACAATCTTCTCAATGAGAAACATATAATATCCGATACTTAGTCGCGAGTGGTTGTAACGCGGGTACAACATGAAGGCTCAGAGAAAACTGACAGAAATGAAAAATCGTACATTGCTGTCAGTCAAACCAATTGAAGCCGCGGCGCTCAATCAACCAATCTATCGACAACCACCTGAGATGAAATCTACATGAAAGAGAATATCAACAAGGAATGACACTGGGTGAAATGAACAACTATCGACCTGCGTCAGGGACGTCATGGTGACAACGGTAGCTTTCAAGAGTACTTGCTTTTCCTTGCACACCTATGACAGATATATTGCCCAAGCGTGCTTGCAATATACATCCCTTTGCAATATGTTTCGACAGCTTACAAGCTGCACATATAGACATCAATAATGAAATTAACATATGTCGGGGTCATAAGCCTTTGAAAGAAATAGTCTATATGTAGCTGTCATGGCAGATGTCTGTATTTTATACACCTGTATATGAATTACAATTAACAAGCGACAACATAATGTTTATATATTTAAAAATTAATTCATTTACACCCTTTTCTAAAACTGATTTTCTTTTACAAAAAATACTTTCTTTTCCAAACTAAGGATATGGAAATAACTATATTCAAATAAAAGAATCTTTCTTGTTTGTTAAAAGAACATTTCAAGTTGTTTATCAATATTAAATCAATATTATGAAAGTGATATCCGATTTTGGTAAAGTGTGTATCAACAAAAAGTTACGGACATCATTTAATACCTGCCCTTATTTCAGTTTCATGGCGACAATGTGTACAAGTATATATATGATATATATATATCGGTTGTTCACCTTTTCAAAATAGTCTACGCTATTAATACATTCAAAGGGAGGTAACCACGTTTCACCTACAATGCGATACCTGCAACCCGAGAGCGTGAACTCGTCAGGTGTTAATGGCATATGCGGAACGGTTGACGCATGTCAAACGAGGATTTAGATGCTATCAGCTGCTCTATTCTCTTAGGCCATTCTATTGTCAATATACATACACAAAGGTGTCGATTTCAGATCGGCGTACTGAGATGTTATCTGGTTTATTTGATAACAAAATCTTATTATCAATGTAAACAATTGAACCAATACGCATTGAGATGATGATATTTATTTAGTTATTGTCATTAAATGTTTTCTGTCCTTAGACATGTTCTCATGTTCATAGAATTGTAGATATAACGTTAATTACAGCCTAAAACTTAGACTCCGCAGGTAAATATATGTTTGGTTTCAGTGTGATTTGATTGACATTATATCATTTACAGGTGAGGTGAGGTGAAATAGGGTTTAACGTCGCGTCCAAGGTTATTGCCCTTATATAGCGACGTACATGTACGTGTGTGTGTTTGTGTGGCTGCTTGTACTAGTCCGGACTGATGCCGATTTATAGTGCTAGTCCACTGAGATACCATGCCGCAGTTTAACATGAATACCCCACTCAGACACAGTATACTGACTCCGAGCCGACCAGTCCTTGTTTTAGCCCCTTAATCCCGAGCGCCAGACAGAGTAACAACAAGTACCATCTTTTAACGTCTTTTGGTATGACGCGGCCGGGGATCGAACCCCGGACATTCCGCTCTCTGGGCGGACGCTCTACCACTAGACCACGGAGGCGGTCTATCATTTACAGAGCAATTAAGAGCCAGCATTAAGTGTTATGCGTTAATACAAACTCTGTATCTTAATATTTAGGACATGATCTACATTTCTAAGATGCTTGGCTAAAAGACTAAAGGAGTTCTCGTGCTCAACTAATATAGTTCTAGGTAAAACTATACTTTGTACACATGGGGGTAGATTAAACTTTAAAATATACACGTGAAAATTGGATTCGACCAAAACAATACATACTTTATCAAAACGTTACCAGGTATAAAACAGTCGCCGAAACACTGCAAACTAAAGGTCCCAAAGAACTATGATACCCGTCTCAAATACAACCCCATCGAAGAACCATTTCGTTGTATCATTTTATCCATCATCAAACATGACAGTTTATATCTATTACATTGATAACAGGCTGTTGACTGCTTGCTGCTGATTACATCTATAAGTCCTTACATCCGATATAATCAAACTGACCCCAAATGTATCAAACACGCCTTATATAAATCCGGAAAATGTATATACATGTACATAGTACCACACTTTCATGTATAGAACATGCATAATTAGAAATGTTGAACAATAAATATAAAAGGCAGTAACCACTTGAAGTGTGTACATTTCATAACAGATGTCAAATATGTCAAAACACTACCGGCTTAAATGACAGCATATTTGCGAGCATTAAACAAACTATAGAAATTGACCATATGATATTGATTTATGGAAATACACAGACTCTGTTAATGGTTCAACATCAGCTACTTTGTTTAGAACTGGCTACGAAAATCGAGCCGTGCCTTCATGGTTAAGTTTTTTTAGAGAGGAAAATATCGTTTCTATATGAAAACCGTCAACGGGAATATCAACGCAACTGTTGACTTCATTTGGAATCACAGAAATTAAAAGAGAAGGTATTTTTTTGTATTCACAAATCCATTCTAAAGTGTCAGTTGTCCTACTACTCGGTTCTACATTCGGGGGGACGCCTGTTGGAAATGGTGAACATTATTGTGGGATTTGAATCTTATGCAGCTTTTGTGATAAAGAACATTCAGATATTTGCAAAAACAGATTCAGCTGCCTATGTGACAAAGACTGTTTTAATGTTGTGAAAATACAAACATGCTAATTGTACTACTGCTGTGTTTTTGTATCTCAATAAAGGTTTGATCCCTTGCATAAACATTTTTTTTCACGTGTCTATATTTTTTTATGATAACAAGCTTGATAACACTAATCTTAAAAATCGTGTAAGCTCGTTTAAAATATATCTTACATATTGTTTCCAAATCTATGTAATGAAACATTTTACCTTTGAGTTGCCTATTATTATTATCATTATCATTATTATTATTATTATTATTATTGGAGTTAGTTAGATCCTACTCTTTATTTTTTAAAGGAATATTCACTGCGAGATATGTTTAAGTAACGTCAATGTATAAGTCTAAACTGTTGAGAATTCACACGCTGCAACTATAAAAGCTTAAATCAAGCTTTCTTTTAAAATGTCAACCCCGAAAAAGCACCTATATGACATCTCACCTACAAATCATACCACGTTTACCGATATGTATATTTTAGTCTGTAATGAAAGTCGCCATATCTTATTCAACCCACACCTTTTCCACTATCTTATAAATAACTCTTTCCAACCCGACCAACAACGTTCGTCTAGCTCTCTTCTTAACCTGAATGGAATTTCGAGGGAATGAAAACTACATCCTTTGTAGAAATCTCTATTCAGCTGTCAATCATCTTCCACGAGGGACTTGCCTACCTGACGGGTGTGTGCCACGATATGACTCGAACCTAACTCAGAGTATTTTCATGGTAATCAACACGCCTATATGATATTGACAACGTCTGTTTATACTCCATTTCAAAATCCGCTGCGTGACGCGTTGAGGGGATATATTGTAGAGGTAATCAATATCATTGCATCCTGAAATTGATGAGGTGTGCTCATTACCGCAAAGTGGTAATTGTGATAAGAATAACTCTGCGTCAGTACCATATTGTGTACACGGTTGTGGGGGGCTAATTTATTTTAAAAAAGCATGCGCGGTGGAAGTAAATTGTCGACTGAAACCAAACTTAATCAAACTGCCCCAATATAAAGATTACAATGAGGACAATACGCGTTATTCATGTAGATTGTTGGCAATCCACCTGTCGTGGTCTTTCACTGGCATTTCGATTCAGTATTCGATAATAATGGTACTTGTCTTCCAAATGGCAGCTAAACAGTGACATTCGTGTAAAAAACGCATGCCTTGTAATAGTTTTGCAATTTATGTAAGTCTATGTGATTTTATACGGGTTTACGGAAATCATAATTCATGCCAATTGTTTAGTTCTATAGTGGTAGACATCGCTGCGTTATTGCATGATTCATAATGTTGATAACATCTGTTATTTGATGATGATCTATGATAGTAATCCAAATTTAATATTGTTTAATGGATGTCATGATAGAAATCCAGTGATCCTTCTATACTGAACAAAACGATAGGGATCATGAAGTACTTTTTTATGTGTAATATGAAATTGTGTGCTCAGTCTTCGCTACAAAACATATCCCAAAAATTATTCAATGTTCAGTATACTAGAACATCGTCATCAGCGGCAGAAGGGAAGGTCCAATAGCGCACTGAGTTGCTTCCCTTTGTCATGGCAGGAACTGGTGATCATGATTAAATACCCCTCAGTCTCTCACCATCATGCCCGTGTTTCTGAGTGTCATCAAGCGTCTAAAACCTGTATCACTTTGCCCGTTTCTTCCTCGTCAAGCTGACTCGCCGTTATAAAACTGAAGTACTATTCTAAGTGGCGTCAAACCAATTAACTCATTTAAGTTATCTCTAAGACTTATACCATGAGGACAGGAACATGAGATTTCCAAACTTGGAACTTGGCACTGGATCAGAGAAGCGATCACTGATACATATTCGACTAATCAGTAAGGAGACCCAGAAGTTCAAATCAAAATATTAACGGTAAGTTTAGGTGCCGTGCCCTCTGCAATTATGTTTTTCTATATATTTGTCAGCGTAACTTTTCGTTCCAAAGACATTTCATGGAGCTATGTGTTTGACTTCCTTCACTACTTGATAACGCAAAACCAAAATAAATGATCCAGTCTTTTTTCAGGTGAACAATTGACTTGCACGTGCATGTGTTTGTGACGGGGGTCATCGAAGGGCCCGGATACGCTTACCCTTTCGCGAACACTCGGTATCATCACTATTTAATAGCGATTCATGATATAGTCAAAATCGTAAAATGGACACTGCTTTTAGTTTTTGTCGCTTTTTTATCACGGAAATGACAAAAGAACCTATTCCTGTGATTTCTTTATAATTTATTTTTTTCTTCACAATATATTCCTAGTTGTTGCTCTTAATACGTATAACCATATTTTCATAAAAAAAATAATTCAATATATAATTCATATATTATTCTAGTTATGGGGAATTAATCGCTTATTCATTTATCTGCATTGTATTATGTTAAGACTATGCGACCTAACCCAACCCTTCCTCACGAAAAAGCCACGCTTTTAAACCTTACCGTAATACACTCCACCCTCGACTCTGCAATACAAAACCGGTCGCACCATACATAGTTTGAAATTTTGAAAATTTTGAAAATTTTGAAATCAGCCATAGTTAGCTTCAGAATGCAGCTTATGTAGTTAGTCGACCGTCGGGACGCTGGAGATGGCTGTCTAGTGTCGGGATGGTGTGAGAGTAAGCTACCCTGTGGCGCAACCAACAAATACCTCCAAGTGAGAGCTTAATTTGTCCCTAGTAGACGTCTAAACGCTGGTTTGTATAGCGGGGATAAACAACTGACCTTAGGTGTCAATTTCATTCACAGTGATGTCAATTTCAAAATGGCTTTGTTGATTTCAGTTATGCATTCTGTGCATTTGGCCTAACTCCGTGGCGTTTGAGTATAGAAACTGTGTTCATTGCGCAGTCATGTCGTAAAACGTCCCTGTGGGTATTAATTTGTTTATTGAAGCAAATTTGAATTACATTTGAATTTCAGTTTGCTGCCTGCAACGGATGTATTTTTCATGAACAATAAATATTTTGAATTCAACTGTGACACATAAATGGCTAGGATAAGTGTATATATTGGGACATATACTATACTATACATAGTTGATACATTTCAGCCAGTTCGAATGATATTTGTTGTATGCGACAACTAACAAAGCTGTCATAAAATGACTCAACATGTTGTCGATATCATAAATAATTTATATAGATTTGATACAATCGATATAAGTTATTAATTTCTTCAATAACCTAAACTGCTTCCATAAAACATAAACTAAAATATTTTTGTTGTTTGTTTAAAAAAATATACCATAAAAGAAATGTAAACACAATAACCAAATGAAATAAGTTATGTTTCAGTCATATCATAAAACATATACTGAACAGTGACTATCATATCTTTTACGTAATAAAAATATGAAATAAACCAAAATGCAAAGAGTACTACAGTTACTCCTTCAGAGTAGAAGCACACTTGCTCATCTCAAATAAAAACAAAACGTACAAGCTCAATCTTTGTTTGAAGAGCTTCTTATTGACAGAGAAAACATTCAGAAAACTAAATGATATCACCATATGGCTGATTCGATAGCAAACGTCTCGCAGGGAGGGGACTCTAAAATCAAACAATACAATGGCTGTGGAATATCGTTCTAATAAAACTAAATTTCGCTACCGATGGTTGAAAATTGCCAGTCATTTAAAAAATGCCATATCGCGTAACAAAAGCCCACAATGTGGGCGCTTCTGATAAAGTCTGCTAATGACTATGCTGTCAAACGTTTGAAAACTTCAAATTCCTTCAGGAAATTTGTTCTTTCTGAACACCCCAACCCCACTCGTAGCATCATATGAGCTCCGTTATAAGGCTGCGTAGCTCCGCTTTTGCCGAGTGGAAATCTAATTATCCCAGCACTAGTCCGAATGCTAAGTCCGACGCCTGAGTCCAAATAATAAGCGGTCGCCAAAAGCCAAAGCTATTAAGTGTGTCTTAGAATAATCAAACCATTATCAAAGCAATCGCATGTCTGTTGCTGATAATTTTGAGGGCAAATATTATTACTATGTCAATCGATCTGAAATCTATTACGGCAAACGTCACTCAATGTACAATTGCTCATGAAAGTCACCGTTTGACGCCAATTGTTAATTTCACTTGGTTCTGTAATAGACATCTTTCGACTGTAATTAACACAGTTGCATGTGGTTTCAACCAATACGTTTGTCTGGGGTTATCAATCTCATCAACCACTAACGACGCTATAAATTAATTGAAGATTTATTGCAATGTAATGAATACTGCTCTTCGTACAAAACTATCGACTGTTAAAAAATTCAAAACATCGAAAACAATTCCACAATGTGTTATATACGAATATCAAATAATTAATAAACCCTGTACTTTCTTATGAAACAAGATTAACATAATAATATAAATTTCGATTTAATTACAAATAATAAATAGAAGTTATAAATCCGTGTTAAAACAGCAGAAAAATACCAAGGAATCTGCCTGAATTTAATCACACAACGCAATAGAAAGTAATTAAGTGAAACGGTGATCGGGACAATTACATGTTTTACACTCTCTCTATGCAAATAAATGATTTTTTCGTGAAACCATATTAAATGGACCACGATTTAAAACCCATTAGCGGCTGTTATTTAACCATATCACGTGAATTGTCTCCAGATGCAAAGAAAATCCATTGCACTGATAACCTTTTCGTGCATTTTTGAAGAAATTTCCGAGTAAATATCGTATTTTATCCAAAAATGTGTCCCGTCCATTCCAAAAGATGTAATTATGTGTAATTATTCCCTTCAGACCCGGCATAGAAGCTACGCTGCAAATGCATATAACACGCAACAAGACCTGATCATTCGGAAGTCGGGAAACAAACTCCAACTGACATATATGCTTGTTCATTGCAGTACTTGTTCATTTCAGTGTCATGTATTTATGGTATACTACATCATATATCCACATGTTTATATTTAAAAAGGATTGGTGTATTAACGACAACGTGAGAGAAGACAAGGGTGGTGTAATACAATCGTTGCTATTGATATCATGTAAGATAAGGGGAGCGTTGGTTGTTCATTTCAGAGTGTTGGTTGTTCATTTCACATTGACACACATCCGCTTACATGCTTTGATGTTTATTTCACACTTATTGCCAGACCTAATAATCATTATTAAAAAGCATTTCTGTTATTTTGAAAGGGGTGACAATTTTATAGAATAGTTGAAATAATTGCAAATATATTAGGGTTTTACTGAATACGTTGCTAAATTGTGAAATAGGTAGGTAATAATACATATATATGTGCCCGTGTCTACAATACATATATATGTTTCTATAATGTATGTATGTAATAACATGATACCTTATTATTAGTAGTGTATGCCTATTGATACATACACATATTCCAGTATACAATCGCCTTGACGGTTTCGAGTGTCGACAAAAACAAACATTATACATGAAATTACACTAAAAATAAAACATATATCAATTTCACTGACAAACGTACACATATCTTTTCGCTGTGTACTAATGGGTATCACTATATGTACACATATATTTGAAATATATAGATATGTGATTTTGCAGTATATTTTAATGTTTAATGAAATTATTAATACCTATATTTACACAAATATTGTTTGAACTAATTGAAGATACAACTCAGTGTATCGTCGATTAGCTAAATTAATTGATTAAAGAAATGACAGCACGATAATTAAACCTGTCAACTATCAATAAAACATTAACCCAGCGTCCTCGTCTCAACACTCTAGATTAGACATTAAATACAGTCTTCCGAATAAAATTAAACATATTAATACAACTTCTACTATAACAACACCCAGTGACAATATAAATGACCTCTTAACATTAGCATCTAAATATGCCATATACGGGTCCCAATTTACAGCTGTGCAATATGGCGACCGGTTAAATAATTCAAGGAACAAAATGTTTTTAAATGTTTGTAATCTACATAATTAAATGTCAATTTGAAACAGATTTTCACAAGTTTAACAAAACAGCGGGGAAGACAATAGACACATGCCACTAAGGATCGACAGCAACGATAACGAAATCACACCATCACCGCTTACCGATCCGGGGATTATGACGTAATGGAGGGAATCCTTTCCTAGGGGTATCCCCTAAAGACAACTGTCATCAAGTCTTAGGGGTTATCACGGAGGGTAATTATCAAAATAAACTCAGGAGATGAAAAGTAATAAAAGTTGTGACTACCAGCTTCAGTGTGAACCTGGCGTCTAACGGGACACACGCGAGAGAAAAGCTTGTACATTTCATTACAACAGGCATGGCTTCTGAAATTGACATAGGCGGATGTGTACTGTTTGCTGGGCCCAGGTAGGTTGTTAATAATGTCGAAAATATTTATCGACGGAGATCTACTTTAGCTACACTAGACTGAATAATACAGCTTTTAACATGCAAATACCTTCAATCGCTGTCCCTCGGGTCTCGAGATCGCACGTGTCTCGATAGGATGACATACACCGATGAAAGCGCTCTCTGCTCGGCTGCGACATTTTCGTCCGAACTTGTGGCTGTATTTTTGGAGTAAAAGTCGTAAATCTAGCTCAGAAATCGCCCATTTAAGACGAGAAAACAAGAGAGAAATTGGAAAATGTTCCCGTCGCTAGACCAATCTATCATAGCTCCGTTTCATCCTATACAGTGCAGCTGTAATCCGATTGGCTGAAGGGTGTCACGTGGGCTCGCGAGCGCCTCTAATCCTGTCATTTTCCAGGCGTAATTTACCTTCATTTATTTCAGATTTATCTCTCCATCGACAGCTAATTTGAGCACCCCTATTGACAGGCACGGCTCGGAACAGGACAAAATTATGAATTCTGATAACGACTACACCCTGTGCAATCTTGACGCTCATTCCTATGCTAACACTTTTCCTAACTCTGAAATACCAGCGAGCATTTACGGATTTGCAAACATAAATAACAGATCACTCGATACCGGCCAGGGGTACTACGGTCCTGACCCCTCCCTAGGAAGTCTTCAGGGTGGGGAGCTAGCTTTGGGAACTAACCCTCAGCTTTCTTACCCCGTATCCACCAGCGTTATCGCCCGAGCTTCACGCCACCCAGGAGGGTATGGCTTGGGGGTGGGGGACATCCCGCCCGTCCCTACAGTCAATGAATGTTATGTGCCAAACGGAAACGGTAATGGGGCAGCTTGTATGGACATGGGGGTGCGGACGCCTTTTTCTTGTGCCTCGGACCCTGCTCGAAACACCCTGCCAACGGGGGGGACCAGCGCTTACCTTTCGCACACACCTGGGGGATCCCCCCTGAAGTCGGAACAGTGCGGAAGTCAGGCCATGCAATCGAAGCCATTTCGTTGGATGACAATTAAACGAAATCCGACAAAACCAGGTAAGTCAACATTACTTTTTTCCTCCGCTCTGTCAACGCTCGCTCACCCCTTCTCTCTATCAACGCTCGTTCACTCCTTCTCGTTGTCAAACCAGGAAATAGCCAGGGTAACGGCTCGAGCAGACAGTGTCTCGCTCGGTTGCTACACTAGGCTGGATCATGCGTTCCGTCAGGCTTTAGGGGGCTGTTTTAGTGGGTTATTATTCTCGCCCAACGATGTGTTGAAAGCCATAATCACATCGCTTTTCTTGAGTTAATTGAGGAAAAATGCTTCCACACTTTTGTCAAAAACCATGCCTGACTCGTGTCTTATCCTTTCGCCCGGCTCGTTCTACCTGTATCGAATTTTCTTTTCAACTATCTCACCTGTGGGATGAAAGGCGCCGCCACTCAAATGCATGACCCCGAACAATAGGATTTCCTTGCCGGCATAATGATAGTATTTGGTAGAAGGTCTACACTGCCACGAGACAGGGGGTAGGGTAGCTTATTGATATGAAACCAGTGACAATAATACATGACACTATATCTATAGTCATAACGCTTACTTCTCAAACTTCCTTCTTTAGTGTTAAAATGTATATATTTTGAAAACACCACAGAAAGCGTAGTAATGTAGAAAATATTTGTCACGATTTATGGTATATATCTTGATCCTTCATAATTATTATTGACAAATGTGTGAAAGGAGGGAAAATCTGTATATTTGATTGAATGAAATGTACAGGTGACTGTATCACACATTAGCAATAGACATGTAATAGACATGTAATAGACATTTTATGTACATTTCACTATTATCCCCTGCATAATGTGTATCACTTTTTAATGTCAATACTTAACATAACGAGTTCATACGAATGGTACACATATTCACGAAGATCTGATATTAATTTTACATATGAATCCTACTTCATACTTCATCAAACAAGCATTATCGAATAATCTACTAAAATCTACAGCTTTCTCCCAACACCTGTTCATTGACATACACAGACCGTTGTCAATTTCATACATAAACATATTCACAGCTGGCCTCTACAGCCACTGAACTCATCAAGTGCGAATTGTGATCTAGTCTACAATTTGCTTGGCTACCCAACCCTTCTCAACGATTCAATATGGAGTTAAGCTCTTCATCTGTGTTGAAGCCCCTATGCAAGTGACCTTTGGCTTAAACCAGACAATCAAAAAACAGCCTGTGCTTAATAGATGTTTGCGCTTCCACTAAGACTAATCTTCCCACCCTAGTTCTCCCCTACTTCATGGAACGGGTACATTATTCCTAACAGCCTGTTTGTTTATTTTTCCACGCCTAACTGGGTTCTTTTTCCACCCTCTTCTCCCTAAGTTTGCCTCTTCCGTTAAACACGAGAAGTCATTTAAATAGAAAAGACCCATTTACTAGATATTAGTCTCGTCAGTTCTTATCGTGTTTGACCAGGATTATGGTAATTTAGCAGTGAAATTGACACGTGCCTATTTCTTGTCATTCACGAACAGCTGATTACTACTGGGGGTTATTTCAATATACAGTACATAAGTAATAACGTTTTGCCTTGTAGGCAATGTTTAGTGTTTATGTGTCAACAAGCTGAATATATGATCTATATTTACCGAATCATGTGTGCTTGGTATTATTCATTAATGTAATCAAATATTAAAACTTCAAATCCTAATTATGGATTAAGATTATTATATTTTTTAATTATTTGTCAACAATATGTCAAAAGGATACATTTTTAACTTATTATAAATACCAAAGCTATGCCAGTTTTTTAATGGAAATTTATGTTATCGAGGCAGTTTAATGTGTACAGTGCATGGGATCCTATTAAACTTTATTTTACATCAATGTGAATCAGTGATATATTTCGAACTGAGGCCATTGTTACAGGATATTTTTCTTTCATACACATTTTACAAGTCCAGATGATACTTACTTTAAATATGTTTTTTTTTTAAAAACTAGAAGATATGACGAATGTTTTCAATTAAATGAGCTGCAAACCAGATCGCAATATTGATCAAATAATTACATCTTTCATCTGATATATAACATCCACGTGTTTTGTAATTTGAATCTGTATTGTGAATATTCCAATTCAAATAAACCATGTTTAATCCGTAGGCTTGTAGTAAAGTCAACACAGTGTAATATCGTAGCAATTGTGATAGATCCGTTTAAAGTAATCCTAATCTTAAGACAGATACTACTCAAAGTTTTTTGGTACTCTCTCTCACTCTCTCTCTCTCTCTCTCTCTCTCTCTCTCTCTCTCTCTCTCTCTCTCTCTCTCTCTCTCTCTGTTGCTGTGTGGGTGTTTAGTCTATATATATGCGTCGAAAGAACGTTTCTACTGAAAACCAACTGTTTTATTCATACTTTAATGTACATTTGTCGAATTCGTACATATATCATGTGTTCAGTACTGACTTATTTACGTTTATATACTCCAAATGTATATGACATATGCATAATTTAAGGAGCTTTTAAGGAGCATAAGTCCAAATCTGCCACGCACTGATAGCAATAATACAAATATAGTAATTATTTAGTATCAATAAATACGCTGATAATAACAATATAATGATATGACTTCTTATGAGTATGAAAATATTTGGTAATGGTTATACTATCACATCAACTACTACTACTACTACTACTACTACTACTACTACTACTACAATAATAATAATAATAATATACAAAAAGCAGCTGACCTGTAATAGTTTATCTTATGTACATGTATATTATAGATTATAGCTTCCGTTAATCGTATATACGTAGTAAAACAACCACAACTAGATGTTAAACAAAGATATATTCACGGAAGATATCTATCACATCTACAAACCATATGTCACATCAGTCAACATGTACAATTAGGAAAAATGAAAATATATGTCACCTTTAGTCGACAGGATGATTTATCGTATCGTCAAAATATTTCATCACTGTTTATTAGTAAGAGGCTTGGAAAACCTGCATTGTGAATTCCACCACCTGGATCATCCTTGGAACAAAAGAAAATATAACATATATATAACAAGGCAAAATCTGTAGTATATGAATTTCCTGCAAATTGAAAGTAATGAAGTAGAAATGCAATAAAGTACTACTTGCAGTTATTCAAAACGCACATTTGACATCTTGTTAGGGCTGATGTTAGTCCTTTCTTTTTGTGATGAGAGTGAAACCGACTTGACAGGTTTGAAATCTACATTTAATGTACAGGTGTTGTACGTTATGAAAATAATCAGATCTGTAGATAAGAGACTGTTTCAATTTTAACGATTACCCGACACCTCCTCGAAATATCGATTACATGAAATCGATACGCTAAGTAATCTTATTGGTATGATCTATTTCACATCATAGACTCAGACGCTGTGCAAATATTCAGTTGGGTTATTAAAGAAGTGAATGTGGTTCATGTCAAATATGTCCCACGTGTAAGAACAAGGTTGTTTACTTGCTTATCAGTGCTATATACTTTGTTTATTTGTCAATTATTTCGATATTAATTCATGTTATAATGTTTCTTTTTCACACTCTCTACACCCAAGTACTTTTTAAAACAGTTATCGATGTAGATTGGGATAGATGTGACGTTCTATACAAATTATTCATAATTATACCTAACCATAATGCCTGTCTGAGTGTAATGCGTTCAATGATTATGCCTAATAGAATCTATATAACTTTTAACATACTTTCAGGTTATAAATATGCATAGAATATTGTCCGATGACATTTAAAGCGAAAAGGTGTCCAGTGAGTTCAATTTCGATTGAAATGTGAAATTCATAGACACCAACTCGGAAAATTTCCATTTCTATTTTTGTATATGGCGATAGCGATAGTGGGTGTCTATTTTGGCTATGTAAGGCATCGTACTTATTTCTGGCTCGTTGCCTACGGTATTTTCCCAATGTCGATAGTATCTAGTTACATGTGTTTGACATATCAGCACTACCCCCGACAAGGACCTGCTTTTATACACATCATGAAGATCAAGTTTATGAACTGTCAAATTTTCGATTGATCACTGCATTGCTTTTTCGAAGCAGAAACGTATATTTTCTTGAAATGATTGACCTTTTGTTTTATATGTAGTATATATGTCTTATCCAAAGACCATGTTTCTTAAAATAGTCGTCATTTTTAATTGCGTCAAACAAAACGGATAATGATGAATTATAAGGCTTCCGCACTTCTTCGTGTTTGGTGCTTCTGAAAAAGGTAAAAACTACTTTATATGATATCAACAATGTCATTTTCTAGGTCATCGAAATTGACAACGTTTCATTTCACATTAGCAACACAAAAGTGAGAATGAACACTTAGCATAACTGTTGTTTGTGTATACTGACACGTTTCTCCATATGAACACTTGTAAATGACAAATGGATAGTCGCGACTAGTCATCCATTCTCTCCTTAACCCCAACACATTGCTCTGATAGTCAGCATATTATATGTCATAAAGAGTCAGCTTCATGATATTTAGCCAAAGTATCTTTCCCGGACAGTGCAATGCATTTGGAAGAAACAAATCAGAATTCTTCTACTTGTTAATAGCAAGAAGGATGCGATTTCTCCCACATACTCAGCTGACAGTAGAGACAAATAGCCTAAGGTTCCCCCTTTAACACCGTGAGGGCGGTGGTTTAAAGAGTGCGCTCCCTCGATCAGTACTCTTATCCTATCCTCGCCAAAAATTTGGGATATGGTAGAATATGGATTTGCAAATTGCGTGGATGTCTTGGCGAAAGTGGCCTGTCACCCCGTAAGATAAATGAGCGATTTTCTGTTTTCCCAATTGTGAAAGATAGCGTTTATAACCAGGACAGACATCGTCCCTTTTGGGAAATCGCGCCACTGAAATAGGAGCAAGACCCCGGTTCTAGGCAGGGCCTAGTTTGAGACCTCTAAGCCAGATGGCCACACACGATATTTTAGTATGTGTCTTACAACTAATCTATGCCCTTTTCTTAGTTCCTGTAAAATTCACGACGTGTCAGTTAACCTGTGACCTTTCCAGTAAATGCTCATTTACCTGAATGAGTTTCATATATGTAAGAGTTCTCATATATAAATTCATATATGAATGTGTGCATATCATAAGGAAAGATTTTCATGTTTCGTTTTATGTACGTCTGTAACTAACGAGATCCTGCTTTTCTGAAATATCATATTTTCTAATGTATAGATTTGTACATGCATTGACTTGGTGATTTTCTTCACATCTGATTCAAAACTTTAAATCAATTTTACTGTTATTTTCATCTTAACAGTCATTATCTCTATGCAATTTTATAAATATCAACATATAATAGAACTAGCATATGATACATACAATCATTCTGAAAGTGTAGGGAATAGTCTTAAAACATGTATCGAGTAATTATTATTCAATATTTACAACCAAATTACTATTTACGTAAAAAACATCAGGTTCAAACGGATGGTGAATTTGACGTAATAGATAATAATAAGCATTAAGTGTTGTTAGTTATAAAAGTAAAACAGGCTGTATGTAGGAATAAACGGGTCATGTGTTTATTTAGGAATAGACAGTAAATATGTTTACGCAGGAATAAACAGAAAATGTGCATTTATAGAAATAAACACGTTTATGTAAGAATAAATAAGAAGAATGTTTTTTAAGGAACAAAATGTATATATATTTATAAAGAATAAACAGTAAATATGTCTGTAGGAATAAATAACAAATATTTTTTTATGTAGGAAAAAACAGGAAATATTTAATTTAAGGAACAAAATGTAGACAAGTTCATTTGCCACTATTTGCCATGAAGACTGAGAAACAAACACTACGTAGAAACACGGTGAACGACACCATAAAATAATGTCCAGGAATTTATCTTTTATTTTTCTCACTCTTTCCATTAAAGTCATAAATCAACACTGAGATACCGCTGTGAAGCTTAGGATTAAAGGTCGAATCCCAAGCCACGGCCTCGGTGACCGTTCGCCAGTGTTTGGAGGTGGGAAATACCCACCGGTCATTCATCATAGGCGCTCATTAGTTGTGTTGGGCCTTGCGCGTCCCAAGTGTACGTAGTGGTGTTGAATGTAATACTGTCTTCATATTGTGCCGAAAGACCCCTTAACTCCTCTATTAGGCGACCAACCTTAGGTTTCAAAGGAACAATTGTAATTCTGGCGCGATGTTTCAAAATTTGATTGAAGAAATGACGGTCATTTATCATCGCCCGGAAATGGGAATTAACATAGCTTCGAAGGGTCATAATTCGAAATTGAATTTTTAATTTTGGGAATTTACACGTTATGTGTTTAAAATACACGCTTGAAATACTCGCATTAATAACTTAACAAATTCACGAATATAATTGAAAAAGGGTGTCAATGTTCTTGCATAAGTAACAGTCCATTATGATAAGTCAGTAATTTATTGAGCAAATGGGCATTGAAGCTGTTAGATTAGGTACATATGCATATATTATGTTGAGCCATTAAGAGTTTAAAATACATGCCCTACATAAAAGTTACATAATCTCTCTGAAAGTTTGACCTTCTTAAAGAATAGAAATTAAAGGATGCTATGGTGTCCCTTAACAATGTGATAGATGTTTGCCCGGCAGTGAATAACATTCAGTTTATCGAGGATATTGCAGAAACATCTTCTCCCAAATTAACACGCTGATGTTTACGTCTGCAAATATCTCCAAGACGTTATCTAGACTAAATACGTATATCACTTCACATATGTATCTCTTAAGCAGAGGAAAAGACAAAACAAAACGACCCATTCAGATTTATGAGGTATGTAACAAACTTAAAACGCGACGGGGCGTGATATGACATGCAGCAAATGCGCCCAAAGACGACACGCGAATTGTAGAGATTTATATTGACATTTTGATATTGACAAACGAAGCGTATTTTTATTTTCTTGTGGTATTATGTGAATATCTAACATATATAACAAAACAGATACAATGTATCTGATATGAAGAACAGTTCAATGCCCTACAAACCATCTCTGCATCTAAATATCGTTTCAAACATTCTCGCACAGGTTGTTAACAATGTAAAAACACCTCTGCTATGTAAAGATATCGATCTATTCAGATATGTATAAAAAGATAACTACAATGTTTCATGGTGATAAAACATAAGCAACAAATATATATATTTCATATTTTAATCTTCGATATATTAAACATGTTAATAATTGATATTTCGTAAGTAAGGATAAGAATTTATGGATGAACAACTTCTTTATTACAATTGAGAGAGACGCTTCGGTGTCGCGTCGGTTCCATAATCGTCATCAAGCAAGTGGAAATGTCTATCAAAGAAATTAATATTTCAACAACCACATATCCTGACCTCACCGTCTACATTCACATTAATCCCTCGTACCTGAAACATACTTAACATATTTTTTACCATGATATGCTGTACAAAATAACAGATGTTATATAAATCAAATAAATCATTATTCTCTTTGTCTCTACAGAAAAAAAACACTTTTGACTCTGTGCATATTATTTTTAGAATTAGAAGGCTTCAGATGTTCGATGCGTTGGAGCCTTAGGGAGGGTTTGTAGCCATATTTCACGATATGTGTTCAAAGAGCAAGACGTCACCCCCCCTCAGGTAATCGTTGTATGAATCATACAGACTTAGGCTTTACGAGCCATGTAGGTATGCCGAAGGCTACTGATGGGAGAGACCCGACACCCAAGCCTTGACGTTATCAAAGGCTTTAGGAACTATCCTCGCTACTGCACTTCCTCGTGTGATGTAGGTTTTAGGAGAAATCTTTTGAAAAATTGTGTACCTAAGCCCTTCAAAAATACACTTTGTGACATGTTTAATACGAACAAAACATCGGATTAATCGTGTTACAATAAACAGCTCATCTTGAAAAAATATTACTGCCTTGTGGGAGTATTTAGCGTTGTTGATAATTATTACTCCTCTTTGTGTAGTTGGAGATAACATTTAAAAAAACCGTTTACTTTGTTTCCCTATAAATAAAAAGGATATTACTTTGTCGTTTTAATTTGAAATTCGATGACAAAAATGATCGAATTTATTCCATTGATCTAATCAATGTAAATGCATGCTTATTTGGTATAACTGAATGTTCTTTCTAAATGTTTGAAGGTGTCGAAAACAAACTTGACCCCTTTAGTGTAAAGTTCAGTGACATATATTCGTGTGCCTTATACATTCGGTTTGCATTATAGATAACCCATATAACACAAACGCAAACTTACACGCAAGAGAATATTTCTGTGATACTCTCCCACATGTTTTTATCAGAAGTACGTGAAATACACACGCCTCTACTAAACCCAGTAACCAATATTATGTGCAATGTCCTCTGAAGCAATCGAGACAGGGATGTTAATGAGACCTATCATATAGCCATTTGTCAATCACAGGGGGCCCAGATAGCCACCCTGTATGACCCCGGAATGACAGTATAAGCCTATAGGAGACAATACTAGGTTCTGGACATACAATCTACACAAGACAGCATGGTGATGGAACGATTTGCACTGCGAAGGTGGTATACTCTTTATCATTTAGAGACGAGTATCATGATATAAATATCATTATGTCAGAGATAAACATAGCATTAGTGACATATATTAAGGCACAGACGATGTATATTGAGATAAAGGGATACAGACTTGCCAAGTCGGCATGACTTGTGTCAACGCTTAAAAAACAGATTGACGTCCTGTATTGTCTTCTTGACATGATTACTTACTGGTTTTAAACATTTTTAAAGATAGAAATGACCTCGACATATATATGAAACGAATGCGACGTTGTAATGACAAATGAAGGGTTTTGATAAACTGCACATGTCATATTCATTTTGCAAAATTGTTTTAAACACTTTAGGTAATAATTTAGTGAGGTTAAAACATACAATGTTTTTCTTCTTGCATTGGTGTAAGAAAACGATGTTTCGGTGCCGTATATGTCGGAAAAAACGTACGATATCTTGACGTTGATTGGCGTTCGAATTATGACGTTTTGGGCAGGAATGGCAATGCTGTAACATTCTAGTGGCATAACAAATTTTAGCAGGTACCAAAACCGTCTGCAGAATCCTGACATAAACGCCAAATATGGAAAAGCATTTTGAAAAACACAAATGCTGAAATTATAGGGAAAATCAAATTTTAGCAGACAAATTATAACGTAATAAGCTTTGGAATGGATCGTGGCGTACATTGTAAATACACACTCCATCAAACTCACAATAATAACATTGAAGATTTTGAGTAGGCTCTAAAAATCCCCTGAAGCATTCGTCTTGATCTTTCACAATCGGTTCGTTTGTAGCATCCCTCAATTTCCTCGTAATCTTACGCTTGCTACAGGGAACTTCGAACGGAAATGACTTCGTTTATATTCAAATACTTTATCAATAATTCAAACGTCGGCATTTCAACTTTAGGCATTCCAGGAGGCACACGGTTGAGAAATATCACAGCAATGTTAACCAATGTCAACTTTAATCTACACGCTTTCCTCATTAGAAATGCATTACCAGTGGTAGGAGCCAGCCCACAGAAGCAAATATGAAGGAATGTATGTTCCGATCTTTCTGACATTTCAGCTTAATGTAATTTAAAATGTATTCTGACGGAAAAAGTGATGCTAAATTCGCAATGATATGCAAGAATGTCGGGATGTCGACAACAGTATCATGTCATTTAAACGAAATCTGAAATTAAGTTTGACATGAGCTGCAAACTTCACAATATATAAACGTTTCTCCTTTTTTGATTTTGGGGGCAGAAATCATATAATCAAAAAACCCGTACAAAGTTTAAAATATGGAATAGAACTGAATACGTAAATAGAATTATGCAGTGACGCTGCTTGTTTGACATCTCGTTTTATAGAATTTTTACAAAAGTATTTTGTCTTCATTTTTCAAAGTTCAATGTAGTTGTTCATATATGTTGTGTATACATATACCACACTCTACTATTCGCCCTGCATTGTATATATGTACATATATATAATATATTATTTACATCCTCATGGGATATACGTCACCAAGCTGTCACGCACTTATATCCTGACCTCCAAATGTTGACCACGGTCAGCATACACCTATCAGAAAACAATAGCCCATTGTAACTGACCACAACTAAGTTATATTGGTGACCAGTAACGGTACGGGGCTGCCAAAATCTCAAAAACTAGCAAGCAGGAGAAAATCACACCTGCGCCCGCTGAAACGACGATGAGCGCGTAACCTGACAAGACGCTAGGGATCTCCATCGACGCTCGTTCTTAACGTCGCCGACGCTTGGACAAACATTGCCGGACATTCGACGGAAACTTGCCGTCCGATGCAGCCCGTGTATGTTACAACCACGTCTGTACGCGCTGCAAAGCGGGCTTGATCCGGGCTCTTGGACCATCGCCTACAGCTGTGCAACCTCCGGACCGGTCTGACCTTGGTTTGACCTTGAGCCAGAACACGTCACCTTTAAGTTCAAAACATCTCTGTTGAGTCGACTGGGAGGGGTGGTGTTGACGTTGCTTTTTAATGACGTCGCGGACATGCCACTCGAGAGGTTTTGGTGCTACTTGTCGTTCAATTAAGACTGGCTGAAGAAAATATTTAGGTCGAGCTATCGATTTCTTTTATTTCATATACTATCAGAAAGTGAACCATATTACAACAAAACCTTCGCCTACTTTTCTTCACGTCCTAGTGAAAACGCCAGAGTATTCCCACTTTGCTAAATTAGAATATTTCAGTCTCTGCGATTGTCCAAAAAAATCGGTCTTGGCATCTATTTGTTACACAGTAGATCCCTCAGCATGTAAGAATAACGCATTCCCGGCAGTCAGGAACACTTGTCTCAAGCACTCTGAACGCGAATATCAAACCAAAACTACAGGATCTGTTACATAGATATATGCAGGGACCTCTATAATCTGGTTTCCGGAAATCCAGAATGCATTCTACCAAAACCTATCAGGATGCAAAGTACTGGTCTATCTTAACATACGTATATTATGACTCGTTCAACTAAAAAATGTTCTTTCCTTTTGCGCTGAAGGACCTTTTAACCATCCTTACCTTTTTATGCAGAATTGGATAATGCTATAGATTCCAATTCAGCTGATAACTGATGGTTCGGTGGGTCAGTGTCCCTACCTTGTGATTTCACCCTTTCCTTTCCGCGAACACCTGGTATCACCACTATTTGATGGTGATCCATGGACTGATGCTTCTGAAGTATGTTGACTCGTACCATGGACTCGACTTTCAGCAGAGATTTCTTATGAGTATGAAAAGGGTTTTGTCGCTTTTATTGTCAAGGACCACCAACGGTTATGTAGTGTAACTGCATTGTGGGAGAGGTATGTCAACCGATCTCACCAGTTGTGTTTGAACAGAGCCTAGCTTCACGATTACGTATGCTATGCAATGTTGATCAAACTTTGCATCTGTTTTTGTGCATGGGTAAAACGTGTACTCCTGCGTTTGTTGCAAGAACCATACTAAAGTAAAATTATTTATATTGATCTAAACCCAGAACATCTATCGGAAGGGAAGGTTTTTCAAACGAATTCTACCCCACATTAAGATCTTGTTACGGCTTGATCACGCTTCCCAAACCCGAAGTACAACCTATTTTCCTCAACATATCGAACAATCGCAATCCTTATATCTGTGTAGGGCATGAGTTGAAAATCTGTCTGACATTTTGTCTGCCAATCTGTGTCTGACATTTTTTGGAACATAATCATATATGTATCATTTAACATGAACTTCCCAATCACATTTTCTGTATTCATATAAGCCTGTGATAATTACAGCAATAATCATATTCTTTTGATATCGTGTGTCTCGCTCCGATCGCAGCCACACCGTTACCTTCTCATCGCTGCTGTGACCTTAATCAGCGTTCAGTTCTGTCTACGCGTTCGAGACATGGCCCCGATGGACCAATTAAAACCAGCATCTCGACTACTAGTCCCAGCTTTTTGTATTAATGAACACTGATGGTAGGGATTGCATTTTGAATATTCTTTAACGAGAATTAAAACATGTCATTTACTGACGGCTAGGATGAAACCAGAGACAAGATGACATCTCCCGCTGCGCATCCGATACCATCAAGCTTCCGGTTGGCGTATAACTGGGATCTGAATTAAAACGGATTTTATCTGGTGATTGCTTGTCGGTCAATTTAGTCTCATGTTGCTTGGCTATAATTGTGATACGGGTGTAAGACCCTTTTGATGGTGATGTTATTTGATCACTGGGGCATCAGTTGGAAAGGTTTCATATGTTAATAGGTTGTCAGTGTACATGAAACCATTCAAACCGCTTTTCGATTAGTATCCGATATAGTTAGCTTTGGGTCTCATTTATTCATCTCACAATTCGATTGCTTCTGCAAATCAGTTTGATTTGCGTACACATTTACATACAACTATAAATATGCCGTTTGTCTTAAACTTCAAATTGAAATAAATGGACATCAATAAGAACATTTAATCATAAAACATGCTTTGTCTTTTTTCAAATCCAGAAACGATCTAATCAGTCTTGCAACATGAAATTATGTCCTTCAAATCACTATGTAAGCTAATATATCAAAGTCTGGGTAAGAAATTAACATATCTTGAGAAAAACAAACTGCATTATTATCCACTGACAGTGGCAAGACACCTCAGCAATTTAACCAACTCAGACTTTCCCTGAACAAATAATTTTCTCGCAACTTGCAATCACAACTGAAATATTACATTAGGCACGCTGGGACAGTGAATGTCAGCGTTCTGACTATGATGAATAGGCTTATGGAACTTTCATTCAGGCAACTGTGCTTCTATTAGGAATAAAATTGATGGTCGCTATTAAACTTGACAATTTATCAATTTACTAACTGAGGTAGTCGGGTAGAGCACACTTCGGTGGAAACTTTTGTCATTGTGTTGAAACTGGAGCAAAATCAGTTAAGTTGTTAAGTTGCTGGTGCCGCTAAGTTCACAGCACGTCTTTTAATATGTGCAGAGATTCCATTTTTTACGAACTGTTTTTTTCAACGGAATTTATCGATTTACAAAGTTTAAAAAATGTTTCAAAATTGTTTTTACCCTGTGATTTAGACCTGAATGCGATGGATAGGAACCGTGTCTATCTTTAGACTCGATGGTATCATTCATGTAACTAAGTTAATAATACATTTCACGAAATTTCAGATGAAACCTAAGAAATGTACTCGAAGAAGGTACGCTGACAAGTATTTTATTTTGTCTAACACAGGTTCTCGATGACTCATTCAAGTTTAATCCTCTATCATTCTTACTAATTCGTCATAAATTACCTAGTGACCTGCCTTTTGAAAAATGCACACATCTCTACTCAAAGTCTTGTCACTTTAAACCGTATTTGTCTCAGATGTATAAGGTCATTAAAGAGTCAAGAAGAAACCCATTACTGTTAGCGAACATAACTGTTTACGTGTAACAGTACATTTCAGCGTAATGAATAATACCGTTGTGTTTCTTTTTTAATCCCTTTTTACGAAAACGCGAACCTGGATTTACGTTTCCCTTGTTCGCCTTCTTGTAGCTAATAGTAGTGACTGCAAATGTATGGTGGTGTAAAGGATAGTGAAATAGTCAGATCAGTTGAACGCACGTGACTCCGGCCCGTTGTCACTAGTTTTCCCCAACTCGACTTTTTGTCTCCGTGATTGATAATGCTTTTCAATTTGCAGACAAATAATTCCTCACCAACCTAAGCTAGCTACATAATGGAGTTATTACAGTTTTTTACTCGTGAAAAAAATGAACTTTTTAAGCACAAAAAAACGTTAGTAGAGCCATTGTTTAATCATTTGAAGTTTCGAGTCTAGACTATTGTACACGTATCCGATTCACAAATCAAACTGTGATGGTTAGTTTGCTTATTGCTTCTAAGGGATATAAATGTGTGTCTTTATTACCGTTTTAATTGACGGCAAACAGTTTTTTTGCTTTTATTTTCATTACGGTGATTGGTCAGTTAATGTTGTTTTCCCACACGATTTGAAATTATGTGACCACAACAAGTAAGTTTTGGAGAAATTACGTGTGATGGTGTTTAGATCATGCCTTGGAAATTACCCAATATCTCTATCACAAAGCGCGAAATAGGATAAAGGAAAGGTCTGCTTAAACGTTGTTGTTTGGCTACTAGACGAAGAGGAATGTGTAATTTGACACAGAATGGGATTGCATATTAGATCAGATTTCATTTTATGTTTATGTATTTTTTTTAAATGTATACTAGTATACATGTATGTATTAGAATATACACGACAAGAATCATGCTATGTATGTTGATGAAACATGAAAAACGATAATGCATAATTCATATGTTACGAAATAGCATATATGTGTATGTTGTTTCGTTGAATTATTAATAAAGTTTCTCGGCCTAACATCCGTCTGACTTGTGAAGTATTTCACTAATTCGCATCGTGGGCATAATTCAGACCTATTTTCGAGAGAAAACGTAAAGATCGCGGTGTACACTATCTGCATTATTACATATCATCTAAAAAGTCATTTTGAAAAACTCTTTCTGCTTTGAAAAGTGACACTTTCGCACAACCGGAAATAGTTTAGATCGGGGAAAGTTTGGGGCCTGTTTTTCTGCGAGTGTTTTGGTATGGGTAACGACACCAAGCATAGCTGTCGGACAGTAAATCCACGTTTTGTTTGTAGAGTGTAAGAAATATGCGCAACACGACTGATCTCGACGCAATGTTCCTCAGTTTCAATTAACATCGGAGCTAATGTGAAAAATATACTACGACATATTCGTTGCAGTTGAAGGCCTACGATGGAAGCCAAAATACCGACCTCTCACGAAAGAATTCAAAAGTGATAGAAAAAATCTGCCCAGATGCAAAAAATGTTAATTGCGAAAGAAAGTGTCAGTTTTTGAAACTGATTTATTTGATGTTTTTCATTTCCAATTTCCGTCTGATCTCCTCGCATGATCCTTGGACGAAATGCGTTCATCCGTGACCCGAAAAATTCGCCCTTTTGAAGAAACTGTACATTAGTTGGTATTTCCGCGTTCTCTCTGTTTGTTTAAATCTTGAAACAAATAGACATGCAGGAGTTTACTGAGATAGTCGGTCTTAAACTCCCATCGATCATTGCTTGTACAAGCATAAAACCGATAAGCGTGATTAATACACGTAATGTCCGTTCATGACCCGCTGGGTTATCGTTTATCGTATTGTTTTTGTAAAACATATTTTAAACTGGTAATAAATATAACAAACGAAAAAAAATGTTAATAATTCCATGAAACATAAGGAATGGACAATAATAATGTTCAAAATAGTCATGCTTTCGTACATTCACAAACATAATGTACTTTTATGCTATTTCAAGTAATCTGTTAATTCATTATCAATTATGTTCATAATCATTAACTAAATGTATGCTCTTTATCTTTTACTAGGAAACGCATAAGAAAGATTGGAAACTCTCGCTAGTTCCTTTGCTTGTTAAATTGTGTAGGTTGTAGTTCTCCCTTGTAAGTAATACGGCCAATGGAACACGGTATTACGATGTCGTTCATATGGAAAAGAACGTATTTCACAAAAATCGCAATAATGTTCTATAACCGTAGAAAACACGTGTTCTATTTGTGCTCTAAATATCCAGTGTTGAGTTGTTTTGATTCCTTATTTTTATTTTGTTCAATTTCGTCTAAAATGCAGCATTCTCTAATGATGTTTTAACTCGCAAAGACCCCTAAAAACAGGACATCTCTCTGATGGATGATCGCAGGATCCTCATCGACGAATAGTATCCTATTTCAAGGGCTCGGAAAGACCGAGTCTGACTGATGACGGGGACGAAGATGAACGACGTTGTAAAATTAGAAACACGCAGGCATTAGAATAGCTTCTCCCTTCCATTGGTGCCGTTAGACCAAGATACCGCTCATCAAGAACAGCTTAGTCTTGTACCGAGATGTTCATTTCACACTGATACCAATTGCTGCATTGTCTGGCATCATTAAAAGGAAGAAAACCGCGTGTACATTTCATGTCTTTGCCTGTCTGGTATCACCAGCGTGATATTTACATACGTTGATTATGACCTGAGTCTTGATTTTGAATTCTTGATCTTGATTGTGACGTGGCGGTCCTTGTACTACAAGGAACACATTCTTACCCTTGTAGTATTTGTGTTTCAGTCGGACAATTTCATATAGAATTCCTGGAGTACAGCTATACAAAAACATCTAGTATATGTCGTTGATTCCTTGTGTAACACATTTCCCTGCACGGTATAATAGTAAGTATACTTCAAAACGTCAAAAGAGAAAAAACAGTCTTGAATATCTCCCGAACAGATTCCATAAGCTGTAAAAGACGAAATAGTGATGGACATTATATGAATGGATTACTAAACATCAGTGATGACCCAAGAAGTTACCGAAAAGGTTAAGTATGTCCTGCTCTACCGGTAGAGCCCGCCACTAACACCATTTGCATAAAAACGTAAGTGTTCGGTAAAATGCAAGATATCAGTATTAGTGAGTACGTGTGTTGGGTATAACGCCGCTTATAACAGTATTCTGATATATCACGGCGTGTCAGCTTAATGTGGGAGGAAAGCCCGAAGTGATGCAGGTCTCAGACGTTTACCACTTTGGTGAAACCACGAGCACGGGTATGGTGCTGACAAACCTAGAAACATAATCGGGGAGAACGGGGTTTGGACCCACAACCATAGGTTTCTGGTGTGCCAAAGGGACGCAACTCTGCACAGCGAATCGTGGCGCCTTAGATGACTGGGCTACCCGTGTGCTCTATTAGTATTAGGATGAGTATGTTGGTTTCTCTGTTGTCACAACTCAAAATTTACAACTTTGTAATTCTATATATGACACTTATGACATGCAAGTATGATTCAAGATCATTATACCAAATCAGAAACTAATTATAAAAAATTAAAAAAAACAAAAAACTTTACGTCACATCGTCCCTTTTGTTACCTTTTTTCACACAAAAAACAACAAAGCAAACAAGCTCATAATTTGGTCATATGCCTGTTATCAAGTTCCTTCACACACAAACTCACGCAGAAATACATCTTTCGTTAAAAAAATAGCAAACATTGACAGGCACCATCTTTCTGACGTTGGGTTGATGCTTTGAGAGACAGAAACACATATCTCATGTCAAAGATCAAAGCACATTGGTAATAAAAATATCGTTTAATACTTGCCTCTTTAACCATGCTTCTTCCCAAGAGCCCAGCCTTAGGCCCTTTAAGAGCCTTGGGCGGTCGCTGGGTACCAAGTGGTACAGTTTATGGGGAGAGCAGATTACCCTCCAGTGTCAAGGGGTTTGGTTGAAATGAGGTGTCGCGAAATTTAACGAGACTTAACAACATTAACGTGTATCCAGGTCTTGAAACAAGCGCCCACAGGGAACAGTATGGCTAAATATTGAGGTTGATGCACATGTTTGAATGCATTTAAAGATGTAAAGTGTAGAAAATTGGTCCTTTTGGACAGAAATCAATGTGGAATGGCATCAGTTGTATTTGTTCTGCTGTAGGGTATGTAGGGAAAGCATGTGATCATCAAGTTATTTAAGGATGAAGGATTGTATTCTGTTGTCCTGCGTTTGTAGAGACGGAGATGGGTATAATAGGATAAAATAGTTCTACATCCTCTACTAAAGTGTTTCCTTTTGTAATATTATACCGGTTTCATCACTGTGGTTGCTGATGCAGCCTGTGTGATTTCCACAAGACGTCGACAGTTTGCTTACAGGAAGTCATCGAGCGATACCCAAGGGCTAGAAAACTTAAATTGAAAATGTCACAATGGAACTACCTTTCTACACGCGTCACCGGTGTAATAACTGCCAATTATGATTATGTATAAAAGAACACAGCTAAGAAAACGTAAGCCTTGCTTAAGATTAAACAACGCTTGAGTGAGAGATCAATGATCACTGGCTGACTACCTGTACCAAATATACATCCCAAGGCACCTCCACAATGCGCTTAATTCTCTAGATACAATCACCGTAGCTTGAAGCTAAAACTACAGCCAAAGGTAGACTCCATTCATATCCCTTTACATTGTCCTGACATGCTTACCCTTTTCACGAACACCTGGTGTCATCACCGATTTTCAGTGATCCATTCATATATTTTTAACCTCTATATTGTCTGTTCCAATTGATTCAGTGTCAGCAGATGATCCAGATTGACGTCTAATGTTGACGTCTAGTCTAATCCGTTGACGTCTAATGTTATATTTGTAGCTTACCTTACATGTATGCTTTTGGTGATATATACTCATATACCTAAACTGCTGGGTAAAAGGAAGTACACTCCCATGTTTGATAATAGCTAAAACTGAAACAAACAAGGCACGGTTATACAGTAAACTACGGTTATAACGAACTCAAAGGGACTACTAATTTTAGTTCGTTATAACCGTAATTCGTTATAAGAATATATACACCATAACTACAGCAAATAGTCGGGACTAAAAAGTTAGTTCGTTATATCCGTCAGTTCGTTATAAGCGTGTTCGTTATAACCGTAGTTTACTGTACAATGATACATCTGATACGGGTATCATTGTTGTGTTTTGGGCCTTAAGTTTGTATTGTGTCGGAGATTGTTTTCGGTCAAGTAACGTTTGTAATGTTTTGATAAAATCGAATTTGTGTACAGTAGACTACGGTTATAACGAATGCAAAGGGACCACTAATTTTAGTTCGTAATAACCGTAGTTCGTTATAAGCATATATACATCTTATATACAACAAATGGCCGGTACTAAAAAATCGTTAAAATTCGTTTTATTGGTCAGTTCGTTATAAGCGTGTTTGTTTTAAACGTAGTTTACTGAACTACTTTTGCAATCCAGTTTACCTACCCATTGAGAATGGTATCGGATTACAAGGTAGACGAGATGGAAGCCGTGGAGATATAAGGTTACAATCCTGAGATTCGTCATATTAAGTATGCTATCAAGGTACCCATAGATACATAAAGGGAGCGGGACTGACACAACAATATATGCTTCACTGCATCCTTGATTATACTTGAACTCTTCATTTGTTTCCATGGCGATTGCATCATCTGTCACACGAACAAGCAGCTTTAATTGACCTAAGTCATCAAACCAATTGAAACTGGAGGTTCGATATAACCGAAGTTGGCTTCATTTTTATATGTCTAATGTTAAGATTCTCCCATAAAGTTCGACCTACCCGAAGTTCGACATCATTGAACTTTTTTTTTTCTCGAATTAACGTCATGATAGTATCCAAATGAAACCATAAAGTTCGACCTATCCAATCGAAGTTGACGTTTCATTTTTTATTTCGACTTAAAACGTCACTAAAGTATCCAAATGAAGCAATACAGTTCGACCTTTCCGAAGTTCGACATAATCGAAGTTGACATTTCATTTTCTATTTCGAATTAAAACGTCATCAAAGTATCCAAATGAAACCTAGAAAGTTCGACCTGACCGAAATTGGCTGTTTTGTCGTCAGACATAACTACTGTTTGTTCTAACTCTTAAGGAAAGGTCATTCCCTGTTCGCTCTCTCTCGCAGATTGCTCGGCCATGTAACGAAGGCCTTCCTCTCATGTAAGCGTCATAGCAAAACTACCTAATCCGTCTTCCCGAAACAAGCCTGGATGGGAAGGGATGCGATTGGCGGAAAGGGTAGAAAGACTTGTTAGGTGCCCGTTGGTTTAGAAGCAGTATGATCTTCAAAGTCGTGTTAACAACCTAAGAGAGAATCCTCAGATGTATTTTCACATTCGCTCGATCTTGATTAGGCATCGCTGGCTTTGAACTGCCCTGTCTATCTGCAGGTGCATGGAACAGCACATTTCAGTAATGACATGTTACCTGTCATCTTGTCAGCTGTATGAAGCCTATTTCACCCTGAAATGTACATGAGTATGTAAATAGGTCAGTCGATGTTAATGTATGTTAATGGGCATTGTAAGCGGAATGTAAATCAGTTTCAATTTGACATATATTTGATGTTCGCTGATAGCGTTTTATGTGTGTTTGGATTCGTGTTTACCTGCTTTTATCTCTATCCCATCGATGCGATAATACAAACCAACCGTCAAACTAGACTAATACTTTACGCTTCAGTGGTTCGTCAACTGGGCGGTTCGTTAGTCGTAGGGTTGAGTTCGAATCCCATTTGTGTACAAGTTATGGAGCTGGTTTATGACTCCAATCTCCCCATTACAGATTCACATTTGTTAAAATGGCGTAGATTCCTTAGGTCTCGCAAGATCAGCTGCACAGACTACAAAACACTGTACAATCGTCCACACAAGAGCCGATCCATTTCTTGAAGGATATAATAAAAACGAAGAAAAATCTGCCCCAATGATCCATATCATGTGTATAACTACACGCATCCATTTGTGTTATGACAAATAACGAAAGCAATGCGAAATCATACATCTCTCAGAGACGGCTTGCCTTTCTGTAACTGGGCGGATAAGCTGATCGACTATCGAACGCCATAAGCGGTGTTGCTAGGACCGTAGGAAAATGGGAATCGAAGTGGTTGTTATAGACATGAAGGCAGTATGGTGATTAACCCTCCTGTCAGGCAGCTATTTAATATGTTTGTGCTCTGCTACAGAACTGAATGGAACCCTTTTGGTAATCCGTCCTCATGTCGTGGCGAACGCTTCGCTACTATTGTTATATAGATCCATCACCGCTGACATTTTGGATACACTTTGCAAACAGATTTCGTTACAATTACCCACAAAACCGTCAGGTGAGATAGATGATTATTGATATAGATAGTAGAATAATATACTCGTGGTTTCACGAAGAGTATTTACTTGTTAAAACTGCGCAACACCGACCGATGACAGGTGCTTTAGCCTGTGTTATGGGAGAAGAATAGATCATGACGATCTCAAGAAGTTGTGCAAGTTTGAAATATGTGCCCTTGCGTTCAATATCTGTCTGTTATAGCATCGATAACATAGGATGGCACTCTGTAGTGATTGGCTTGTATAAAACGCTAGGCGTTTAAGGGAATATGTTCTTGTGGGGAAAACACCTTGGTGATAATATTTAATGATTATTTTAAGTATTACGGAATTACTGTACGCGGGATTTGATGTGAACTTTGGGGAAGTAATCAAACATGACATATTTGACAATTTCCCGATATTTAGACAGATCTGTGAATGACATTACAAATTTATCAGATTTGGGAGCAAATGATTCTGTGAAGCCTTTACCCTTTTCTGTGAAGCCTTTACCCTTTTCTGTGAACTTTGGTCCTGTCATATATATTAAGGAATGACTTTACGTTTGACACTCTGACGACCTATTTTCTGTCGTTATGTTTATTAACAGGTAAAGGGTATTGGCCAGTTTGGTCATAGTGAGTGAGTGAGTGAGTATGGTTTTACGCCGCTTTTAGCAATATTCCAGCGTCTTCGGCGTGACGAGCGAACGCTTTAACCACCAGGCTACCCAACCGCCCCAGTTTGGTCATATAAAGGATATTGGGCATTGTGGTCAGTTAATATTAATTCATCGTTATCTCGGCAAAGATCAACTTTCACACCCTTTCATAATCGTAATACACAGTCCTTTGCAGAGGCGGTCGGGTAGCCTAGTGGCTTAAGCGTTCGCTCGTCACGCCGAAGACCCAGGTTCGATTTCCGACATGGGTACAATGTGTGAAGCCCATTTCTGGTTTCCCCCGCCGTGATTTTGCTGGAATATTGCTAAAAGCGGTGTAAAACCATATTCACTCACACAGTCCTTTGTGAAAGGAGTTATTACGTGAGGTGTGTCCATGGGGGTAATGTACATCCAATGCATATATTACCAACCTCATGGGTTATTATTATTCCGCTCAAACCGTGTGATGGACAGTGTTAAGTTACATGGAGATGTACATATCATGCGATACATGCTGGAATGCGATGGTATAACTTTTTATACCGGGAGTCACCATACCGTGATTCATAAACACATGCTCATGATATAGTCGGAATCGTACAATCGACTCTATTTTGGGAAGAGATTTCTTATGAATATGGAAAGGGTTTTGTCGTTTTTTTATTTTCTTGTCTCAGAAAGGTAAGCATTTCCACCCAGAGCTGTCCACGTCAAGACACATCATTAGCTCGTTTGTCACGAATTGTCTGTACACAAACTACCAGACAAAGATAATGTGTACATCCTTGTTTGATAATGGTTAAGGGGCGGTCGGGTAGCCTAGTGGTTAAAGCGTTCGCTCGTCACGCCGAAGACCCGGGTTCGATTCCCGACATGGGTACAATGTGTGAAGCCCATTTCTGGTGTCCCCCGCCGTGATATTGCTGGAATATTGCTAAAAGCGGCGTAAAACCATACTCAGTCAGTCAGTGATAATGGTTAAAAATGAAACATTTAAGAAATAATGGGGATGTATTTGATACGGTAATCTATATTATGTTTTGGGCCTCAAGTGTACACTGTTTTCAGCCTTGTAATATTTTGATAACGTTTATAATTTTTGGTCAAATCCCATTTTCAAGGGTATACTTTTTTGCCCGGCAATGAGGATATTACTTCTGTCACTGATATTTAGAGTGAGTGAGTTTGGTTAGAGGTACTTTGAAAACCCTTCATATACATCACGGAATGCCTGTTTGATGTGGGAGGAAAGCCCGAAACTGTCTCAGCAAAACGTACGGACTTGCATAAACAGAACGTACTCTTTTCATTACCATCTTCTCAAATATAAGGAATTAGGTTCCAAAGTGATGTTCGTGTATGTTTCAAACCGACATTCAAGCTCAACTCCTCAGTCATGTATCGTATTTCTATTCAGTTCCAGTCAGGTTTTAATAGATATTGTTAAAATTGAATATTGGCTTTAGTGTCTTGCTGTTTAACAATCGACATTGATACAAATAAGCGACTAACTTCCAATATACATAATATTTCATTTTCACAATGACTAGCGAGCATATGTCTCCGAAGTCCCCCAAGATTTTAATGGTAATTGCTACAAACGTTCTTTTACACCTCTTATAAAACGAACTTCCGTACAAACGAAGAGGAAGCTCCATTTTTTATAACATTTCCTGCTATCTTTTCTCCAAATATTGATGTTTATTCTCCATGGAAATCAACCAAATCCAGTCCCTTATTTTGCTGCAATGATAGCTCCACTTTCCACGACTCTCATCCGAGCGTAGCGAGCACGCCCGAGCTTTCCTGAATGAGCTGACGGCTACCCGTTAAGTGCGATACTCCATCATTTATCATCCTCCCCACACGTGCGCGCTGGTCACACACAAACCCAGTATAACAGATTAGCACAAGCCAAGTCTGTAACCGAAGCACATTCATCATCCGTGAACACTGGAAATAATTATTGAAGTGTCAGTGAGAAAATAAAACGGAGTCTTGCTTGTTTTCTCGGCAGACAAAGAAATAGCGAGATGTTTAAATGATGCAGCCTCGAGTGTCCCTCTCATGGTGGATCTTGACCACAACTGTATTTAAAACTATATATATTACATCGTGTCTGAGGCTGGAATATGGCTTCATGCTGCATTAAATTGGTTAAAAAATAAACAAAGCGTTTTGGGAGTTGACTAATTTGAAATCGAGCTCTTTGGCTGTCGATATTACTGTTTTCGGAAATACGATCATTTCTCTTTTTGTTAGTTGATGATGTATTCTGATTTTTGGTCATGTTCATGAATTATTAGAGCGTATTATTTTTAAGTAGGAGAGACTGTGTTGAATATGTGCATGTGTCGATTTCGAGATGAAATGTATGCGTGTAAATAACACTAAGCACAGTCACGGGTACTGACGCTTACAACCCCATACGCACTCATAGCCATGTTATTATCAGTTAGGGTAAAAGGGACATTCGGTTTACCCTGTCAAGCAGGGAAACGTGTGAAATTGTTGCATAATGATATTCATTACCTAACACAGTGTAATTAAACAATGTGCCAGGCCGCTGACAGGCAATCAGTGAGTGGCAATTGCAAGTTGAGTGGATTCCTCCCCCCACCCTCCCCCCATCTTGGGATATATAAAACGCCGTGAAAACACCGCGCACAATAGGCTTTCTTACCTCGTCAAATCCCGTCACATTCACAATGGTGAGTTAGCGAATGCATGGGGACCGTACATCGATCATTCTCAACATTTATAGCGTTTGTTTTTCACACTGCGAGCGATAACATGTGTTTAATATTGGGCCACGTGCGGGTGCCTGAGAGGGGGGAAAGCGCGAGGGTTACGTACACCATATTGTAACGCCGTCTACTGACGCTGGCTTCCATATTGCCACGTTGACTATGGGTGGGGTATTGCGATTTCAAATAACCTGCTGACAGGGACGCGTCCCTCTTTTCTTGTTCCGCGTTGAGGCGGGTGCCGTGATGGCCCGAGTCAGTCACTAACGATATTCATTTACGAGTTGTTCAATTTTGACGTCAGATGGCGTCCATTGTATTGAGTACGCATGCGCTGTTTCCCTGTAATCGATGCACACGTCGGCTTGATTCACTCAGATGATCGTGAGAAAGAAATTACAGATGTATTTCGTCAGTAGGACAAGAGATGATGATGATGATGATGATGATGATGATGATGATGACATTGTAGGTGTTCTAAGTACATAAGTATTTGCACTCTTCCCAAGAGCGACCTTATAGTGTAATATCTATTCAAAGTATGTATTCTTACACCAATAATGAACATTATCAATAATAATAGTAACTGAAAATGATGTTAATGGTAATTGTGATTTTCAAATCAACATTTGCATTCATATAATGGTAATATTGGCAAACAATTCTGATAACGGAATCAAGTGTGTAAATATTTATGCAATGACTTGAAATGATAGTATTCATGATAACAATAGTTACCGTAATCATAATGACTATGATATTAATATGTTTAGAATTTCAGGTAATATGTTTGAATGGTGGAAATAATAACAAAGATGATGATGATGATGACGACGACGACGACAAACATGATGATATAATAATCACCAAAACCCAATTTGTTTCATTTCGTATTTAAATCCGTATACAATAACAATAATAACAACAACAATAATAATACTCTCTTGACCTACTGCCCCCGTCGGGATTTTGCTCGAATA
This sequence comes from Haliotis cracherodii, assembly GCF_022045235.1. Classification (NCBI taxonomy): domain Eukaryota; kingdom Metazoa; phylum Mollusca; class Gastropoda; order Lepetellida; family Haliotidae; genus Haliotis; species Haliotis cracherodii. The sequence continues at coordinate 18,959,209 of NW_027266271.1, read as the reverse complement.
TTGCTAAAAGCGGCGTAAAACAATACGCGCTTATTAATTAACCAATTTCATTTGTTAAACCGGTCAGTGATGACGTCACTATGTCCCACGACGTCGTATGTGCCTAACATATGTGTGCGCCTTGCACGCAGATCTGGACACATGGTCCAAAATAAGAAGAACCTCATCAATTGACTAATAACATTGGGAGATGACAGGCGTCTAGGGAGGGAACCTTTTTCTCCGCTGCTTCATTTGCATGTAATCTTTTAAATGGGGGATCTTATGTTGCCCTGGAGATTTACTCTACGTGTCTAATATATATTGATCATGTGTTGCTAGTATAGCGCAGGTGTCAGTTTCACAAAGTCTTTGATCCCGACCGCCATCACTGCTGGTGGAAGGATGGTCAATTTCACGTTGCTTGATGTCAATTTATATATAACATAAAACACACGAACACATTTGCATTTTACTTAAGCACGTATATGAAAACGTACTTAATGAGCATAATCGATTTCAATGTCGGTATTTGTAAGAGGTTGTAATTTTTTGAACATGCATGGAAATTTAATTTAGGAAAGACAGCTTTTGATATTAGCAATCGTATCTTTTACAAACATCAAAGAAATGATATAAATATGTTATTACTTTTTTATCTCTCAAAAATTATTCATTTAAACGAGTAAAAACAAAAATTAACTTATGTTGCAGTGAAACAGTAAAGAAAAGTTAAAAATGAAAGGCTTAATTATCCGTTTAAATTGAGACCGTATTTAAAACACGCAAATACAGGCGGTAGTTAAATGGTATATTTTTAACAACATTCCGCACTGCATGGGAGGGTATATTACGGTGAAATATATCATGTCATCAGACCACAGCGATGACTAATACCTTCAGCAGACGCGTCGTAAAGTGTCGAACATGAATAAAACCGATAAAACATAGGAATTCGTGACGAACTATAGTCAGGTCGTGTCTTTGATCTTCTCTTCTTGCTCGAAGAGATCAAATAATCCCTAAATCTTCTTCTTTTCAATGCAAGGTCATAAATAATTTCCAAATTCGCATTATTGCAGATTTAGAAGCCTGTGGCAAGTATAATAAATGCTACATAAAACTGTAAGACGCTACAGTGTCAACAAGTACCGCACATCACACCCTGCGGAACTCAAGGACCGGAAGTGAGTCGTACGACGCCCATGTCGTTAATCGAACATACTTTACGACATCGATCGTCACATGACCTGAGCAAAATGACTCAACATGTTACATTCATGACGACTACTGTCAAATGTGATGGGAAAAGATTTACCTTATGACATGAGGATTAACTGCTGTAAATCATATTGTTTTATAGAAAGAGGCCATCGTTTGGCCTGACTTTGTGAAATATACGCTCAGTGTATATCGCGTATGAACTGCAAACGAAGCGAGTGTATGTAATCATTAAATGTGTTTAAACCTTTCCAGTTAAAAGCCCCTTGGAGAATGTGTTTATCTATCGCGCACTTTGTTTGAGTTGTGTTTTATTATTTAGCATGAATATGGTTAGTCATGATCATCACAATTTTTTATTGTACAAAAATTATACTAAATTGCTGAAAATAACAGAAAATATAATTAAAAACGTGAAACCCCTTACCATTATCAAAAGATACCTTTTGAGTCCATTCTGACTTCATCACAAGCATGTGTTGTTGAATCGCTATCAAATAGATGACACCAGGTGTTCACGGAAACGTGAGCATATGAGCCCCTTCGGTGGTATCCGTCACAAACACACGCAAAGGCAAGTCAAGTGTCCATCTGCACCTTATTTTCTAACAAAGACTTTTCACTTATCAAAATTACCTTAGCATTCGGATTCTAGACCCCAACAGCTAAATAGACATCTTTTTTCGTCCAAACATGTCTTTATGTTCATTCAAAACAAATGTTTAAGACACAGTAAACATAATAACATATGTAAACAAGTTATTAAAACGACTTTACTAATTGCAGATGACTCAAAAGAAAGTTTACACCCATGTTTAATGATGTCAAAGATGAAGATATGTTATTCGAGTGTGATGTATTTGATACGGCTATCATTGTTAACTTTAGTTTGAAATGTTTCGGCGACTGTTTTCAGAGACGTAACATTTTGATAAATGTATGGTCGTTCTTTCTTTTGCGCGACAGTTTATATCAAAATATATGTTGGGTTTCACACTATATGTTTGGTTATACAAATGACATGGAACATAGTATCGTGGTTCAAAACCGTGAAATAATTCATATATTGTCAGCTTCAGGCAACGTGCATGCATCTTAGCTTAACGTCGTTTGATGATATCTAAAAATGCACAAGCCTTTATGAAAACTACTTTTTGGAACCTATATCTACCTCGAGGCTATAATATGAAGTTAATACCCTCAATCAGAAATTCGAACACATATAAATCATTTTTTTTATAAATTCATAACTTTTTTAGAAGGAATACGTTGCACTAATATTGGAGTTCAGATTATCAATAGTTGCGAAGAACTAACTGATAATATCAAATGTAAGTTATACGCAAAACTATCATTCAACTGAGGTGTCGGTACACTATGCATGAATTAACCTCGATGTATGATAATAAGCGTTTACAGCATTCAAAGGATGTATAAATATTTCGTCATCATATTGTTTGTTTAAGTAACTCTTATTTAACATGAATCACACTGTATATCAAAACCGTCTTTGTTTGCTAACAAGTAATATTAGTTTTCAAAGTAAGGATGTTCAGATTGCAAAGTGGTTTATTAAAATGTGTGAATATGCATTAATATCAGTATTCACTTGTTTGTAACTATTTAGTGGAGAGATATGACATATCAGTCAGAACATTAAAAAATGTCAATCGCCTTAAACATTTTTTTATGATATTGGTGAATTTTGACAGGGATAAATCGAAAACTGTTATCTCGTCCCACACTGATGAAATCGGTATGAGGTAGATATGCCAAGAATTCCTAACGTGCAATTAATGATTTGCTAGTTATGTCAACAATTTAACACTAACATTCCATATGCCAAATGTAACTGACCAATATATCTATCAACCATGATGAATCAATTTGCTGCCAAATATTTGGTGTGATTGCACCAATACATCAAAAAATAATTTCATGCAACCTCACTAATTAAGCTTATGATCATTATTGATTGATCAGTGGATCGATGATAGATGATATACTTTGAACGAACTCGTACATATCTTGATGTTTCTATTGACCTTTGACGTATACGCCAATACTTAGGATCTTTGACACATGCAAAACATCAAATGAATTTTTTCGATTTTTTGATAAATTTGAAGACAGTTTTAAAAGTGATTCAAATGTTCCGCATACTTTTGTTTACACGATGTTTTGGTTTGTTAAGCCTATTTGGGAATATAGGTACACAACAGAAATGAACAAAACTGTTAAATCTTGAGATTGAAACTTGTCACCAGATGTTGACAATTAACATAACGGTTGTTCGAATGTTACATTGCTCTTGAATATTTATCTTTAATCATATTTGAATACGATCGATTACGTGAATTTAAATTTTGATTAATTTGAAAGTGAAATTATATTCATATCAATATAATATTCAGATGGGTTTATATTCGTGTCGTGGATTAGACTGGTTGAATGATTGAGATATTCTATGGCAATGCTAGTACCCCTTGAAGCGCGTGTGGTTAATTTTACGTCTGGCCTGACCAAAACGTAACGGAGTTTAAAAATTCACTTTGACTCAATAGCATTGAGTTGATGACATGTGAAAAGCACGAGTCTGTTTTCAGCTGATAACACTGTCAGTAGATTAATCCTATTTTCTAATTACATTCTGACGAGAATATCGTACTCTGGAAAGCAGAAGAGCAAAATTGCTCGCTTCATTAGCCTTTAAGGTTTTTTTGTCGCCTTGTCGTTTCATTTCATTATTCTCGTGGAGGTAAATGCAATTCTATCCGACTTGGTCATTCTGCACGTGCATGACAGAGTCATGTCAGTTTCAGCACGAGCGGCACCTGTTCGCGCGCGATTGAAATCAAACCTTGTACATTTCTATTACGCTGCATGGGTCTCAATGGCTTTTGGCATAGTCCCCGCCAAAACCTAATTGTCCATTGCAAAGATACAATTATAGATCGGCCATCGCTTTTACGCCGATCGTGTAATTGATATGTTTTGATAGCAACAACGGTTGGTCTTGGAACAGTTGCAATCGGCGTCGGAAGACAAATGTTCCACGTTCACTAACTGCATGTGTTTACCGTGCTTGTGGTGAATTAACATCTACAGCTCGCGATTTAACTCGCGCACATGATGAATGATACTGGTTTAAAGTGAATTGATCAATTAAATGATAGCCCTTCCCTTTCGGAGCCTGACAGCTTAACTCGGTGTACAAAATGTTCATTTGCACTCGTTAGAATTCTAATGTCACCCGAATGAAGACAGGAAAACTGCATTAAAAGGCGAAATAAATGTTTCATTTTTCGAAATGAAAATCTGCAGGATTATACTGTTACAAAACCATTTGATCTCATGGAAAGAAGATTATTTAATTCAAACGACTGACTGTGCATCGAATTCTATTTGTGAAAGTTGCCTGATGGTCGTGATGAGAACTCAGAGAAAATATACGTATTTAATACATTGTGATTTGGATATTAATTAATAAATTAAGCACTATGGAATATATGATACTTTTGGTATTTTTATTAACCAAAACCTATTAAAACAATCTCTTATGAATTAGTATGGACAATATACTTGCTATATTTTCAATTGGAAAACGCATTAATAAATAACCTTCATAAATTTTCAATCATCACTGATTTAAAATTTGTTTCATATGTAAATAATTCATTTATTGATATTTACAAAAATATCTTGTTGAGTTAGAATATGATTATAATATATCTAAATATTGCTGTTATGTTCATTCCACCGGAAAACACTTGATAAAAAATAATTTCAGTGTCTAATGTTCGTATTGCTATCGCCTTTAGTGAAACTCAAATAGCGTTAATATGTACGAATATTAGGCTCAGCGAAATACCGTACGTTTGTGGCTTAAATTTCTTTGGCACTTGGGTTTGTTTATTAAGCTGGTCAATCCATCATGCTGAGCCTGCGTTGCTATTAAATTAATAGTTAGCTATCCTGTTTACTTTGAAAGCTCGTGTAACATTAATCTACATAGGCGATTAATTTCATTTTGAATGGCATTGTTGCACTTTAGTTTAACTTTGCATGGACAGAAGCTGTGTAATTCTAGGACATTACATATTACATTGCTATTTTAGATACTATATTGCATTCCTTTATATTTTATAATTATGGTTTTCAATATTGTCTTTTGATATAGGAATCAATGACAATGTTTATATAATATTATAATTTTCGCGATATCGAATCTTAACTAAATATGATTCCATAAATGTGCATATTGGGCGTCATATAAAACAAGCGTCGTTCGAGTCATCTTTCCTGAATTTTCCATTCATTTTTTTCTTTGAATTCGTATCACATTGAGTTTTGAATATTGTTATGCTAACCATCCATTATTTCTGTTAAACTACAATAGACACTGTATTAGATTACGCATGCAGCCTTAAACAGATTTTACTATCAGATTTACTCTCAAATTAACGTGTACAATTTGGCACGCGTTTCAATCAAATTGTATAAAAATGCAAAACGGGCGTTTTATCATGACATCGTAATAGCCACAAGAAGCATAATGTTTACAAACAGGGCTGCGTCATTGAAATAAAATTGTCTGATCGAGACGTTAAGAATGACAAATAAGCGCCTTCGCGGGATAAATCTTTGAGTGTAAAGGAAATTACTCAAGTTCCTCGCCTACATAAATTACTATAATTTTAAAACAAATAAAACTGATATCGGATTCTATATCGTATGCGTATATTATCTTATGATTTAAAAAAAATATATATAATAGATTCTGTAATTGAGAAGTTAAAAAATCTCTTAGTCTGAATCTACAAAAAATTCTTATGTTATGTATATCAAGATGGTATTTGACTATTGATACTAATATGTACATTATGTGAATGCGTACAAGTGTACAAGTTTATTGAATACTAACTGTGCGTCAAAACCGTTAATGTATTACGCAATAACGTTTTATTAGGAGCCGCTGTTGCCGATGAAGATACAGCCGTGTTTGCAGGCCGTATTAACTCTTAGTTCACACTTTAGTTCAATTTAGTTCATACAAAATGATCCATGTAATGGCTTGGTGTTGTCAAACACTTCAGTTCAAAGAATCAGGGAACAGGAACAATATTTACAGTCACGCCGATACCCTGGTATAACACTAGAGAGGGCTAGAATGTGTGTCCAGGCCTAAATTCCGTTCCACGATTTCCATTGCTATGTTATACACTGAACTGAGACGATGTGGTTAGGTTAGGATTTTGCAGGTCAAATACACTAATATATCTTAATATAGCTATTGAGTTCATTTCATTACAAATAGCGCTTGTAATGCGATGAATGGTCATTTTGATCTAACGCTTAGAAAATGGTTTCAAATTCATTTTAGTCCTATTTCAATGTGATCAAACACATTTAATAAAAAAAAATTTGCAATCAGAAACCTGTTTAATATATATTACATGGCGTGTAATGGAAATGCTTGTTTCATTGAGAGATGTTTGATATTCGGTAGTTTCCATATATTAATTTATGTCTTAACGACTCATTTCAATTTGGAAGTATTTGTATATTTGACCAAAGAAAATTATTATCTCGGAAAGAAAAGGATGTGAACATATTATGTTCGATAGACTTTGAAATGAACATGTGTATATCTGACATCGACAACGGCGCATGCGTCAGAGCTTAGTAGAGAGAAATCTACGCGTGACAGATATTGACAAGGCATCATTGAAACTGACTTGCGAACTCATCCATTACGGTATAACAAATAGATGTCACATTTGTAACAGTTTCTCGGCCTGTTATGTGTGCCTTCATTAACAGAACACTAAGACGTAATTGACAGCCGTGAAGGAATCTTGTCTATTGCAAATTCTCTCGTTTCAATTTCGTAATTAACAACCTGTTTCCTTTAGATCCACCACCGCTGTCTGTGACGAGGCGGAAATTTACAGGGCGATAATGACAATAAGATGTACATTTTGAAATATATCACAGCACCCAGGCCGTAGACGTGGTGTCGTTTTCACAAGACCAGGCGTTAAAGTGATATAAATATCGCCTAGGCTCTCCTCTCTAGGAAGTCCAAATTGATGAATGAGTAATTAGGAAATTAGCGCTCATTTAGTGTGCCATTATTCAATTAATAACTCATCATAGAAGTGTCACAGTTTGCATGGAGTGTTGTCGCTTTCAGATCGCTTTTCCCCGTCACCAATGATGTATCTCTCAGTCAGACAGAATGACGTATCATTCATCAAAAGAATTGATTTTTTTCTCGTTCTTTTCTTTTTTCAGCTGGGAAACCTGGCGAGTATGGATACACAGCACCATCACAGCAGCAGCAACAGCAAGGAGGAGCATCGGGCCGTACCAATTTTACAAATAAACAGTTAACAGAGCTGGAGAAAGAATTTCATTTTAATAAATACCTCACACGCGCAAGAAGAATTGAGATAGCGGCAGCGTTAGGGCTCAATGAAACACAAGTGAAAATCTGGTTTCAAAACCGGCGAATGAAGCAAAAGAAACGAATGCGAGAGATACAATTCGAAAAAGGAAATGAGAATTCATGCCAACTTGGACTAGAAGGCTTATCAGTTCCCACGTTAAGTTTGTGCCACGACGCACGTTAAATATTTTGTGTCTAGCTGTTATATCTATCATCTTTTAATTTCATTTCGTTTGTGTCGAAATGGAATGCCAGCGATGAGTGGAAAAATGCAAATGCTGAAATACGTCAGTGAAACCGGAAGTGACGACATGGACACAATATGGCGTCGAGGTAACCGGGTGTGGTGTCAAGGGACATAACTCTTCAACTGTGTCGACACCATCTTTGAAGTCTACAACATTATTTTCAAAGGACTTTTTCTTTAGCTTGAATTCTTTTCACTAGAACGTGCAGCTTCCTTGCCAGAAATATGCCCATATGGACAATACTGACCATGTAATGGACACATAAGACGTACCCATGACCAGTCAATAACAAATGAATGTAGTTTGTCATGAAATAACGTTCTAGAAAAGATACCTTTGTCGTTAATTGTCGTTCGGGGGCAAAACATGACAACATTCTTGAGTTAAAGTCATTAAACTGACCTCTTGAATTTCACAAATGACTTTTCTTAAGGTTTAAAAAAACATCCAACGAGAATCAATGTTATTATTTGGCAACTTATTAGTCCTTTTTAAAATATTTTAACGTCAAATGTGGTGTATGTGAGTGAACGAATTGCCTTACGTATTTTGAGACGATCGTAAAGATTAGGTTCGACGTCATGACGGTCAGTTAACCAGAGTGACAATAGGCCACGCATAACTGTCACATGACATAAACAATATGCCCACCGATGATTTTTGCAACTCTTTATAAAGAGAACAACTTCATGACAATTAGCTGTATTTGTTTCAGAGACGTATGTAGACCATTGGTTGATTAATTGTTGATTTTGAATGAGTTAGTGTGACCTTATGTTGCCATGCACAACTAGACAGACTCAAGCTTCTCTTTAACAACGGTGTGAGCGTTAGATCATAATAATACAGCCAGTACCCTTCTTCTCAAAATAGAAACTGAGTGTTTTTGTCAATTGTACTTATGTAGTCAAACGATGTTTTGGGTAAAGTTAACTTTTTAGTCATTTTTTCAAATATTTGTAACCCTGGGCAAATCTTTATCTTTTTTTTTTGCTGTTTTGCGCTATTTTTTGTGTTTATTTTATTAATCGAAATTTGTAAAGCGGCACTAAAGATATCGAAATTAATCATATTCAATATGTTATTACTTAATAACATCACATAAATGAGCTAAAACAAACAAAAACGGTTTTAATGTCCTTAAAACATGGTTTATCTATTCTTGTTGACATGGAGCAGCGTTACCACGACCCAAATCAGCCTTGTATGTTACCTGCTCTGAAGCCGCATCTCTTGATTAGTCTATTAGTCTGCTTAAGTTCTGAAAAAATATATACTTTTTTTCAAAATACGAGCTGTAATAGATCAATAGTGTATAGTCATTGCCTCACTTTTAACTCAGAACAAAGAAACGGTTGAGTGTTTGAATCAGAGTACATTGAAGTTGCGAGCAAAGCATGAGGTGTCGCATGTCCGCCTGGAAGCCCGAAGCGCGATAGAATAGCGGCTAACAGTATAGTCTCTGGTTGTGCATGGCAGTATTCCCGAAAGACTGAATGAATTTCTTGATTTTTGTACAGATGTAATTCTTGTTATAATGTCCACTGCATATTACATTCCACGCCTGTGTATAAAGCTGCATGTGTTTATTTCAATGGTGATCATGTCTATTTCGATTATGGTGCTGTAGGTTCGTGTATAGTGCACTGTTCAATGTCTTCATCATCGTGTATATATCACTTAGGTACATGTTGATTTCAAAACAGTCTTAGATAATGTAACCATATCCTCTCGACCTTTTTTCTCTTAGATATATAACGAATAATTGCAGTTGTTCTAACACAGTATGTCGTTGACAAACGACTAAGGTTGTTTTGTAGGTTATACTGAAAGTAACAGATGTGTTTGAGAGCTACATGAAAATATACCTATCGCATGAAAATATACCTACCTTTTTGATAGGTAAATATTTATTTGGTAAGACGTTAGAGGACTGTTTTGAAATTAATACACGAGGGAGGTTCAGGGTCCAGCTTCTAACATCACAGTCTTTATCTTAGTGTTTCCATCCCTTACATAATTAAACCACGCAATAGAAAATGTGATTTAAGAATTTAGTGCTCGAACAATATCCTCAGGGCGGTATATAAGACCTGACAGAAAATGATTGCTATCAAAATACCATCTAATGGGTAAAGGCTATTATGTTCCTCATTGCTTCGAAAAAAAATGTTAATTGAATTTTTTATGTTATCATAATATCTTTTAAAAACCGGAAACAGTTCTTATTTGCATGTTTGAGTGTACATTGCCGAGTTTATCCCAAACCTGCTCCGAGCACAGTGGCCAAAAGTCATTAAATAGCTGTCGGATCTCGGCGTGAATTAACAGACATCTTCGATCTTGATTTCACAAAAACGAAAGAGGCCGAAAGCATCCGCGAATTTTATTGGCTATTTCCATAGCGTGCAGGTGCTACTGGAGACAACGAGGAGCCAGCCCTGAGCTTTTTCGTGTGAAATTTGCACCTGGGGTTATGAGATTTTGTAATAGATCTATAATATGGAGTCGTGAAATCTACATCAATGCATTTCACATTTAGGGATCAATCTGAAATAGAAATCAAAACTGATTTCGTTTAAAGTTGTTATTTATTCTGTTTTTATTTGCGTTAATGTCGACTAAGAACAAAGATTGTTTACTGATTTCAATATTTGGTTTCATGTCTAGGGTTTTTTAAACTCAAATAGTGTGAAACCGTCGTGTGAAACCATAGTGTGAAACCGTGTGATCTCATGATTGGGACTCTCATATCGGCAAAATGACAAAGTTAAGCAAGTTATATTTCTTGTGCAATTCTTAGCGTTTAATGATGTGATAATACTAGGAATAATAAATGAACGATTTTATCTTTCAAGGTGTGTCTGTATCATTGGCATGTTCTGGTGTAGACTTCAACTTAGATTTCACTTTTCATATTTTAGTCTTTTTTTTAACATAATCATTCTTAATAACCGATAAAACATTAAATACACCAGATCAACTTCGTAATGTACAATTCTAAGTGTGTAACACAATAAAATTGGGGTAGACATATTTTCTCCATCTTTGATAAAACAACAAATAAAAAAAAATCATAAATGTGAAAAACAAAAATAATTCTCATTTTTTTCGCTTTTGCTTCTTATATGCAATAGGTCACATAGTCATGTTTCGTCATTGTAACAAAACTACTCGGGAAACGCCCGGCAAAGCGAAGTAGAGCCACGGGAGTCGAAGCCGTCAAACTACTTAAGGCTTTAGATTTTCGCTAATATAACCACGCAATGATTCTGTTTTAGTCCTGTGCATGTTAGTATTTGTTTATTTTGTGATAGGCGAAATGGTCAGCCTTTGAAACATTTTATGAAGAGTATTGTATGCTCAAACTATTTGAGATATTATTTATTTATACTGTCATATCTGTCAAAATAATTTATATGATATGTCTGGTCAAACATTAAAATTTGCAATATAATAAACCAATGTTAAAAATGTATGTGTTTGTATTTTTATGTCCTGTATGATTCTCAACCCAAATGGTTGACCGAAATTGTTTACCATTTTTCAACGATTGATCCTACAGCAGAGGGTCCAGTTTTCTATAATCGAACTCTGATTATCTCGAAGTTGGAAGAAGCGAATAGTACTTTGGGATAATCAGAGTTTCGAGATACTCGTGGATGGGGTTACAGATGACTAAACAAATATATACTACTCAAACAAAGTTAAGGAAGACCCGATTTTTTTCAGAAAGTGAGAAGATGCAGTTACAAGGCGTGCTCCACACATCGAAAATCATTGTTAAGGCATATCTCGAACCCACAATAACAGGATTCTGGTACACCTAAGGGAAGCAACTCTGTACTGACTTCAGACAATTTAGGCTCTCGAGCCCCCTCACCACAACAGATCAATATAGATGTCCCTTATATCCCCATGGGTCGTGGAAGTGTATTGTTTTCGTGCATTTAACCAATATGGAAATCGAACCTGGGTCTTCGTCGAGACGAAAGCATGCTTTATCAACAGGGCTACCCAATGACCCATCATATTTATGGAACTTAATATTGTGTATAGAAATGAATTATGTTTTTACGTAGAAGTTTCACCCTGGACTTCAGACCTTACTACCCAAAAGAAGATAATTCTGTCATATTACTATAGTTCATCTGTCATGCCGTAACAGATTGACTTAAGTTATATGAAAGAATCGGGTGGACCTTAACTTATTTTGAGTAATATGAAATTTATATTTCTATACTCGGACAAAAAGGGTTGTAGCACAGAATTTCTGCAATTTCGATAAACGGTTGTCGTTGACGTCATACAATGACGCTTCGTTACATAGAAAAACAATAATAAATTATGATCAAAAGGTTTTATGGCGGAATCAACGAAATTAATATGTGAAATACTATCTTGGTCTTGACGGTCTTGACGTCGGACCTTTCTGAGATTAACCATAAAATATAATATATATCATAAACATATAAAAAAAAAAAAAGTGTACACTTAAAAAGTAGATTTAACAAAAGAAATATACAATCGTTTTCATATCAGAAAAGTGATGAAAAGTGTCCGAAACACCGCAAAATTAAGGTGAAAAACACAACAATGATACCCTCATCAAATAAATCACCATCGAATAACCATTTCTTTTTGTTATATTTCAGCCACCATCAAGCATGGGTGTATACTTCTTTTCCCTCGCAGTTTACAATGTTACAACTCTCCGATTTGTAGGCTTTATATCCTTAGAGCATTAAAGACACAAATCAGAATCAGATAAATGCAAAATACTTCCTAACGGTAATTCAATACGATGGGGGCGACTTTTGTGTGGGGTCCATACCAATAGTTAAAATAATCCTATATCATTAAACAATTAAAGACGCCTATGACACCTAATCCGTTATATGAATATGAAAGTGAGCATATTATTTCAGGAATGTTTATTTCAATTTTAATTACATGTTCCCTTTCAGTATTACTAAGGAAAGCCATTGATTAGCCTCGTCCCTAGTGTATATTTTCACAACGGTTAACGAATTTGTGATGATTTTCATTTCGAACGAGCATGGAAACAGAGAGAGGAGTGTTTTCATTGTGACTCACATTTGGCTAAAATGGGTATTGGATGAGATTAAAGATTAAACATGACATTTCTTTCTTTTCCACTTTAAAATTTGTCAACCTGAATTAGCCAGGTCTTCCATCATTGTTGATGTAAGTGCTCGTTTAGCCAAGTTCTGCTAACTGCAGAATAACCATGACGTGTGTATCGAACGCAGCCGCGCTTTTGTATAATAAATATTGAATTTCATAGTCTGGTTAATTTCATAAATCTTTAATCACTTTCGATATTCTGATAATCACATCCTGGAAAAATGATATTTGAAATAGAGAATGACGAGAAAAATTGGCATTCAGTACAATAATTACCTTGAAAATCAATCATAAACATATTAACGAATACCGTTCGTTCACATTGAGGCCTGAAGGGTCAATACGTGAATTGCTGATTGGAGGTTATAGGTCACGTGGTATCCGTTTCAAAGATGGCGCCCGAATCTGGCCATCGACTCGGGGTCTGAGGTTACAAGAAAATGGCGGATAATTTCACATTAAATACAGTCTAGATTTCCATATTGTCCTTGGCAACCTGAGCGATTTTCTTCCTCACTGAATTCACATAAGCGACTGGCGTATAAATTTGTATCGATCCATTGTAATTTGACCTAATACGAAACGCGGGCAAAGGTGGAGTAGCTTTGACAGACGGTGCTAGCCTCTTTTGTTCGGCGCTTTGGGTTGAATCACCCTGTCGAGTGACCAGTTCCACTGACCATTTGTCTAAAATGAAAGATGGACCTTCTGTAGCAATGACTTTGGTTGTGCTGATTTGGTTGCGAATAAATAGTATGCATTTTTATAGTCATGTTCAAGTTCGATGCAAAGAGTGTGACGTACAATGGTATACGCTGACACATATAAAAAAAAGCGACATGCTCGGAAATTTATTGTGAGACGTATATGCATTTATTATATCTCAATAAATGAAAGGATGAATAAATTCAACTTACGACAATGACGATTTATAGACCAGAGTAAACTTGTGTCACTTTCGTTCTTTCTTTGAAAACTATTTCTTTCTTTGTTTTCTTGATGAGAACTTTTATGTGTGTTTATTTAACTATTTACTTTGTGGTTTAATGTTGTGTTTCTGTTGAAATAAATTTTTTATTTTTTTTTTCGGCGACATTATGATAATGGTCTGTAAAACAAAGAAAAACAGCGTTCAAAACACTGAATTTCATTCACACAACAATCTCAGTGTAAACCTTATTCGGAGAAAGTATAACACCTGCAAGCACACCTGTCGTCCACATTCTGTTTAACAGATCGGAGTAAATACTCACCATCAACATCATCCTTCACATCAACGCGTAGAACAAGTCATGCTGCTGATGAGGAGTGCCAGTACCTTCAGTGACCTGAGAAGACCAGTCTCTTAAATACACACTTGAACTTGTTAAAAAATGAAACAGGTTCCTGTATGAGTGAATGAGTGAGTGAGTATGGTTTTGCGCCGCTTTTAGCAATATTCCGGCAATATCACGGCGGGGACACCAGAGATGGGCTTCACACATTGTACCCATGTCGGGAATCGAACTCAGGTGTTCTGCGTGACGGGCGAACGCCTTAACCACTAGGCTACCCTATCGCCCCGTTCCTGTATGGTAAACAGAACCTTGTTTATTTCGTGGGAAGAGTGAGTGCGTGAGTGAGCTTATTTGTATTATGCATGTACCTGTATCACGTGGGGCAGAAACTGTTATAATCTGGGCGATCGAACATAGAACAAAAACAGATCAGTCACGTCGGTGTTCGATTAAACGTAATCGACCTGATTGCACTTTGCCTATTTCCCACCGCCACCGTGATCTAGTGGATAGAGCATCCGCCCGACGGAAGTTAAGTGGTTCGATTCCCGGCCTCGTCATAACAAAAGAACGTGAAAAGGTTGTACTTGTTGTTACCCTTCCTGGCGCCCGGCATTAAGAGGCTAAAACAAGAGCTGGTGAGCTCGGAGTCAATACACTATGTCTGAGGGGGATATTCATGTTAAACTGCCGCATGGTATCTCAGTAGACTGGCACTATAAAACCGGCATTAGTCCGGACTAGTACAAGCAGCCACACACAGAGACACCCGTGTGTGCACGTGAATGCACGTCGCAATTATAAGTGCAATAATAATGAACGCGAGGTAAAACCCCATTTCCCCCTAACCATGACTACACCCAAATTCCAGTTAAGACCTTTCTGACAACGATACACAGATCTGAAGCCATATACGTGGTCCCTCATGCAATTTCTATTATTGCTAAAATCTACTAAATTAACAAAAAATCATCGTTAACTAAACCAGGAAGTAGTGTGAGACTCAATTTATAAGATTTGTGCAGTAAACTACGGTTATAACGAACACGTTTATAACGAACTGACCGATATAACGAACTTATTTTTTAGTTCCGGCCATTTGATGTATAAATGCTGTATACATGCTTATAACGAACTACGGTTATAACGAACTAAAATTAGTGGTCCCTTTGAGTTCGTTATACCCGTAGTTTACTGTACTTACATAGCATTTTGTAAACAAGTTGATACCTGGAAATGTATAAAGTTACGGGCAAAAGAAACCAAACACCCATTCATGACGGTTGCTAAAAAATGAAACAAACAGGAACTTGTTTTTCGACGGCGTTCCGGTTACTGTTTTCAGCCTGGTAACGTTTTGATGACGTTGTTCATTTTTTTGAAAAATCCAATTTTCACCTGTGTACTTTCTTTTCTCAGGCAGTTTATTAAAACTATAATTGAGTCAGGTTTCCATACAATTCCATCTGTATCAGGAGTGTCAGCTCGATGTGGGAGGAACGCCCAATGTGATGTAGGTCACGTGTGTGAAACCAGGGATCACGAGCATGGTGCTGGCAACAAAAGAATCACAGCCAAGGCGAACCAGAGCCTCGATCCCACGATCATAGGATCATAGCACAACTAAAGGACACAACTCTGCAAAGCGAATAGCGGTCCACAAGACGTGTTTCAGAGGACATAGTATATACATTTACATACATATTTGTGTGGGATCGTGCAGTGTTTCTCAGCGTTTCAGAGTAGGCGTTGGAGTGAGTGAGTATGGTTTAACGCCGCCTTTAGCAATATTAGCAATATAACGGCGGGGGACACTAGAATTGGGCTTCACACATTGTACCATGTTGGGAATCGAACCCGGGTTTCGGCGTGACGAGCAAACGTTTAAACCACTAGACTACCCCACCGCCTATGTGTTGGATCATTGTGAGGTGAGGTGACATTGGGATTAAACGTCGCGTCCAAGGTTATTGCACTTGTATATCGACGTGCATGCACGTGGGTGGCTGCTTGTACAAGTCTGGACTGATGCCGATTTATAGTGCTAGCTCACTGAGATACCATGCCGCAGTTTAACATGAATACCCCACTCAGACACAGCATACTGACTCCGAGCCGATCTTGATTTAGCCCCTTAATGCCGAGCGCCAGACAGGGTAACAACAAGCACCATCTTTTGGTATGACGCGGCCGGGGATCGTAACCCGGACCTTCCGCTCTCCGGGCGGACACTCTACCACTACACCACGGAGGCGGTCTGGAACATTGTGGACCAGTACTAGCCTTTACGCTGACCAGACACCGTACAACATCCACAGATGGACGCATGATCACGGCCACCACGAGTTCCCTTGAGTTGGTCGACAGAATACATTAACCACAGACTGAAGTCAATACTGATAACAAATGGAATGTGGAAGACCACCAGTGTTAATATTAACCCAATTACACAAAACGTCTGAATAACGTCTGAATACTTTGTTTAGGATATTTTGACGCCATAGATCGATAGAAAGAGAAAGGAATTTGAGAGAAGGAACGACCGCCAACCAAGCAACATCAAGTACAACGAGGTTGAACGTTAAACAGCAGTATCAACAGAATTGGCTTCGGGTTTGGAGAGCGCGCACACACGCAGTAATAGGGATCGAACACGCACTTCAGCGGCCATATGGCGATTTGTCAACTCCTTCAATGGGTGCGTTATTTTGCTATTAGATCTTAAGTACTCCATACAGTATCGTCAACACTGGATGAGAACTTAGCCCGTATTTAAAGTATCTCCTCAACGCTGTGAGCGCATGCCAACTTTTCGGTGTTAGTTGAGGGCAATTGTCCACACGTAACTAACGTATTGTGACGTCGTACCAGGGACGATATGGTCGCGAACGTCACGTGACTGTTCCACCCCGCTGTCGGTGAAGTCTAAGGCCACGTTGTTGGATGTCAACAATCCAGCAGAGGATGTCTTTTTTTTAAAAGGATTCACCGTTTGTGACACGTTTGGTGACCCTTATATTTCCGGGGCATTAAGTGTGACGTACGTAATAATGCGTGGTTGTATGAGATGCCAACGGCACACTGCATCTGATAGACAGGGAGCTTCCAAACGTGGCGTCACTGTATTGCAATTTACACGTTATGGAACGCGTGATGACGTCGATGTCTTAAAGCAATCGTCGAACACTTCTTAAGTGGACACATTCGAATAAGCCATCCCATTGTATTTCTGTTTAGTAACTTCAAATTACAAACGTGTTCGCAGTCTATATTAATTTTTATAATGGCAAACGATCTTAGAAATGACAAAACGCAGTCACTTTATGTTGTTGGTTTAATCACAGCATCATTGATAGCCAACTCTCAGGTCTCAACTATACAGCATTCTGGTGTTTGTAGTGTCTACAGCTACATGTTTATCCTTACTCTTAAAGGTGGATTGGTTTCAGTCAATAACGCCGGAACGACTTAATTGATTTCGATTGCTCGTGTCCTTTCTGTGTCTTTCTTAAATGAGCTCCATCTGGTCTTGATTAAGGAGGGCAACACCGATGCGAGCCCTTTCAAGAGGGGTTAATTGCACCATATATGTAGAGATGTATAAAAAACTTTATCGGAGAGCAATAACAGACTCTAATCGATGAATTAGAATGAATAGCTGACAAACAATCTATTTCGTTTAAAACGTTAGAAATGCTGGCAAACAATAGAAAATTGGCAATGGAAACTGTAAATTTGTTGTCTGATTTTATTTTTATCGTACAATCCTGTTGACCCGAACATTAGCGTTTACAATACAATTTCCGGGCTTTTGACTTGCCTTTGCATGTGTTTGTGACGAATACGCTCACCTTTTCGAACTCCAAGTATCATCATTTGTTTAAGGTGATTCTTAAATACATGCATATGGTGCAGTCCGAATGTTACTATAGACTATAGACTTTTGATTGTGGAAATGGTTTTATGGCTTTTAATTTATATTATTATAATTATGGAAATGGTAATGTCACATGTATTTACGATTTGTCAAGTAAACGAATCATTGATTTTGAATATGTCTCTCAAAATATTTTAGTTCTTGCAATATCGTCCGAATTGCGAGCTTTTCGAATTAATTGGGGTTCTGGCTGACGAGGTTTCGCTGTAGACAAGAAGCTTAGAAGAATGGTATCCATGGTGATATCACAGTAATAAAGAGGTAATCGGTCAGCGGCAGCATGTTGGTTCAAGTGGTTTTGTTGTATAATGGTAACACTAATTATCAGCTCGTGTGTGTTCATGTAAAACATCGGCATACTATATTCATGATCGACATTTGGGGGACATTTCCAATTTTGACGCAATATTGACCAAAATGATGTCCGATGTCATTCCCTCTTTTGTCGTGTACCATGTGTTCCCATATTTTTTCAGGGGAATAATTGACTTGCCTTTGCATGTGTTTGTGACGGGTTTCACGGGTGTCATCACCTATTTGACTGTGATTCACGAACACATACTCGTGGTAAATTCGCCATCGTACGGCGGATTGTAGCAGAGATTTCTCATGATTATGTGTCGCATTTATCATTAATTATAAACACGTGAGATCATTATGCGATTATGTATGTTTTGCAAACATTTAGAAATTCCATGTCGCCTATGTGCTAAATGTTGGACTACGTAAGTAAATTAACAAGAAATGTTTTCCGTCATTTGTAATACTTATACACCTTAAAAAGGCAAGCGTTTAATGAGTTCGAATGACTTTGCTACTTACAAATTAAATGTATGATACACATCTTTCAAAAATGATATGACTAACTTTAAAAATGATAAATTATTTCGAAAATGATATGAATAATTTCCAATGAAAACCAAACCTAAAAGAAGTCGAGTGAGTGAGTGAGTGTTTATAGCACAGCACCGCATCAGAAATTTGGCAGCTTCTCGGGGCGATAAAAAAAAGTGTCGCGGGAATAGAATATTTACAAAATCTTTAACTGATCACGAACTCCCATGGTTTTCTATGAAAACCAATTGCATTAATTATCTGTATGTGTTTCATAATTTGTCAGTCTATCTCCTAATGATCAGGTATCGAGCACCAGGGTTTATCACTAGTCAAACATTCTCATTTGAATACGCCAACGTTACGCTTAAGGGATACGTCTCTGAATACATTTATATCAAATATGCCATCCTGTGTATTATATTAAGAAATAAAACTGATTGAATCTGACACGGTCGCAGACAAACAACGCCATTTGATGAACCCAGAGAAAAAAGTGGCAAAAAATAGCCACCATATTAAAGGGAACCCTGCGAAACATGCAAGGTGCCGTTTTGTGCCATCCCATTTGGGTATTTGGAATGCAAAATTACAGAGAAATTATAATCCTAGAACTTTCCGTCTAAATTACAAATTCAAATGGACTTTATGTTTGTCACGAACTGTAAAAAACATTTCAGCGTTGTGTAAAAAGTTTTTGTCATTTTCTGAAGGGTAATTAATCAAACCTATAAACTGTAATTTGAAAAATCCTTTGGGTGTTTCAACCGTATAATGAAAGACGATGTTCTGTGTTGGTCAAGCCCTCCGACACCAAGTCACGTGCGATGGCGATAATACCCAACGAGCTCTTTGAGTAGATGATGAGAAAGCTGGTCATTTTTGTTTGATTACTAACTTTCGTTTTACTTTCCGGAAACAAGTTATAATTTCATAGCTAACTAACGGTTTAATTTCTTCTCGTGTGAATTAAATCTTCCTTGTATTTTCACAAATATGTTTATTAAACTTTACCTCAAAATTATTAATGCACGAGCATCACATGCATAAACACAACCAAGAGAAAAAACAAAAAACAATGCAATCTGCTTATACCAGATACTAATTATGATCGTTGCGATATCTTGTTTGTATTTAGAAGAGTATCTTGTGAATTTTTTTAAGTTTGTAACAAAACAGAACAGTCGCAATCACTAGACCCATATGGTAGTAGCGGTCGTAGTTACAAATATCGACATAGAAAAACGAATTTAAGAGCAATGAAACGGAGGTATATATATAAAGAAGTACTTTCGCGTTGCAATCGTATTTCCATGATAAAGCTTTCACATTTACACGAGTTTATGTTCTGTGTGGCATAGACTACGTGTATTCGAACATATCTTGCTGCTTTATCGCTGAGTTTATTTGGGAATATTTCTGTTCAAGACGGCACAGATAAATTACTCTCCTATAAACTCGAAAAATATTTTACAGATAGCAAAGGATTGTGATTATCGCTCAACACTGCATCAGCAATAATGCTGCTATTTGCGCAAAATAGAAAATGCAGAGCTGACTATACATTATAGTTAATATGTCTCAAATATTCCAATCGCAATTACAATTAATTATCCAAGCATGCAATTTCACTCTAAAATTCGAGGCGGCCCTTTGGATATACATTCATTGTACATTCACGTACAGCAGATACTCTCAGTAAGGTGTCGTTCCTGGATGAATCGTTGTGATTAATATTAGATGGATACCTCGACATTTCCCATGAGTTAAATATGGACCCCACAACAGTTATCGTAGTGAATATGGGTTTCAAGACGAATTAGGGGTTCGTTTGGATTGAAAAGTATCATTGAAATTTCTTAACCCACATCTTTAACTTTTTCACCAATATATTTGATGCAGTTTGCTAGTAATTTCAAATTTTCAAAATCATTAAATTGTAAGATATCATTGTGATATCATTGATTTTAACATAAAAAGACAGCAAACATTGGTGGTTTCTGACATTTTCCCTATCATTCCGTGTAGACAATGCAAAATATTCGTGATTCAACTCTGTCGTTGACTATTAAGTTTGTCGTACATTGCACATACGAACTTATTTGACGTTGTACAACAACCTCATTTAATATTGCGAACGTTTTTTGACAAATACTGCTCACGATACGTACTTTAGAAATCACAAGAAGAACAATGTGCTCCACTTTCCCGTTTCCTTTGATAATTGAATGCAATGGTATCAGTACAATTGTTTCTTATGGACGTTCAATTTGCGAAAATGCAAATTAATCTGATGGTTAGAAAGTAAGATCACAGTTCAATTCATTAAAAATATCTTCCATTCTAATACAAAGTGGACCGACTAACAAAGGTTATTTTAAAGACAATGTTGAACATGTGCTTATCACCCCCCATCCGAACGAACCCGGGAGTAGAGGGCGGCCGTTGCGTACGTGACGCATCTTTGTTGCCGACGTCAGCGGAAAAGTTCGGCCTTCGTAAAAATCTGAAGACAACTCCCAGGTGACAAGGCGAAACATGTTCGTTTCGGTTTAGAACATGACAGGTAGGTTTTGTAATATTCCGTAGGAGAAAAACAAGATTTGGGCCTGAGAAAACAATGAATGATGAATTAGGTAAAGAGAGAGTAGCGAGCGCTTGAGGTGAAGTGACACAGTAGCGGGACTCATTAAATCAGCAATTTGGAAGTTTTTTTGTATTCGGGAAAATCTGGACATGATAGTCTTCGTTTCTTGCATCCGGCGGGATATTGAGGTAATTGATAGCAACAGCACTGTGGTAGCCATCGAATAAATGCTTATAAGTGTTCGTGGGTTAAATATGCAATATCGTGCATAGATAGTTTCCTGTCGCTTCCTTTGGCAAAATTTGAAACAGGTTTTTTGACGATGTCGGAATTGTTTTCAGAATTTAAAACAAACTATTTTAGCGTAAACAAGGGTAGTGTAGTGTGTGTGGGGGGTGGGGGGTATAGGCTTCAAGGACACATTATCAAAACGTTACCGTTTATATCTTTATATGTTATGTGAAACGGAAATTTTGGATTGGTCATTGTGAAGAAATTCAGCTGCATCGACCAATATTTCTCAATGCAAACTATCGCAGAAAACAATAACATTTTTCTGCGTTAATATATGATTTTTTTATGACGTGATGAGGAAGATGATGATGGTAATGATATTCTTAAGAAAAATCCTGATTGTGTTGATGATGGTGGTGGCAACGATGACGACAACGATGATGTTGATGATGATACTACTGTATGGTGAGGGTGATAATGATAGTGATGCTGTTGCTGAGGATGACGATGTTGTTGACGGCGACATGTCGATGATGAGGATGATGACAAAGACGATAATATTGTTGGCAACGACAAGGCGATGCATGTGGTGATGATTGTGCAAGTTGTTGTCATGATGATGATGATGATGATGTTGAATTTGATGAAGTTTCGGAAATTGTTGTGTATTCGTTTCTCAACGATGCGGTACGCTCGTCATAACAAATTTCACATAAACATTCTAAAAATACCACACGCATCCACAAGCACGCAAGCTGTGTACAAAACCCCACTAACGTTAACGCGAGGTTGTCTTTTCAGCGTGAAATAGCTGAAATATTTACTTCATATCATCCCGGAACATGTCAGACAAAGAAAAGTTACAGCAGCAAAGCTACCGAAACTCCGTGCCTGCCATGCATTTTCTTGCCGTGATTAGACGGGCTTCAGTTCCGTGTTAGTCGACGTACGTCCAAGGCTCCGTCTCTCATTGTAGCCTCGTCAATCTTACATAACAAGGTGCTGGAGGCGAGTGTAATGGACAAGGAAGTGACTGGATTTTGATGCCTGTCATTCCATTCTATCAGAACACTCACAATGTTCCACGGTGAAATAAACAACCAGGAAGTTCTATACACAACTGAGATTGGAGTTGGGGTGTGGGAGAAGACCCGAGGGTAGTCGTACATCTGTATCGGTGGCCATGGAACGAGTGGCGCCGAACACTCAATGTGTACGAATGTCCTAGGATTATCAAATAAAATCGTCAAAATCCTTTCTATATTCATGAGGCATCGCTGTTAAAAGCCGAGTCCATTGTGCGATTCCGACTATAAAATGAACATGTGTTTATGAATCACTATCAAATAGTGATGATACCAGGTGTTCGCAGGTGGCACCCATCCGAAACACATTCAAAGGCAAGTCAATTGTTTACCTGAAAAAACACGGGTACAATTAGGTAATAGCATTGGACATCATTTTGGTCACGGGTGTGTAAAATTTGGAAATATCCTCCACATAC
The DNA here is from genome assembly GCF_022045235.1 of Haliotis cracherodii. Classification (NCBI taxonomy): domain Eukaryota; kingdom Metazoa; phylum Mollusca; class Gastropoda; order Lepetellida; family Haliotidae; genus Haliotis; species Haliotis cracherodii. Next base: position 18,935,789 of record NW_027266271.1, on the reverse strand, counting down.
CTACCTTAAAACGTTATGAAAGCAAGGATGTCCATACTCGAAACAGCGGGGAATGCCCATCTTTGCTGATGCTATCGACGACTGACGTTCCTGTCCAAGACAGGATTATTTACTTTCCGCCGTGTCGTAACTATAATATTGCCCACTGTGGCGTAAAACAACATTCACTTCAACTTCTTCAAAGATTCAAGGATTTCATTTTTTTAGTTTCTTCTACCAGACGACCCTATGGGTACAATAAAACCCATTTCTGGTTCACTCACTCACTCACTCACTCACTCACTCTGCTGGACGATGACAACGTTGTTGATTCCTCTAAGATTGATGTAGTCCTCGGTGATTGATAAGCACGCAAGCACATACTCGCGCACGCACGCACGCACGCACTCACGCACGCACTGAAGTAGCTTTCTCTCCTTTGTTTCCTCTCCCAGTTCTACATGGACACACGGGGAAACGGATGGTCCAGTCGTCTAAGGCGCCGCGATTCGCTGTGCAGAGTTGCGTCCCTTCGGCGCGACAGAAACCTATGATTGTGGGTTCGAATCCCGGTTCACCCCTATTATGTAGTTTGCTTGATTCCAACAGCAAAAGAGCAGAAGAGGAAAGGTTCTTTCGAAAAAAAGATTTTATCATTTCAAAGACATGTTTCAATTGATTAAGTGTTAATCTAGTATAACGGTAATGGGGAACTAAATAATTGAATATGTGTACAACCATTAAAGCTTATCATTGATATATCGGCGTTTGAAAGACGGCCTTGTTTGACGACAAGATGTGTATAAATTGGTGTTTAGGTTTTACAGGAGTTAATTCACTGTGTGTTGACTCGTTGAAGTCTTGTGTACTTTTGTGCGAGACAGCTTACACGAGATAGCTAGCACACCTTTCCCAGTTAGTTGTGCGTGGGCCGGTGACATCGAGATTGTGCTCATGGATTGTTACCATCCCTTTTTCTGTGTGCGTAATCGCTATCGTGTCATCGCCACTGTTACAAGTTCCCACGCATTCATTTCCCCTTAACACACGCCCTACACGACACTGCCCATTACTGCGTTGTTGATTTTCGTGTTTGTTCTATTCAAAATGTTAATAAAGATTATATTCCAGCTGATTCGAGTTCACGACATCCCGATGTACATGTACACTCATGAAATGGATGGGTAACCAATAGTGACCAGGTAGAGTGAGTGAGTTGCGTTTAACGCCGCTTTTAATAGTATTCCAGTTATATCACGGCATGTCAGCTTAATGTGTGAGGAAAGCCCGAAGTGATGCAGGTCTCAGACGTTTATCTCTTCGGTGAAACCCACGAGCGGGTATGGCGCTGACAAACCTAGCAAATCATTTGGGGCGAATCAGGATTCGAATCCACAATCATAGGTTTCTGGCGTGCCCAAGGGACGCAGCTCTGCACAGCGAATCACGGCGCCTTAAACGACTGGTCCACCTGTGCCCCCTCGAGTTAACAAGAATATGAGGTACTGATTCTAGATCGTAAACTTGAATAATGGTTGACAAAACTTTTTTAAGAAATAGCCCCGCCATATCATGATTGGAGACAACGAGACTGGTCACTTTATGACCACGATGGGGATCGAACCCTTTTCTTCAGATTAGGGGGCGGTCGGGTAGCTTAGTTGTTAAAGCTCGTCACGCCGAAGACCCGGGCTCGATTCCCGACATAGATACAAAGCCCATTTCTGGTGTCCCCGTCGTGATATTGCTGGATTATTGCTAAAACCATACTCACTCACTCATTCTTCGGATTAGATGGTGGTGGGGCACCTGATGGTCAAAGCGTTCTTTCTTCCCGCCCCAGACCCAGGTTCTATTCCCCAAGCGGGTACAATGAGAAAAGCCCATTTCTGGTGTCATCCGTCATGATATTGTTGAAATATTACTAATAGCAGCGTAAAACCGTATTCACTCACTCACTCTTTGGTGGAGAGCGAACGCTACGCCATCGACCGCGATCGTGAATTCATGAATATCCGACTTTCAACAAACAGATATCATCTAAATGTAAACGATACCAAAGAAATCTGGTTATTTAATTTATGTCACTATTTCTCTCTTCGCGCTCTGTGGGAACTATAAAGAAGCAACTGAAACGCATTCGGAAACCCGAGACAGGTGGCATTTGCGTGATATTAGAAATACAAATATTAATGAAATTAATAACAACACGACGTTTATGTTGCGGTGAGATCAGATAGTGGAGACATTTAATTAAGTGTAAATCGCAAAATAAATGAACACGAAATATGGAATATAGAATTCCTTGTAACAGAAACCACGTTAATCTGGAATGTATGTTTAATCGTTGGGATTTACAAATTGCCTAAAAACAAATGAAGAAAACTGGGCGTCAAAAGAAAGAATAGGTCGAGTTCCATGATCGTTAAAAAATATAAAGAAGAGGTTTTGTTGTGAACTATAATATAATCTTGGGAGGGATAACAAGTGATTGATCAACCACAGTTTGAATGAAATTGTGCAATCACAGGTAATGTAAGCTCAAGGTAAACAATGGTGGGGTAAGAAATTTCATTTTCAAAAGTTGTCTAAAATGTCACCCAAAAATTGTCAGGCACACTACAAGTTCATTGTCGACACAGTTGCCTTCAATAGCGTGTATGACCTCCAGCTGCCTCAATGCCTGCTGTGATACGCCGCCTCATCGATGACGTCAGTCTTTTGATGACATGGACTGGAATCCGTTGCCACTCGTCTCTCAGGGCCTGCTGCAATTCTCGTCTGTCGCCGGGAGGCTGATGGCGTGCTCTAATCTGTCTGTCAAGATGGTCCCACAGATGTTCAATAGGATTCCTATCGGGTGAGTGGGCAGGCCAGGGCAAAACGTCAACGTTCTGCTGGTTTAGAAAGTTCCGAGTCAGTCTTAAGTTTGGGGCCTTGCATTGTCGTATTGAAACAATGTCCCCTGTTGTTGGTTTTGTAAGAACGGAAGCACAACTGGCTGCAACACTTGGTCTCTGTACTGCACAGCGTTCAGGTTTCCCTGTTCAGGTTCATCAGTAAACAGCTCTCTCTCTCTCTCTCTCTCTCTCTCTCTCTCTCTCTCTCTCTCTCTCTCTCTCTCTCTCTCTCTCTCTCTGGTTTTTGGGTCACATCCAATTTTCAAGTGTATACTTGAAACGAGTGGACTTTCTTTGATATCTGGGCAAGCGGAAGCGAGGTCAAAGTTCACGAGTTTCCGTACAATGGTATGTATCGAGAATGAGTGTGGTATTTTTTTATTACCCACTTTAAATATATATTATTAGTATAATTACATGACAAACCAAACTGAAACCGGTTGTAAATCTGGTTGCGCATGAATATTGATATTTGCCCAAATATGGTCATTGTTGACATTTTTATGCATACGCATTAACAAAATGTTCCTCCCGTACTTGTGTGTGCAAATATGACAGCAGCAACGCTCAATATCTTTTTTAGATTTTCTTCAACTTATGAGAATTCAAGAGCCAAGTTTTAGTACTCAGTACAACTGTAAGAAAACTTTCAAAGTCAAACAGTGCCGCACTTTACATCTCGGGTTCCCAGCTGTGCAATCAAAATGGTTCGGCCTTCTTGATCTGTCATCTGAATTCATATCGTGTCCGTACCATTTTGAAAGGGACATTCAGAGTGCTCCCCAACGATGTACGACTTCGTAGAAGTGGCAACTCGAGTCTGCTTGCTGGTCAGTGACAGCTTCAAGCGAAGGGCAAGGTTATTGAAATAAGAGAAAGAGAACTGTGATAGACAGCGTTTTACGCAAGAGATCAATAAAGAATGTTATAGTTCACATTTGTGATGTTTCGGGGTACAAAATCAGAAGTCAGGCACACTTCCTTGGAGTTCTAGGGGCGGTCGGGTAACCAAGTGGTTAAAGCGTTCGCTCGTCACGCCGAACACCCGGGTTCGATTCCCGACATGGGTACTAAGTGTGAAGCCCATTTCTGGTGTCCCCCGCCGTGATATTGCTTGAATATTGCTAAAAGCGGCGTAAAACCATATTCACTCACTCACTCCTTGGAGTTCTCGAATGATTTGTATCGGAGCTGCTAACTTTGAGTCATCAATCTGATCGTGCAGTCGTGTATGTTCATTCATAAACAAACACATTCGTAAACAGTCACACAAAATACGCTTCGAAGGGGACACTCATGGCACAATCGAGGCATGCAACGTACGTCTAGATATCTGTCCAAATAGTTTAAACTGACTTCATTTCACGACGCTTAGCCTTTTACACTAAATCAAATTGAAAGTCGCGAAAGTGGTCAGGTGATCCCAATCACAGACCACGATCTATCGATCTGTAGCCGTAAATGGCGAGTGGATACAGCTCGATTATATAATGTCTGTAGCAGCTCTATGGATAACTAATATATAGTGTTTGTAGCTGACTCTTGTCTTCATGAGATTCCTTCCATTCTGTCAAGTGAGAGAAAATTTGTAAAAAGTTATTTGAATGAAAGTTGTTCCAATGAGACGGAGGTCACGCATTCGTCACCACTCGCCCCTTTCCGTTACCTGCAAGAAGACTCGTTCCCCTGCCGTTGAATGTTCTGTGCGAAAATACGACAAACCAATCAGAATGCGCGTATGATTTCGAGTTCTTTGTCAAATAATCCCTCAGAAATAATTTTTGATTTTACATATGTCTTGCACCTAAACATATACCCTAGACACACTTAAATGTGTTTAATCATACTGTATAATTCCGCACGTCCCGATGTGCTTTAAATTGCATCTGAAATATATATAATATTTGGGGAAATATGTGTGAACCATTACGCAACAAGTTTTAAGCTATGCCCGTTTGCGCTAAGACGGAACCCAGTCGCAACAATGGCCACGAGAGGTGCACGAGTCGCTATTCGGCTTGTCCCGGAATAACACGAGATGGTCACGAATGGGAGGTCACGGTTATCCAATCAAAACGAGGTCAACCTTGCACCATGGATTTAGTATCACAACGTGTGTTATAATTTTTCTAACCTGGCAGTTGTTTGTTTGTTTGTTTGTTTGTTTGTTTATTGTTTAACGCCGCACTCAGCAATATTCCAGCTATGTGACGGCGGTCTGTAAATAATCGATTCTGGACCAGACGCTCCAGTGATTGAAATCTTGAGCCTCGATCTACGCAATTGGGATATGATGACATGCATCAACCAAGCCTGACCAAACTGATAAGCATGGTCGCCTTTTACGGCAAACATTGGTTGCTGAAGACCTATTCTATCCCAGATTTTCACGGGTCAACCTGGAAGTTAATTTATGATGATATATTAGTCGTTTTTATGGCGTCATGGGTGAGTGAGTTGGTTAGTGAGTGAGTTAGTGAATTTGGGTAAACGCCGCCTTGGGGATTATTTCGGTAATATCACGTTTCGGCTTAATGTGGGCAAAAAACCTCGGTATATACATGTACTTTTAGCACCAGTAGTGACGTTCAAGACAGACTGGCATTCCCTCTGCAGAGTTGCCTTCCTTGGGAGTACCAGGATCCCTTGACCAAATTGTTTAACGTCTACAACCTGGGAATCATTATCACTTTATCTGATATCAGTTAATCAGACTAAATTATTCATTCACTCCACCTGTACCAAATGCATCCCCCCTCCCCCCCTCCCCTATTATATATGACCACTCGCATGGGCGTAATGGAAAAACATGGTAACAGACTGTCTTAATTCTCAGATCATTGTAACTGCGAGTTTTGATTGGCAGAAATAACGTCGTGACGTCACCGCAAGAGACTCGGGGAAATGACGAAAGACATTTAATCCATAGCCCATAATATTATTCTTCAGCGTCTGACAGACATAAAACGAAATAGTTGTACTAATAATCTGCGATTGAAGTGTAGCTGTCAAGTAGCACCCAAAAAAAGTAGACATTTCATTCGTGATTGACACCTCAATAGTTAATTCTACGGCCGCGGCGTAAGAACCGTGTCTGATTTCACTTGTCAGCTACATGAGATTGAAGTGTCCGTTTATTATTGCAGAGGCTCGGGTAAGTCTTAACAAGAAACGCCAGTCGCGTCTGGGCCTCAAACTTATAAAATGAAAAGAAATCTACACCTTTAAATGACATGAGCTTGAAATGAAAATGAACGATTTTAATATCAAATTAGTTTTCATTAATATAGAATGAATATCATATTCGAAGCCAAGACGATTCGGGAACATGTGAAACGTAATCAGAGTTATGTTTCGGATCTGTGTTGATGAGGTCGTGTCTTTCTCTTAGAAGTGTCATGTCAAAAGGATGAGATGAAATTGTCGGATATAAACTTGGAGGACACGGTGACAATGTTTAGAATATCGGACAGTGAGCAACGGCAGCCAATGTTACTTTGGAGGAAGATGAGTAGGTGATGATCATCATCATTATCATCACGATGATTGCGATCATGTTAAAGATTGATGATGATAATAGCGAATATCATGAAAACAAATTTAATTATATAAATGGTGATAACGAATGAAACAATATTGATTATTATACTTTTACATAGACTGCAATAATAATACTGACCATATTGATGATGATGATGATGATGATGATGATGAATGTTATTATGATTGTGATAATGATTATGATACTGCAGTCACATAGAGGGAATATTGCTTTTGACAACAAACACACAAACAAACAACACATTAACCTCAAGGGGCTAATCTCCATGGACCATAAACACCGTCCTGGTATTACAAAACATACCGATTTATAAACTTTTAATGGTTGAAAATATATTGTTGAGAATCAGTTGTATATTCCCCAAAACAATATGTCGAAATAATTATATGTTACTCGATAACCTTGGTAATCACCAGATGAAAGACATTTCCAAAGTCACCTAAACTGTTTAAAAACTGTTGGTAGAATTTGCAGCATACATTTCAAATTGGTATTTTCTAAACCGGCGGGCTTAAGAAAACTGGATTGACACAAAAAATATGACAAACGTTGTCCTCACTAGTCTGAAAACAGTCGCAAAAAACAGCAAACGTAAGCTCCAAATCACAGCTATGACACCCGTATCAAATACATCGAATAACCATTTCTTGTTGGTTTCATATTTGGCCACTATCAACATGGCTCTTACTTTCTTTTACCCGGCAGTTTATATGGTAGTTTGTTTGTTTGTTTGTTTGTTTGTTTGTTTGTTTAATTACAATATATGCAATATTGCAGCTATATGACGGCGGTCTGCAAATTATCGAATCTGGACCAGACAACCCAGTGATTGACATCCTGAGCATCGATCCACGCAATTGGGATACGATGACATGCATCAACCAAATCAGCGAGCCTGACCACCCCATCCCTTTAGTCGCCACTTACGACAAGCCTGTGTTGCTGAAGACCAATTCTAAGAACATTCATGAAAATATATTTAGGTTCGCATGTCACAAAAACTATGGCTAAGTCATATATACATAACATGTACATGAATGGTTGCGCAAATAGTGTATTCCATCGCCATTATCTCACAAGACGAATAAATGAAATATTAACAAAGTGCACAACTAGCTTTATGTGAATGATACGAAAACGAGATTAGAGATGTGAGTTAGACACCTTTTGTGATGCATGGCGGCGAAGATTTCACGAGACAGTAAGCGGCTGGACCCGAGATTAACGTCCGCTAATCCAATAGATTAGCAGTATAATGCATGGACTGTCGAGAGCCTGGCTAAACGCCGCGCCATAGCTGGTCACCTTGAGCGCAAGGCAACCACAGATTCGCCGGGGTCCGGTAAATTATTCAGACAATGCGGACTCGTTTGAGCGCAAGAAAAATTGGTCTTTCGCGTGTTCCCACGATTGTCGCAGAGCGAGATACACGAAGACTGTGCGTACCTGACACTGGGTTCCTGGGGACACGACATCAGCTTAGGGGGAGGCGACAGCGGAGCATGCTTCAGTAGGCTCCAACTCGGGAGCTATCGGACTCCGATGGGCGCGTATACTTGTAACATGAGTGATACGAGAACTGCGCCTAGTTCCACAAGGTAACTTAGCTCCGCGACTTTATCTCTTAAAGTATCTCTGACAGATCGACAGAGCGCTACGATCGCTTTGAAGAACAGAACGAAACATTGTATTTATGTCAGTGTGAATATGTTTTAAGCCGCTTTAAGCACTATTCCAGCAATATCAAGGCGGGGGACACCAGGAATGGGCTTCACACATTGTACCCATGTGGGGATCGAACCCGGGTCTTCGGCGTGACGAGCGAACGCTTTAACCACTAAGCTACCACACCGCCCCGTAAACTTTTACCAACTTGTTCCTCATTTAAGGTAATCGACAGCACGGTGGACGACGGGGGTTGGGTGTTGTTATCGATGTTAATTTGCATGTGAACTTAGGATGTAACGAACAGATTTTGTGTCTCGGCGTTCGTTAAACCCGGTGGTTCTTTTCTATGTTTCAGTTTATATTTTAGTTGAATTGACCAAAACCAGAGAGACCCTTCCTAACAGTTAATGGCGATTTGACGCCGCTCTTGGAAATGCCCTGGTCATACCACGGCAGATGACACCAGACATGGGCTTCACACACTGCATACCCATGTCGGTCTTTGTCGGTTGGTGTCGAGTACTAGTTTATTTCCGGATTTTAGGACACAAGGGTAGGCAACTCTAACCACGCATCGCCATGAAGACATGTGCTTTTAGGCTACACACACACACACACACACACACACACACACACATTTAAATAACTAAGCATTCAACAGATATTCCATGTACGAGTGTGCACAGATTTGCATTCTAGCAGCCATAAAGAAATGACTTGCCTGACCGAGTACAGAAAGTTAACCACGCCACACTCAGTTCCGCACCAAATGTCACCTACTTGAAAATATCTGTGGTCACATTCAGCATAAGTTATCCTGTTAAAAAAGACAGCACTAAATATAGAAATTCATTGCCAGTTGTAATTACTGGATGGATGTACATTTCAAAAACATAAAAGTCTTCAATCTGCACTCCACGAAAAGCTGCTTGTTGAACGACAGATTCTGATTTGGTGTAGTGGAACCTGGACAGCTAGTGGCCGTTCCCACCTGCATCCGGTGGCAAGCCTAGATATTGTTTCATTCTCCCTATGAACAGTGGGGTGGTAGTGATGGCGTGTGTGTGTGTGTGTGTGTGTGTGTGTGTGTGTGTGTGTGTGTGTGTGTGCAGGGGAGGGAGGGGGGGCGGGTAGGGTACAGTTGGCCAAAATCGTCTCAGGCGCTGCAATTTGCTGCGTAGACGTGCATCATTGGGCATACCGGAAGCCTATGATTGGCTTGGATTCCGGTTTGCCATTATTGTGTTTTTTATAGGTTTGTCAGCACCATTACCGTACTCGTGGGTTTCACCAATGTGATATACGTTCAAGACCTGCATCACTTCGGGCTTTCCTCCAACATTAAGCTGACACGCCCTTCTCCAACTGGAATTAGGTTTAAAGCGGCGTTAAACCCAACTCAATCAGTCATATACGGTGACACACCCAGAACAAGTCCAACTCATGTCATCTTGATTTTCTTAAACATTCTTCAACAACGAACGTGAATACAAAATTGCCAAAAAAGAACTGACATCAAGTTTGCATGTAAAAATACAAGTCGCCAACGGCTTATTGAAATGTGTACTGATGTCTATTTCAGCTTGAAAAGGAGGTGCAAATGCGTTTCATGATTTTATCGAATAATACACGTGTGACATTTTCACATTTAATCAGTCAGTTTAGTCCCCCGAACACTCAGAATATCTCTTTCTAACGTTGAGTAGCATACATATCAATGCTCACCTGTGAAGATCCGGTGTAGAATAGGTCTACAGCAACCCATGCTTGCCGAAAAAGGCGACTATACATGTCGTTAGAGGTGACTTACGGGATTGGGTGGTCAGGCTCGCTGACATGGTTGATGCATGTCATCGTATCCCAACTGCGTGGATCGATGCTCATGATGTCAACCACTGTATTGTCTGTTCTAGAGTCGATTATTTACAGGCCGCCATCATATAGCTGGCATATCGCTGAGTGAAGCGTTAAACAACAAACAAACAAACATGTCAATGCTAGAGAAGTGTATAATGATGATGATGATTAGGAGGAGGAGGAGGAGGACAGCTTTTACAAATGGCGACTAGACGTATACTGTAGCGACACCCACAACAGGCCTTGTTCGTGCTAATGATATGCAAATAAACACGAATCGATTTCGAAACGTCGATTGGGTGTCGTTTCAACAGAAATAGATATATGCACTACTTAACGTTCACTGTGCCTTGTCTGGATGACTGCATGTGGACAGTATATTAACAATACGTCTTCAACGAAAATAGCTACAACAAACACCTGACTTGCACGTGTAATTTTTTTACGAAAACGGAAAAATATATAAATCACGAAAAAACACATTTCATTTGATTCATGGTGACTGCAGTCCGCACTCACCATCCCTCATACAACCTCCGCGGTCTAAAAACAATCTACAAATATACATGCGTTTCTCTATAATTAATCTCAACCACAACAGATTCTAGTTTTCCCAGCGTCAACTCACACCTGTCCGAGATGAGGACTTTTATTTCACCACTGACAGGCGACAAGCCCACGATTGTATCAAGCTGACGGAGCCAGCACGCCTCAGTGAATGCACAAGTCAACATGGGCCTTCTTACATCTTCAGTGGGAGGGGAGGGGGGGTTGAGCACATCCCGACCAGGTGAACAAAGGTGACAGGGTACAGTCCTACCGTGGGGGATATCATAGGGGAAATGGTTAACATTTTTAATTTGAAAATATTTTATTGTAGAAAATCAAATGTACTAGGCACAACTAACACACCTTCGGGGCCTACACCTATATACATTGTGTGAATGTATAAAAATAAATTGTGCATTAATTTTTGTAATTAAAGATTTTAAAATAACATAACATCCTATGATTAATAATGGCGATACGGACACTGTCACTTATGGAGTTAATTTGGATACCAAATATAGGTTTCATTTATTATTTTGTTGTTTTAAACAGTCTAAAGTTGTTTTTTGAAGTTATCGTTTCACTTAGTGTTCCTTCTTTCATATTTCAAAAATAAATTGAGATAATATATGCAATTAAATCATGTGTCATACTTTTTTTAGCTTGTTTGAACAAAGATTAATGAAATGAAAGTTCTAGACATATTATTTCTCTCTTTGATGATTCATATATCATTATTTGTATGATATAATATCATATTTTATTCTAATCTGTCACTGTCGTATTTTTTTTATTGGATATACTGATGAATGATATAACATTTTTTTATAAAATAACATTCGTCCAACTCTAGTTAATCCACAGTATGTGTAGTCTGTGGACCAGCTTAAGGCAATCGCTACATTGTACATGCATAACATACCGTCACAGTAATACTATAACAATAATATTCATAATAATGATAATGATCCTTTTTTACCGTCTTCACCATGCTTGTGGTTTTGACACAGAAGTCCATCCACGGTACAACCCAGAATATGCCGAAGAAGTCATGGAAAATGATAAATACAAAATTCTTTGGAATAGGCCCGTATACAGTCTCAGACCTATCCAGGCCAACAAACCTAATCTTGATAAACCATTTATATCGTTGGATTTTCTGTAGAAACTAATGTGATTCACATGATTAAGGAAAAACATTACAACAATGCGGACCTCGCCTTTGAGATGTCATGCTTGCATCTCAAGTACTAAGTTGTCCGACTCCCCATTGTTCTTGGTGCCTTAGGTTTCGTACCTCCCAATCTGTTGACTGACATTGGGAGAGTACCCGGGTTTGCTACCAGGAATACAGCCTACTGACATTCTTCACATTCTTCACATTCTCCGAAAAGTTCTCGGTGGATTCGACTTGGCAGCGCTTCCTGGGAGAAGTCCCATTTGCTGTCTGGGTTGCGTGTAGAAGGGGCAAGGGCCCTGAGCTGATGATGAGCCTAACCAGTCTGACTGTGCCAGGATTACCAACATCCTCTTTGCTGCATGTATTTATTTTAATTTGTATAATAATAATAATAATAAGAAGAAGAAGAAGAAGAAGAAGAAGAAGAAAGATGAAGAAGAAGAAGAACGACATATAATTTTTTTAAGATATTTATTATTATTATTATTATTATTATTATTACTGTGACACGGGATATAGAGGAGAACATCAAGACAAACAGATAGGGGCTGTCCATTTCAGCACCTGGGAGTGACATGCTAACTGACGGCTGCTGTCAAGCATTCGGGCAGTTCTAGACCGTCCAACACAAGTGGCGTCCACCCAGCCCGGAGATGTGGACGAGGGACGCTGGATTACGGGGGTGTCAGAAGATGGACGCGTACACCGGCTGTAACACGACATGGGCTACGACTGTACCAAGGGTCAACCAGTGTACGTGTGGACGAGAAAGCGCTTTTATTTGCACAACCGTATGATAGATCGATGTCAACATACTAGACCTGTCTTTTGTGACAATCATGATATATGTGATTGATAATTATACATGAACAGTCAACTTACAATTAATTATTATCAAAAATCAATTTCGGAAAATAAGGCTTCTCTTTGCAATGCTATTGTTTTCGGTTATCCATACACGAGAGTAGATACGCTTTATCTTATTCGTGAAGAACATTTTGGACATATATTGATGATGCTTTTATTGAATCTAAATCGATGTATCCAATAATCAAGAGAACATGGTATATATTGATATTTGTCAAGTCGTTGTGGCGCCATGATTGTGAAATTGACAATTTAAAAATATTATTAGAGATCAACTGCATCATTAAATGTCCTATCATCCTAATGTTCTTTTATCCGTTACTGGATAGAATACTTTCTAAATACCCCTGTAAAATGGTTACTCGGCACATACTGTTATAAGTTCATATAAAACTGCGTTGTTATATCATTAATTTATTTTCTGATAAAAAACATTTTTGTCTGTTTACAAAGGAAAAAAACTCAAATTCAAATACGGAAATGTATGACCTAATGACGTATTTAGTGACGGTTACATGAAAACAGTTATTTATCCATCCTTTCAGTTGAATCCTTCTTTATACATCATATAAGATAACTCAGTATTTGCGATTGTCAAACCATGGACATCACAATGCCTTTATGCCAATTTTCATCACGCATTGGTGAAATCTTAAGTATTTTTCAATATAACATCGATATCGTTAATAAACACTCCTGGAAGTTGTGACAAAATTAATATATGCATATCAAGGGATAGTGCATAATATTTTTGTCATGTGTTATTAGTAGTTCAGTTAACAAGTATCTTTTAAACCATGCAACTTCTGAAGAAAGCATTGCATGTACGGTGGTTAATGTTTTGGAAATGTAATATGGTTAAATTCGTTACGTTTGAATTCAAGACAAAATCAATAAATATGAACTATTAAAAAATTTCAGTGAATTGCTTTCAGGTTCCAGTCATATATATAAAGAATAATCATTTTCAACATGACACCTTTCCTAGTACCAAACACAATTCGTAACCATGTATTTTATTCATGCAATTAATAAAATATGGAATTCGTTATTTAAGACGTTCTGGCACGAACACTGTAAAGGGCTGTCAGGAGTAACCTGTAAATCTCGACCTGTCGTTGTAAATATACGGACGTAAGGGTCAGGATGTACACGTATGATTAGTTTACATGTAATGAACGGCAGGGAAAGGTGAGTCATCAATCACAACTGTCAGCCAGGATGACTGACGTCCAGGGTTGTCACACACAGATGTACATTTCGTTGTGTACACGCTATGTGTGCTACACGGCCTAGCTACAAACCGTGTATGTTACACATCTTTTTCATTATATAAATATTCTCATATCGATATACGTAATAAAAAGGAAGGAAGTTGGTTAGAATCGTACTTTTTCCTGTTTGTAGAATTTTATGTGGAATTAATAAACTTTTTGTATAGATTTTCATTATTTCAGTGTATAAATAGTAACCAATTTGGAAAATGTAAGTTTACTTCCTTTGTAAAAGTATCATTAAAATTTGAATGTGAGATATGTTTATTATATTTTGATATTTCTCACTTTGAAAATGTTTCTATTTATACATATTGAGTAGACGTTGGTCTGCTTTATAGGTTTATGCAGAATTTGGCACAAAACTGTCAACTATATTTTAACACTTATGACACAATTAACGTTTGGGATAAGTGGTTAAAAAATAAGAGAGATGTTTCCTTATATAAGGAATTGTTAATGTTTAGACATTTGTAAACTACTGGGGAAAAGAAAGTAAATACTTGAAAACTGAATTTGACCTAAATATAGTTAGCTTTAGTGCCATACATATGTCTAGGCGAAACTCTATGCTTGGCAGTCACCTTTGGATGACCTTGAACCATTAAGACTGTTATGTAGAAATACTTATATCAACGTCTTCCAGCAGATCCTGACAGGCCAGCGCAGTTTGTCAGGACTTGTATCAATGTCTCAATCGTGTATTATGTAATCAATCAAACACGTTTGGGCAAAAGAAAACAGCCCATAGAACAATATCAAAACAATGAATTCGAGACAATTTAAAAATGAAATAAAAGGCCATGTGTCTTTTCTGTCAATTTGATTCGTCAGTAAAGAAATGTGATGAAGATGCATTAATCACCGAATTATGTGCATTAATCATTGAACTGTATCCATTAAAATTGATATGGGAAAAAGCATTTGTTAATTCAGGTATGGAATACAAAATTAGCATCACATCGGCAATATTTCCCACATTTAGCTTCTGATTTCTTTAGATGTAATAGTAAAAACGTTGTCTGGTAACACGGAAGTGACTCTCTACTTTTCTTTGACAACACGGCGGTAAAACTTGTTTCTTATTTGTCAACATGGGAGTGAATAAAAGTCTTGTATTTGTCAACACGATGATGCAACAATGCGCTTATTTTTCAACACGATGAAGCAACCAGTCTCGTGTGTGTCAAGACGGTACTTCAACCACATATCTTATTTGTCACCACAATGATGCAACTATGCGCTTATTTTTCAACACTGTGATGCAACTAGTCTCTTATCAGTCAACACAGTGATGCAAAAAACTCTTATTTGTCACCCAGGTGATGCAACCAGTCTCTTATTTGTCCCCAAGGTGATGCAACCAGTCCCTCATTTGTCAACAAGATGAGGCAACCAGTCTCTTATTTGTCACCAAGGTAATGCAACCAACCTCTTATTTGTCACCAAGGTGACGCAACCAGTCTCTTATTTGTCAACCCGGTGGTGCAACCAGTATCTTATTTGTCAACACAGTGATGCACAAAACCTCTTATTTGTCACCAAGGTGATGCAACCAGTCTCTTATTTGTCAACACGGTGGTGCAACCAGTATCTTATTTGTCAACACGATGAGTCAACCAGTCTCTTATTTTCCCCAAGGTGATCCAACCAGTCTCTTATTTGTCACCAAGGTGATGCAACCAGTTTCATATTTGTCAACACGGTGGTGCAACAAGTCTCTTATTTGTCAAACGGCGATGCAACCTGTCTTTTATTTGTCACCGAGGTGTTGAAATCAGGTTCATATTTTTCACACAGACGGTGAAATCAGTGTCTTATTTGTCGACATTGAGGTGAACAGTCTTATTTGTCACCAAGGTGCTGAAACTCCTATTCGTCGACACGGTAATGTAATGTTATGTACCAGTCTTTCATTTGTAACCAATGTGTTTGAAACCAATCTCTCATTGGTAAGCATGGGAGACCACAGTAGAATTCCTTTGCCATCTGATAGAACAGATTTGCCTTCTTGGAAGAGGACAGGTTAGATGTTTCCATTGCTTGACTGTTGTTTAGTGTCTAGCTGATAGCGGTGAACCCAGGCTCATCCATGGTTACAAATCGCTCAACAAAATGGGTCTGCTTTAAATTCTTGCGAGAGATGAAAAACCTGGAGTGTTTCTGATCAGGTGTCGGGATCCTTGGATCCCTCCGTGCTGAAACCTTTGACATGCCCAGTTCATTCTCCAGAAGGTTCTCATCGCTCTCATGAAACATGCCTCCTGTACTGTCGTGTGGGGATAATTATCATATAATGTATAAAGATGTTCCTTAGTTGTGGCAGTTGCAGATGTTCTTGATCTTGGATCATCTTCGAAGATGCCTCCTTCCCTCCTCTGCCCTCCTCTTAACAGTAGCAAAGGAAGGAGCATTAACCCTAAAGTTGACACCATGCCCGCATGGGAGGTCGATGCGATGGCGCGATACAGTGACATGATGGAGGGATCCTATGCATGTTATAAAATTAATAACACATAGGATTCTTTCAAAAATAAATCAAAATAAACTGAACGTGAATTAAATTAAAAAGGTAATATAATTATTATATTACAATAACATGACCTGTAGCATATCAAGTAAAATCTAAATTTATGTCAATGATTGTCTCTTTGAATAGTTTCTGAAATAAAATACAGTAAATGTGTAGAGTTGGGCTGTAAGGCACGCGGTAATATTTGGTATTTTTTACGGATATTTGCGATGTGGAGGACTCCTGTTGGCTTGTTTCATTGATATGGAACAGATTAATTTATTCTTAAGCAGTGAGTTGGGTTTAACGCCGCTTTTAACGGTATTCCAGTTATATCACGGCGTGTCAGCTTAATGTGGGAGGAAAGCCCGAACCGATGCAGGTCTCACACGTTTACCACTTCGGTGAAACCCACGAGCACGGGTATAGTGCTGACAACCCTAGAAACATAATCGGGGCGAACCGGGATTCGAAGCCACAATCATAGGTTTCTGGCGTGCCCAAGGGACGCAACTCTGCACAGCGAATCGCGGCGCCTTAGACGACTGGGCAACCCGTGCCCCGAGATACTTGATGATAGCGGGGTAGCCAATTTCGTCCATTTCCATCAACAGAGAGTTCCTTGTCAGAGTGATACCCGGAGAAATAAGCTTCCTCGTTGTGTGTTTGGCTCAAATGCAACCAAGATCCGGGGTAGAATAGGACTTTAGCAACCCATGCTTGCCATAAAAGGCGACTATGCTTGTCGTAAAAGGCGACTAACGGGATCGGGTGGTCAGGCTCACTGACTTGGTTGATGCATGTCATCGATCCCAATTGCGTGTATCGATGCTCATGATATCAATCACTGGATTGTCTGGTCCAGGCTCGATTATTTACAGACCGCCGTCATATAGCTGGAATATTGCTGAGTGCGGCGTTAAACATAAAACCAACCAACCAATCAAATGCAACCATGTAAGCGTGGACAGTGTTGTGCTTATTGCATACAAACGGTGTACTATACGTACCTCGACGTTGGGCTCAAAACTTTTCAGCCACTCTTCCTCTAAACACGGGAATAAGCGAGTCTTTTATCTAACAGCAGGGGTGTGAAACAAGTCTGTTATTTGTCAGCACAATAGAGAAACCAATATCTTCTTTTTCAACACAGGAATGAAACCTATCTCATATTGACAATACTGGAGGTAAAACCAGCCTGTCATCTTATCGTATAAAGTACGCGGGTATGACAAAATCGATGGTGAGACATCGTCAGCAATATGAGGAGTGTAATCGATGGACCGAATTGCAGGAGTAGTGTCTGGAAGAAACAGATGAGATATAAGTGGTGAATCAGGCCGGCAGTCTCGTAGAAAGAATATAAGAAAGTGAATTAACGCCCAATATTATCTTATTTCAGTCGTATGAAGGACAGGTTGCAGTGACCCATGTCATCGGCGTGGACCATTCGAGTATGGAACTGACGTAAGAGCATCGTAGTTCGAATAGACGCGAGAGACGAACAGTGAGAGTGAGTGAGTGAGTGTGTGTGTGGAGGGTGGGGGTGGGGTGGGGTGGGAGTGGGGGTGGGGGTGGGGGTGGGGTGAGTGAGTGAGTGGTGGGGGGGGGGGGGGGGTGTGAGTGAGTGAGTTGGGTTAAACGCCGCTTTTAACAGTATTCCAGTCATATCATGGCGTGTCAGCTTAATGTGGGAGGAAAGATCCAAGTGATGCAGGTCTTAGATGCTTACCACTTTGGTGAAACCCACGAGCACGGGTATGGTGCTGACAAACCTAGAAACATAATCGGGGCGGACCGGGATTCGAAGCCACAATCATAAGTTTCTGGCGTACCCCTGGGACGCAACTCTGAATAGCGAATTGCGACGCCTTGGACGACTGGGCCACCCGTGCCCCCGCTTACAGCGAGGTTATATATCACCAACAACAACAATAACAACAAGGTACAACAACGAGGGTGCAGTACTCTTGCCAGAACTTCCAATGAACTTTTTATGCCGTTGGTAGAACCTGATGAAGAAATTTGCACGAACGGGACAAATGAATGTTATGCGAACCACCACCACCCCCCAACCCCCCCCCCCCCCACCCCCACCCCTCACACCCCCACCCCCCACCACCACCCCACACACACACATCTTCCCTCATCATGCCAACGTATCACACCAACCACCACCCTATCACTACCCCCACCCTCAAACACGGACATCAGAGGTCAAAATAGTGGACATACCAACGTATCACACCGACCACCACCCTCTCACTACCCCCACCCTCAAACACGGGCATCAGAGGTCAAAACAGTAGACATATCAACGTGTCACACGGACCACCACTCTCTCACTACCCCCACCCTCAAACACGGACATCAGAGGTCAAAACAGTGGACATACCAACGTGTCACACTGACCACCACTCTCTCACTACCCCAACCCTCAAACACGGACATCAGAGGTCAAAACAATGGACATACAAACGTATCACACCGACCACCACCATCTCACTACCCCCACCCTCAAACACGGACATCAGAGGTTAAAACAGTGGACATACAAACGTATCACACCGACCACCACCCTCTCACTACCCCCACCCTCAAACACGGACATCAGAGGTTAAAACAGTGGACATACAAACGTATCACACCGACCACCACCATCTCACTACCCCCACCCTCAAACACGGACATCAGAGGTTAAAACAGTGGACAATGACCAACAGATCCCCAAACAGATCTAAAAGAAGAGAATTTATGGATGTCAACTTCTTTATTGTGAGGAACACAACGTAAATGCTAACTCAGTTATCACCCGATGAAGGTGTAAGCATGGTCCGAAACGTTCCTTATGTGTATCACTTCCAAATGCCTTTCAAAGTCTTGAGATCTAAAAGACACATTTACTTGCATCAGTGTTAAAAGTACACAGGACAGGCTAACCCTTCTCTCAGTTGTTCCGAAATGAGTTCACATCTACATGAGAACAGAGTGTGGATTACGGTGCCCATGAAGAGTTCTACAATCCCCTAGCGGCAATCTGTACGAGTTGATCTTGTCCCGATATAAAGAACTTCAAGGAACTACTAGCTCATAAAAACGCATGTGGAAACAAAGCTGTATTTTTTTCTTCAATAAAAAGGACAGGACAATTGATCGGTCAAGATTAACTGTGCAGGGGATCGTCGTCACCTGTCCCATCACTTCTTAGAACATTCCAACCAATTAGTTCCATCTTCAGCCAAAGATTTGCCAAGACAGATTGTCCTTAGCTTCAATCTATTGGCCAGGTCTGTGGAGGTTTTCGCGATTCAAATGTATCATATTCACTTGTCTCGCTTGACGCTGGAGAAAATTGGCTCATGGACTACTTTTTCGATTGCTCCCCCTACGGGAATACTTTCCCCCTAATTAGAGCTTTGAATTGACCATCTCATTCTTTTTCTATGTCGCCCTTGTTATTTGAAATGGACAGTATTGTCGCGGTGACAGAGACGAGATTTATGTGGGAAGATCAGGGTCTGGAATTGGTCTGTTGCTCAATCGACGTCTTTGACTGCGGTGACATTGGAAACAGCAACAGTTTTTGTTGATACGGCTTACAAGGGCACTACTTTTTTTATATCGCCTTGTTTCACAACCCATCCAGCTCGACGTGTGCAAATCTATACGTGTACGAGGTAAATACTCGCGATGATGTGGTTGCTCTGAGGATCGGGAAGCTGCCTCCATTTGGGGTCGAAGCAAACGGGATCTCCTCTCACCGCTAGTCCTCTGCTGTGAATGTAATTTATGAATATCATTTCATTTCCATAAAAAAGCCATTACACATCCACAAAGGGCCCGGTTACCAGTTACAGCTGTTACGGTTGGATTCGTTAAATGAACGAAATTCATCGTAGAAGATATTATTAAACTAAAAATATGTTACTTAAATCTATTAAACACCCCAACATGTTGGAATATTTTGTCACTCTTGTTCATCTTAAGACGGGTCTAAAATTGTCCAAAAAAAGATTTCCCAGCTATAGCTCCATGTCAAAGATTCGAGCTTAGCGGAGATCGCGAGTTGTCTGCCCAGTTAGTGAGTGAGTTTGGATTAACATTATTTCAATTTTATCACGTCGCGTCAGCTTGATGGATGACAGGGGATCACACTGACGTTTACCACGAGTATAGTCAAACAGTGGATCACACACAGGGCAGATCTAGATTGGGCATGCGCACTCACGTCAAAGGGACGCCGATCTGCACTTCGGATCGAGTCATTATTGCACTTTAAACAATGAAATTAGATGAAATACTTTGTCAAAAAGCTCCATATTTTGATATAAAGATGAAACAGAAAGAGTGAGTGAGTGAGGGAGTTTGCTTTGAACAGGATTTTTGTAATGTCACGACGTGTTGCTTGATGTGAAAATATACGATCGCTGGTATGGTACTGACAAACCTAGAATGATAACCAGGTTGAATTGGATTCGAACCCGACGGCGTGATCATAGGGATGGCCATTCGTGACCAACTCGTGTTATTCCGGGACAAGCCGAATAGCGACTCGTGCCCCTCTCGTGGCCATTTTTGCAACCGGGTTCCGTCTTTGCGCAAACGGGCATACCTAAAACAATTGTCAACTCGTTGTGTAATGGTTCACACATATTTCCCCATATATTATATATATTTTAGATACAATTGAAAGCATATCTGGACATGCGGATTTATACAGTATGTTTGAACACATTTAACTGTGTCTTGGGTATATTTTTAGATGCAAGACACATGTAAAATCAAATATTATTTCTGAGGGATTCTTTGACAAAGAACTTGAAATCATACGCGCATTCTGATTGGTTTGTCGTATTTTCGCACATAACATTCATCGATAGGGGGACGAGTCTTCTTGCAGGTTACGGAAAGGGGCGAGTGGTGACGAATGAGGGATGGCGTCTTAAGTTCCTAGAACTTCGGAAGAAGGGCACCCGGTCCTATACAAACGTTTGCTGAGTTTTCGCAGTGTCCTGTACACACCGGGTGGAGTGCAGGTGGGGGTGGGGCCCTGATTGGCTGGGTAGCTTGAATTCAAGGATAATAGATTGATGGATATGGAATTCTTTTTTTTTTCACTCACATCATCATTACATGTTCGACAGTAATGTATAATCCCCACACGTGAGGTGGGGGTGAAATGGGGTTTAAGGTCACTTTCAAGATTATTGCTCTATTAAAGCGAGGTGCAGGCACGTGTGTGTGTATATATACGTGTATATGTGCGCGGCTGCTGGTACTACTCCGGACTGATGCCGAATTAAAGTGCAACACACTGAGATACCACGCCGCAGTTTAACATGAATACCCCACTCAGACACAGTATACTGACTCCGAGCCGACCAGTCCTTGTTTTAGCCCCTTAATGCAGAGCGCCAGGCAGGGTAACAACGAATATCACCTATTAACGTCTTTAGGTAGACGCGGTCGGGGATCGAACCACTGACCCTCCGCCCACCGGACAGACACTGAATCCACTTGGCCACTTCGGCGGTCCCCACACATGCAGATACACTTATTTCTGTTATGGTTTATTAATCTTGCAGCAGGGGGCACGGGTGGCCCAGTCGCCTGAGGCGCCGCGATTCGCTGTGCAGAGTTGGGTCCCTTGGGCTCGCCAGAAACCTATGATTGTGGGTTCGAATCCCGGTTCGCATAACATTCATTTGTTCCGTTCATGCAAATTTCTTCATCAGGTTCTACCAACAGCATAAAAAGTTCATTGGAAGTTCTGGCAAGAGTACTGCACCCTCGTTGTTGTACCGTGTTGTTATTGTTGTTGTACCTTGTTGTTATTGTTGTTGGTGGTGATATATAATCTCACTGTAAGCGGGGGCACGGGTGGCCCAGTCGTCTAAGGCGCCGCGATTCGCTGTGCAGAGTTGCGTCTCTTGGGCACGCCAGAAACCTATGATTGTGGGTTCGAATCCCGGTTCGCCCCAATTATGTTTCTAGGTTTGTCAGCACCATACCCGTGCTCGTGGGTTTCACCGAAGTGGTAAACGTCTTAGACCTGCATCACTTCGGGCTTTCCTCCGACATTAAGCTGAAACGCCGTGATATAACTGGAATAATGTTAAAAGCGGCGTTAAACCCAAACTCACTCACTCACTATCTTGCAGGAACACAGTTCGAATTGGTTGAGCCGCGTATGCAGGGAATATTATGGTCAATCGACTAACATACAAAGAGCTAAACAGTCTTGTTTTATTTTAGTTCCTCCATGAGACGGTCACGTAGTGTCGGAAATAAAGTTATGCTTAGTTTGATCGTTTGTTTATTTGTTTGTTGTTTAACGCCACACTAAGCAATATTTCAGCTATATGACGGCGGTCTGTAAGTTATCGAGTCTGGACCAGACAATCAATTGATTCTCATCATGAGCATCGACCCACGCAATTGGGATCGATGACATGCAGCAACCAAGTCAGCGAGCCTGACCACCCCTCTTACGACAAGCATAGTCGCCTTTTACAGCAAGCATGGGTTGCTGAAGACCTATCCTACCCCGGATCTTCATGTTTAGTTTGAAATAACTATAATTCTACAAGGGAACCCGCGACTGTAATAGAAACGCCGGAGTTCGTTAGGAAAGGTGATGAGTGAACCAGTAATTGGTGCGATTCGTTCATGAAATATATTGTGTTGGAATAATGAGAGATGCCATGGGTCGGTCAGACGTCTAAGGCGCAGCAATTCGCTGTGCTGAGTTACGTCGCTTGGGCCTGCCAGAAACCAAGATCGTGGATCATTCAGTTTGTTTGTTTGATTCTTGTTTAACGCCGTACTGTAAGTACGCGAGTCTTGACCAGACAATCCATTACAAACTAAGCAATCGAGATATGATTACATGCATCAGCCTAGGCAGCGAGCCTGACCACCCGATTCTGTTAGTAGCCTCTTACGACAGGCATGAGAGGCTGAAGACCAATGCTAATCGCAGGGAGTGGATCATTTGATCGTTTATGCTTCCCATATTAGTCGACGAAGCAATTCAAGAAAAAGGTTGCGTTGAAAAACAAGCTCCTCTCTGCGACATTCTATTCTCGGAGCTCTTTACAATCACTGCCACCAGCCACAGATCTCGACTTCTCGAGGCAGCCTACAACCATGCGTGGAGTGAACTCGCAACCGACAGATAGTTATGTTTGAAGTGAGTGAGTGAGTAAGTGAGTATGGTTTTACGCCGATTTTAGCAATATTCCAGCAATATCACGGCGGGGGACACCACAAATGGGCTTCACACATTGTACCCATGTCGGGAATCGAACCCGGGTCTTCGGCGTGACGAGCGAACGCTTTAACCACTAGGCTACCTGAACGCCCAGTTATGTTTGAAAACAAGCGATGACTGTCGTGATACCGTATGCTCTTACCCCTGCTACATTGCTCTGTTTGTTTGCAATTTGAATTTGACTGATTTGAAACTGATAAAACAAACAAACGTAACTTCATTTTCAAAATAGTCAATGAGTCGTTAACCCTTTTTCCAATTCTCTCTGATGGCATTCCCAGAGACAATCACAAAACTATAAATGTCTGTACATATGGGGTTATTGACCCTTGAAAATCCGGGGTAGAATAGGTCTTCAGCAACCCATGCTTACCATAAAAATGCTTGTCGTAAGAGGCGACTAACGGGATCGGGTGGTGAGGCTCGCTGACTTGGTTGATGCATGTCATCGTATCCCTGGAGCGTTGATCGATGTTCATGATGTAAATCACTGGATTGTCTGATCCAGTGTTGATTATTTTCAGACCGCCGTCATGTAGCAGGAATATTTCTGAGTGCGGCGTTAAACAACAAACAAACAAAATATATATGGTTAGAGGGCTAATTTCAAGAATCTTGCAATGGCCGCATGCACACTAGTGGCAGCGATGATACCGGATTGGTAGTCTGTCTTACAGACCCTGATACAAATATATATAAAAAACAGCCCATGTAAGTCTATAATGTTTGGCAAGTCTAGATCACTGCAGTATCTGAAAATGAAGAGAGTCACTGGGGTCCTTTTTATTATATTTTTATTAAGATAACTGAACAACTGTTTTTTTATGTACGATATGTTCATTTCAGAGACTAGATTTTAGTCTACCGGATTGGAAACGAAGGTGTCAGGTGCTGTGAGGAGCTTTGTACGACCATCCAGTGGGCTTCGTTTCCGGTTTAATTGAAGACTTCTTTCATTTAACGATAAAGACACGACCAGTATTGTACCACCAGACATTCAAACATACCACGACTGAAAGTCTCTTTTCATTGTCAATCCCTGTGTTAAATCGCCTCACGTTCTGTCAACCAATACAGTGTGTACGTTATTTTCTTAAATGTGCAAAACCAAGAATGTTATTTACTTGGCTCTTGAAACGTATACGGATTTATGAGTGTATATTACTGTTGAGTACTTGTCAATCAGTCTAACCATAGTGAATGGAGACAGGCATTTAACATGATTTCAAACCAAGCAGCGTTAGCACGTAGGCTCTCGTATTTCGAAGTGAATATAATTAAACTACTAAAAGAAAGACGGATTTCCACTCTAAAACTCCCAACCAATTATTTCACATCGTCTCAGCTGTATGCCTATGTGAGATTTGCGTTTGATGGGCTATAGCGTATTACGTATATCTTTGTTAAGTCGTAAATGCTGTGAATACAACCACACCAATTTCAACCATGGAATGGTTCTGTTGGCTAAACTAGCAGTTTAAGTGGAATAGCAGTCTTCTTCCCGAGCTCCATGGTAACCGGAAAGCCAGTCTTTGTTTTGTTTAATCACGGCGGAGAGATATCGACTTAAAATACAAACATAGAACGTGTGCACAGCCTCTACGTGATTCGCATAACAACATCGTCGACAGCCAAACGTGTGGCATGCTGGAAAGCAAAATCCACGTTTGTAGTTAGAAGGATTTTGAAGTGCCACGACAGCTTTTAACAAGTCACCTGATAACACGGAGGCAGGCAATGGGGCTGTAATTATTCGTTTTCCCTTTCAACAAAGTCTGACTTTTCGTTTCCCGCGATCCTTGAGGTGTCGTCTGCAACATCACGTGCACTGAACGTGCGGGAGCGGAAGCTGATCAAGACATGCGCAATGGATACCTCTTTGGTGCATGGAGGGCGGGTGGTATTTGCGATGTAAACACCGGTAACAAAGCATATTATCGAAATGAATTAAAGGTTCTTAGTTTTCTGAAATATGATATTGGTGGATAAACATGCTATTCTGTAGTTAAGTACCAGTTTAGAACTGGTTGACAACTAATTTCACGGACAGCACGTGTTTCCATTTATACTCGTCCAAGTTTAAACATACCAAACAAAACCATCATTTCGTTGAATGTCCTTCAGAGAAAAGAGGGTAATTTTGTCGCTCTCCTGAACCGGAAGTACTGTCCTACAAAACAATTTACTTTTTGACAGTCGAATTCATTATAAAAAGGAGATGTGTTTTGTCTGTCCAAAAAAGTTACCTGCATATTCGTGGAAACTAATTATTTTTGGACTAAGTTTTGTAACAGATGAATCATTCCAAACACTAATCACCCCTCCCCCACCCCAAACACATTCACACATATGTACACCATCCCCTGCCCCCCCCCCCCCCCCCCCCCCCCCGCCAATCCACCCCGCACACACACCAATCACCCATACACACATCAATCCCCCCTACACACACCAAACCCTCCCCCAACCGCCATCACCAATCCCCCCCCCCCCCCCCCCCACACACACACACACACACACACCCCAACTCATCCTGCCATTCACACACACACCAACGTATACATATCAATACCGGTTCCCTCTACACACAATAACCCTTCCACGCTTATACACCCCACCCCATACATACACCCAAATCCCCTACACACCCAGGAATCCACCCATACATTCACCACCACTCCCCTCCCCATTCGCAAAACGTTGCTCCATACCCACACCATTCCCCCCTACACACGCCATCCCCTCATACACAGACCACTCCCCCCAACAACCCCCCCCACACACACACACACACACACGCCCACAGACCACCACCCCCCACCCCACCCACCCACACACACACCATCCCCCCCCCCCCCCCCCCACACACACACACACCAATTCACACACATACATACCAGTCCACACATACAGACACCCCCTCCCCCCACCCCCACCCACCCATACACACACAGACATACACACACACACCAACCCCCCTACACACCAATACCCCTACAAATCAGTACCCTCCCCACACTTAACAGAAACTCTGAATATCAGATACTCGGCCCCTAAGCCAATGCACCTGAAATTGTTATATAACAATATGCTTCCTCATTAACTAGAAATGTTTTAAATCAAACATAGTTTAAGGCGTAATAACGTTACGTCCCGGAAGAATCTTTGTCGGGATTAAGGCCTATACCGTCACCCCTTTCTTCTTGAACCCTATATGATTCGATATATCTCCGATTGCCTTCAGGGCATCGCCATACATTCATATGCAAAACACACATATGATTTAGACATAAGAAAAAACATCAAGCATCAAAGAATCATATGGTTCGGAACATACACTCCCGGGCAGAAGAAAATTAGATTCGACCAAAACTTACAAACGTTACAAGGCTGAATGAAAACAGTATTCAATGGCATCATGCATGTAATAATCCTATGATACTCGTATCAAACACATCGAATAACTACTTCTTGTTTAGTTTATTTTTCGCCACCATCAAACATGGGTGAATACTTTCTTTTGCGCGGCAGTGTACATGGTGATTGCCAATTTGCATTTCCCATTCAATGTACACAACTGTTTTATAACAAATTCAAATAGTTTGTGGAGTACGTTGTCCCTCGTACCCGAGTTCGGGGAAGTCCTGTGTGAATCTAAACGCACGACATGTCACCGTAGCATTGTCGTAGAGTGGTTGTAGCCAGCCCAGCGTGTCGTCGTGATACTGTTGGGTCTTGCTGGGTCTTTATTGCGTCTGTCAACCCATATTGGATGCTCGCCGCGGGAGCTGCTTGGCTCAAAGGGGAATAACTCAAGCGTTAAAACGTTCCCGAGGTAAAAAGCCAATCGACAATGCCTCTTCCCCTAATCCTGTAAACGATATGTTATTCTTCTAAAGCCTTTATTATGAAAGGTGTTTGTCAATTTTCCCGGTTCAATGAACTCCTAGTATCTCCGCGCAGATCGCCGGGATACGTACCTGCGGTTATCCTGCTGTGTTTTGACTTTGCTTGTTAGCCGTCAACCGCCATCTTTGATTACGTGAAAGGCAGGTGCACGTGGCTCTTAGGCTACGCTTTCCGGTCTTCGCCGGAAGATAAGGATCAGTTGTGTGGATGACAACGGAATTGACGTTCCGGGTCAAATTAAGATGGATGATTGTAAAATGAAATTTAGAATGTATTAGCGGACACCATTACGCTTAGTGTTGATAAAGCAGTGTAATTGCGACATGATCTCGCTAAATAATTAAGTGATAAAGGATCCCACTTATGAAATTCCATGGCGTTTGATAACGTAATTGTACACTCACGATAGTCTATGTATGTTACCAAGATGTCGTTTAAATGTGACGATTGTTACGTCAGTATTGACTGCGTGTGAAAATCTGATTTATTGCGAATAAGGAACACATGTTCCCCTGGTGCAAAGAAAACATATGTGGATACTGTTTACCGAAACAAATACTGCATATTGACAATGGTATTGCGCATATTTATTTTGTTTTAGCGAAATCTGAATCACTCGCCACTGAATACGTCCCCTAAGGCACATTGCGCATGCGGGCCGTGGATTCTCTGGAACAGCAAACAATTCGGTTATGACGTATATTGGTGATTAAACGTGTTTCTTTGTTTTTACCGTCGCTCATATTTCATCCGATTAATAGGCGATCAATACAGTGTCCAATTTCATGCCTTTTAATTTCAAAAGGGCTCGAAAATGTCTTTGACCGTACAGTCAGAGGCCCCAAGGCAGAACTTCAAACACGATATGAGGCAATTTGGGAAAACTCGCTTTCACCTGCTGGTACGGGGTCCACGTTGTCTGCATATGGCGCGGTCGTGCATGATTTATGCTGACATGTCATGTTTATTTCCTCTGAGGATTGGCATATCCCACGAGTCGATTGATTTGAAATTAACAATATTACACTTTGTTTCAAAACACCCTTACCGCGTGTTGTCTCTCGGCTCTAATCAATTAATTACACACCAGAGGTGACGAAATGATTAAGATTACGAAAAGTGACCGATACACGCATAAAACATGATGAAACATGTATATGCTAATCTGTTACTTCCAACGACGCGAGGGACCGTGGTGAAAACAGGTGTCAATCACCTGTCAATCAAACGTCATGACGTCACACACGTTGAAATCGACACTTGAAACAAATCAATGATTCTTCTCGGACCGATCGATCCGTTGTGTTTTTTCAGTTTTGCGTCCTGAAGTATTGGAGATGTTTCTCAAATCCGGCGCTGCTTTATTTTATATGAGTGACCTTTAAACAATTATGACATTAGTGAGTGAGTATGGTTTTAAGTAGTCCTGGGCAATGACTGTGGAATTTCTATTGTTTAGGCCTTTTTGTTTATTATAAGCCTAGGCAAGTCTAGATCAAACTAACCAAGTCTAGTTTGCTTGATAGACCCGCACCATGACTGGAATTCATATTTCTTAGGTATTTTTGTTTACTAAAGACATGTTTTCATTGACTAAGTGTTTGTCTATGAAAACAGCAGAAGAGAAAAGGTTCTTTCAAAGAATTTTATTTTAATATTTTAAAGACATGATTTCATTGACTAAGTGTTTGTCTAGATTTTAAGCCGCTTTTAGCAATATTCCAGCAATATCACAGCGGGGGACACCAGAAATAGGCTTCAAACATTGTACCAATATGGGGCATCGAACTCGAGCCTTCGCCTGAATGAATGAATAATCACAACGCAACCCACCGTCTCAGTTATGACATAAGGATCGAGTGGGAGAGTATGGTTGTATGTCGGTTTAGAAATATTTCAGCAAAATCAAGTCGTGTGACACGAGGAATATGACAAAATTAGGTATTCGTAATTAAACTAAAAGGTTAGAGAGTTGTCTCACCCAAAAGGCAATTGATGTATTCATTTAAAGCCATGCACTAATGATGTATATAATAAAAGTGAGTACCTTTGTGGGGATCGAACCGGGTCCTCGACGAGATAAGCAAACGCTTGAACGACTAGGCTACCACACAGTCCCATTTAGAACTCAAAATAACAGGATGCATTACATGTTTTTTATTTGAAATAAGGAAGGTTGTATAACGTTTGGAATTATTGAAAAAAATAATTTTCATCTGCTAAGCGCGGATGGTCTTCGAGCGACTTAACGGAAGCCTCCACATCGGAGGTGACACTTGACGGAAATAAGGCGCGCGAGGTGGCGACTTCAGGTCGCGGGTGGGAGTCTCCCCCATCTAATATCACCCTGACTCTGAATACGGCACAAGTTTTACCGGAAGTTGAAGGATTTGCAACAATAATTACACGTCTCGCTTTGGGGCAGAAGTCGCTAACCCGGAAGCCGACATACGGTTGTCGCAAAACTGATCGTGTCAAGGATGCCGATCAAGAGATCTGAGTTGGAAATCTTGTATCACATTACAGATACGCAATGTACACGATGACAGGGGAAATTTGGTATCAGGTACATGAGAATTTGGGAGTAATTTACCTGTCATGATGCTAATTAACATAGAAACAGTATCTACGCTTTTAAATACCGGAAAATCACGTTAGCGGCTTTGCGATGAACAGAGGCTTAGACAAATACAAATGAATCAAAACCTATCATCAGTCGGGACATTTCATTATACAACATTAATGCTGAAGTTAACATAAAACCGTTCCATTGTTCTGGATCTCCCGTTGAATTGCATTCACAGTCCGACATATTCAATTTCAGCCCAAAAATTCAAATACAAAGAAAATTGGTTTATCTCGAGGAATCTTTCAAGAGCAATCTCAATAGCGGAGCAGAAGCATTGTATTAATTGTAAATCTCCAAGGATTTTATTCAAGAGAGTCCGGTGCCAATTCTCGAGTCCAAGGCGAATACTTTTACTGCCAATGAACCAATAAGAATTCAGATATTCAACCTAAATTGTGTCCATCTCGAAATAACGCAACAATAAAAGCATCACGCAAAGCTATTCGTCTTTATTCAGAATACGTTAAAGCTATAAAATCGCCGATTTTATGCGTGTTTTATTATTTCTGCGACAGAAGAGCACTGAAAATTGCGGTTGAATCAAAAATGCGAGGAGTGGACGTTGCTTAAAACGAACTCAGAATGATTTCCAACTCCGGAACGCCAATTCATACAAATTTATTAAGACAATCTTCTCAGAAGTACCGTAGAACTTCGGAATTCGTAATAAAATCCAGAAATAAAGCATGCGGTATCTGCTTCGGCCTAATGGATTTACAATGAGAGAGCGGCTCCGTCGATTCCATTAATTCAGCATAAAGCAGCTTTGGGATAATTCCGTTTCTTCCCCATTCCAAGTTTTAATTGCCAGAACATCGGGACGTTGTACGAGAGTGTGTGTGACGGTCTTTTGTTTGCTCTATTGATTCATGTTGATGATTGATCAGGATTTAATGTCCAACAGTGACTCTCTCGGTGTTTAACGTTGGTTTCAGTGAAAGTTTCCCATTTTGACAACAATCTCAATCGATTTCATTCTGCTCAAAAGATGTTCAAAATCTAGCAAGACGTAAAATATTCAACATGGACTATGAATAAAGACCGTGTTTTCAACTCACTGATTTAATTATTCGATCAATGACGAGAAAGTAGAGCAGCCTACTTAACTATGGACGTACAACTCGAGCGGAAGTTGTAAAAGAACCCCTTTCAAATCGATCCTCCTTCCCCTGCTGGCCCAAGAATAAGAGCCAAATTCCTTATGCTAAAATTCCAAAGTGTTGTTCCAAATAAAAGGAAATGCCTTTCGGTTGTCCGATTTCTGCGCTCGTGGGGCCATAATAGAAGGGGAGACAACTATTTCCTTGCCATTTTCATATATTGATTACCAGATTCGAAAACACTCAATGGCTTTAGACAATGGGTTGAATAGGTCTTTGCTGGGCATGTGAATATCCACAAAAAGTATTTACAGATAACGGCAATCTTTTCACGCTCTGTTTTAATTGTTCACAGAGAGCGTTATTTGATTCACAAATCAACTGTTGGTTATTTTCGGGTATTCAAGCATGCATATGAATATTCATGAAGATTTTTCGTTTCAACTTTTGAAATCACTTAGATGTATAGTACATAGATTACGCGTTTGATCTCTTGTACCATTTTGACAGAAATAGCTTTGATTCAAATGAAGACAATTGCAAAACAAACTGACGCATTTAGATCACTTGTGTTTCTTTAAAGTGCCCATTCTATACGTACATGTCTGCTATCCTCACGAGGTATTGAACTATCAAAGACTGCATTTATCTTGTGACGAACGGTGGACGGATTCGACGAAAACACGTCTTCTTGGAACGGCAAGGCAGACACGTTAGCTACGCACGAATTCGTCCATTTTCTCAAAATCGCAATTCCGTTGGAATACTGTTTAGGCCAATTGACCATTCCTAACTCGATGCAAAGTGACATGAAAACTATTGGTGACAAATTGAGAAACAAACATCAGCCACACAAGGTCTGACGGAGACATGCAAAACGAAGTTGAAATTCGGATGTTACGCTTACTAACAGGTTAGCTTGCAGAGCGGATAATGGTCAAAGTTTGTTCAACAACGAGATTTTTTAGACTGCAAATCACGGAATCGTGTACTATCTACGGTGGTTTCAGGGCTTAGAATAGTGAAGATAAATTAAGCGTTATTAAAAAGCCCAAGTATCATGTTCCATTGTTACCAAAGTACATCTGTATTTATTATACAATTCTGCCGTAGATCCATGGTCTGCTTTGCAACAAAACCAGGCCCTATCCATTGTTCCATAGTCCATTGCTTCAATACCAGACCTATTCTGTCGTAGATGCTTTGTCTGTTTTGCAACAAAACCAGGCTCAAGCCATTGATCCATGATCCATTGCTTCAATGCCAGACCTATTCTGTCGTAGATGCTTTGTCTGTTTTGCAACAAAACCAGGCTCTAGCCATTGATCCATGATCCATTGCTTCAATACCAGAACTATTCCGTCGTAGATTCTTTGTCTGTTTTGCCACAAAACCAAGCCCTATCTATTGATCCGTGATCTGTGTTGCGTCAGTACCAGACCCATTCTGTCGTGGATCGATTCTCATGACGTCAATCACTGGATTGTCTGGTCCAGACTCGATTAATTACAGACCGCCGTCATATATCTGGAATATTGCTGCGGCGTTAAACAACAAACTAACAAAACTGCGTTGCAACAACAGAGATAGTGGGGTAGCCAAGTGGTAAGGTTTTCGCTCGACAAAACCGGGTTCTTTTCCCACATGGGTACACTGTGTTAAGCCGTGATATTGCTGGCATATGGCTACAAGCTGCATAATAACCATACTCACTCTCTCACTAAATACCAGGACCTGTGTTGTCATACATCCATGGTCTGAGTGCTATCAATTATGATCTATGATCTGTGTTGCCATTATACCAGGATCTCCTGTAGAGCAATGGGTAGTGGTGGTCTTCCGACTACTCCAAATCATAAGCCACTATAACGTCACCTACAAGGCACTTTAGCTCTTGTACCTATGTTATCGAAGATCCGGGAAATATGTTATATTTACATATGTTATCACATCTATGGGGCCTATGGGAGCTATGTCATTATAGTTATAGGAGCTATGTTACTATAGCTATAAAGAAGCTATGTTACTATAGTTATAGGAGCTATGTTACTATAATATAGGAACCATGTTACTATAGTTATAGGAGCTATGTTATTATAGTTATAGGAGCTATGTTACTATAGCTATATAGAAGCTATGTTGCTATAGTATAGGAGCCATGGTACTATAATTATAGGAGCCATGTTACTATAGTTAAAGGAGCCATGTTAAAATGGTATAGGAGCCATGTTACTATAGTTATAGGAGCTGTGTTACTATAGTTATAGGAGCCATGTTACTATAGTTAAAGGAGCCATGTTACTATAGTTATAGGTGCTATGTTACTATAGTATAGGAGCCATGTTACTATAGTATAGGAGCCATGTTACTATAGTTATTGCAGCTATGTTAATATAGGTATAGGAGCTATGTTACTATAGTATAGGGGCCAAGAGAATAAGCTCGATTATCTACGTAAGCAGATTCAAAACTACGTAAAAGACACAATAGTGATGCAAATCACATGAATGCATCATTGATAATCATTGATGACACCAGGTGTTCGCGAAAAGGGTAAGCATGTGCTCTACCGGTAACATCGGCCACTCACACAACTTCCATTAACAAACTAAGAGCCAGTTATGAGGTGTGAAAACGTATGTAGGTCATGGCTGGGATAGCATCGGTCATCGTGTTGACAAACGATCTGTCATATTTAGTAGCTGAGGCATTAACGTTACCGAAGATGTGTTACTATAGTAACAGGTCCTAACTTAATAGACATATCCATATAATCTGCAAGTACCGACCCATGGCCAATAATCACATCTTCAGCGGCAGGAATTTTCCGTTCTAGTTTCACAGCTTCTGATATAAGATCAAAGACAGGCCACATAGCCGTTTCCATAACCATAAGAATTCTACCAAAAGAGGCCCACTGTACGATTCCGATTATATACGATTCCTATCAAATAGCGATGACACAAGGTGTTCACGAAAAGATGCAAAAGTAAGTCAATTATTCGTCTGAAAAAAGACGGGAACGTAGAAGTCAAAATGGGGAATTGCTTCGAATATATTGTCACTAATGCGTCAAATTTGGAAATTTTCTTCACATGTCTACTACAACACCTTTGAAAGCTGCACTGCGGGCTTCAATGTTGCATCCCTGATCAAACAATTTTTGAAATGATTGAAAAAAAGATGTGCGAGTATGCCTAAAAAGTTGGGATCTGTAGACACCGGGCTTGAGATGCTGGAAAGAGTATTAGAAAGTTTCCTGTGAAGTCATACAGTCTTACAACGCAAGAGCTTACAAAGCAATGCAACGGGTTACCTCCCCAAGATAAGGACATAGGAAATGTTACCATAATGACTTAATTTGGCACCATCATTGTGAAACAAACAGAACATCTAATGGTACATAAGTAAGTACTGCACTTATACCTCTTTCGAGTGCCCTTTGTCCGAAGACACGTAGCCTGGGTTCTCTTGAATAATGGAGAACGCCAATTGTTCAATGTATGTTGTCTTTCTCAAGGAAAGGCATCGATCATACATTTTTATCAGAAAGATACACGATTTTCCCATCATATTTCATCGCATCCCACTTTCATCTTGATTTCAACTTCCTTTGTTTTAACGGTATCAAATATCTTCAGATCTGCAATAGTATTTTAAGCGATTCATGAAACAATCGAAACGTTCCTGACCTGTGGTCAGCTGAAACTTCTCTAGACTCCGTACACGGCAGAAATTACAGAGGACTGCCAAAGAGTTCGTTTAAGTCGCGTGTCCTAATAACACGAAATTAAGCTAATTGGTAAAATTGGCCTGCCCAATGAGATTATTTCACTTATCGACAAGATATTACCAATTTTCTTGTCAAATACCATAGAATTATTTCTTTAAACACTTTCAGAGTGCTTCGAATATTGAGGTGTTCATTACATTTAACGGTAAACTACTCTTAGGAGTTGGCTCGGAAAGTTGGCAAGGAAGGATGCCACGGCCCTCTGCTACCCTAGCGATGGATGGAATTCTTTTGATCTCGCCGACGTAATAGAGGCCGATGGCTCGCAGGGCTTATTGTCGACCCCAAACAATTCACATTTGTTTTAGGATTCCAAGTAAAGGGCAATGGTTTGATCCCAAATTTAAGATTCTCGTGTTTTTCGGGGACTATAGTGGTTAAATCGATAGCAAAATAGTCAACCGGTGACCTCTGACAGAAGCCATTTGCATACTGTAGTGAGCACGCTTGGGGATTCCTTCAACGGTGTCAGGGGTTACCTTTGGGAGAAAAAAAGTTCTGCCAAATCTGCGGAGAGGGTAATAAAAGGAATTCATTCAATTAAAAGGATCCGTGTTTGAATTATGTTTTTTCTTTCTTCATGAATTTGCTGCGCACTAATGCATGTGTAGTCATACGATTCAATTTCTATTCCCGTAGATTCCTGACAATAATTATGGATTTTTCAGATGAATATTTTCGTGTTGATAAAAATTAAAGTTTTCTAAAAGGCGGAAAAAACGACATCGCACTTGTCTCTATAGATGCTAATTTCGAACGATGTAATTCAGAATTAGTTATCAAATTTTAATGATTATAGTGATGAATAATAGAACGTTGGTCAAAATTCTTTGGCTTTTGTTGTTTTCTGCGGTTGGTCTGACAGCTGCTGTCTTTCCAAAGCTTGAATGTTCTGTGTTGGGGATATGCTGTTTTTTGGATATGGTGTTTGAGATAACTGTTTGAGTCATACCGTTTGAGTTGTCATGTTTGAGGCATAGTTTTCTTGGCCCAACATCTGCTATCTTCCTAATCTTGAAATGTCTGTTCCGCGTATATACTTTGTGTTTTTTATATAGTGTTTGTGTTAAAATATTTTAGGCGTAACTTTTGAGGCATAATTCTGAACATTTTGTATTAGCAGCAGTAGTATTGATGGCAGATGGGTTTATGGCAATAGCAACAGCAGTAGCCGTTGAGGTATTAATAGACGTATAGAAGTACTGATGTTATGGTGATGGCAGAAGAAGAATTGAATACAGTCGTCGCAATATTGTTGTAGTGGTAGAAGTGTTGATGATACGTAGAAGTGCTGACAGAAGTTAGTAGTAGTAGTAGTAGTAGTAGTAGTAGTAGTAGTATTAGTAGTAGTAGTAGTAGTAGTATTGGCAGTAGTAGAAGTGATATGTATGTTTTTATCAAAGTAATTTGTTCATGATATACATATATACTTATATATACACATATATTATATGCAATGACGAATATGCAGGTGTGTCCATGTTTATATACTCTTTTACCACCGTAGTGGTAGATGTAATAGTTTTGTTTGTTTGTTGTTTAACACCGCACTCAGCAACATTCCAACTATACTATTCCAGCTTACTGTCTGGACATAATCAAGTCTGGACCAGACAATCCAGTGATTTAAATCATGAGCATCGATCTACGCAATTGGGATACGATGACATGCATCTCCCAAGTCAGCGAGCCTGACCACCCGATCCCGTTAGGCGGCTCTTACTGCAAGCATAGTCACCTCTTACGGCAAGCATGGGTTGCTGAAGACCTATAATACTCAGGATCTTCTCGAGTCAGTAGTAGTGGTACTGGTAGTTGTAGTAGAAGCAGTAGTAGTAGTAGTAGTAGTAGTAGTAGTAGTAGTGGCAAACAATACAGTGGGGTGTCGTTGTGAACAGAAACAGAAGAATACGCCATCGGTATATAGTCTCAAGATTATTCGATGGTGATGTATTTGATCACGGTTGTCTTTTGGACCTCAAGTTGCAGTGTTACGGCGACTGTTTTCAGCCTTGTAACGTTTTGATAACCTTTGTATTTCTTTTGTTTACACACAATTTTCATGTGTTTACTTTCTTTTGCCCGTCAGTATTAGAACTAGTAGAAATAATAATCATCTTATAAGAGAGGTCAGTAGCTGTAGTAATACTACAACAGATGATAGTAGCAGTATCAAAGTGAGTGAGTGAGTTGGGTTTAACGCCGCTTTTAACAGTATTCCAGTTATATCACGGCGTGTCAGCTTAATGTGGGAGGAAAGCCCGAAGTGATGCAGGTCTAAGACGTTTACTACTTCGGTGAAACCCATGAGCACGGGTATGGTGCTGACAAACCTAGAAACATAATCGGGGCGAACCGGGATTCGAACCCACAATCATAGGTTTCTGGCGCAACCAAGGGACGCAACTCTGCACAGCGAATCGCGGCGCCTCAGACGACTGGGTCACCCGTGCCCCAAACAGTATCAAAACTCATATCAAAAGTGCAAGAGTGCACATAGGTCGTTTGAATCTGGCTACTGGCATAAATAATTTCAAACAGCGATACCACAACGACATGAACATACTCGTGCTCGGCACAATCAGCGCAGCGTAAAAGTCACACCAGAAACACGCCAACAACTGATGAAGATGCCGTATGCGAGGATAGTCATTACAGGGACTACAGCATATCCATAACTGCCGGTAATCGAGAGGAACAGCGTAGGTACAGCACACACAGGGATACAGGCGGATGGTCTCTTGAAGACACTGATAGGTTGAAATTTGTACTCCTTGAGACTTTGGCCTGACACAAGAAATGACTAGGCGAGATTACGCTGCGTTTCAGTCACGCACGGCGCCATATAATTGTACGAGTCTGAAACTCAGTAAGCCTTCGTCTGGCCTGTCTTCGACGCAAGTAAGTGGTGTATTCCCTGTATCGAGGGATGATCTTCAACTCACTTGTCTCCTAGCTGCTGGGATCGATGGTCGGGGTTCGAATCTCAGCTTGAGCCTGAAAATGAATCGTGGTCTGTTGGCGCCCCCGATTTTGGTAGTGACCGTTAAGTTGAAGTCCTTTCCGCATCGCGCTGACAAGCTTTGATTATATGAATTACATTCTGTTCAAAGCGGGTTTAAGCACAGATCGTTAAATGACTACCCACAGAACTGAAGCTTCCGATGGAATATTTGGTTGACACGAAGGAAGAATTTAGAACATGTCTAACGATTTATTCTTAGCTAACTGTGTAAATAACTCAATTATTTATGTTTGTGAAAATAATAAACACGGTAGACATCTATGTAGAATCTTTTTTTGTAAATAAAGAAAATTAATGTAGAACACAAGAAAAACTTTTTCCTATCAATTTTTCATTGTCGGAATTTCAATCACGAACCGCTAACCATCAACCTGTCACGTGTTTCTGTAGTTGTTGATGTATTGAATTGGCGTTTCCGCGTGTTGTGAATTGTATGGCAATGTTGATGCTTAAGGCGTTGTTACAGAGTCTTCGGACAGGTGTTGTGGTTTGTCATGTTAAAACAAAGCGCAATTACTCGGTAGTCCGTATTTGTTGAGGACGAGTTCCAGTAAAACCCTGTAAGTCCAGACCGTTCCAGACCACGTGAGATCGTTCGGATTTACAAACGTCAGGATCAGCGAATCAAGGGTTGAGTAATATTTTTGTTCTGTGTGAATTTTCCCAAAGTATTCATCCAGGGGGCGGGGCTAAAAGGAACCGAACTAACGAACATGACTAACGGGGACCGAACTAACAAACACGACTAACGGGATGTAACAAACCAACAGGACTAACTTGGGACGAACTTACAAACAGGACTAATAGCGACCGAACTGAAAAAAAGGACTAACATCGACCGAACTAAAGAAAAGGACTAGCGGGGAACGAACTTACAAACACGACTAACAGTGACCGAACTAATGTACTTGACTAACGGGATCTACCTAACGGGATCTTACTTACAAACAGGACGAACTGGGGACGAATGTACAAACAGGACTAACAGTGACCGAACTGAAGAAAAGGACAAACGCCGACCGACCTAAAGAAAAGGACTAACGGGGACCGAACTTACAAACAGGAATAACAGCGACCGAACTGAAGAAAAGGACTGACAGGAACGGAACTAACAAACACAACTAACAGTTACCGAACTAATATACTTGACTAACGGGATCTAACTAACAAACACAACTAGCAGTGACCGAACTAAAATACTTGACTACCGGGATCTACCTAACGGGATCTTACTTACAAACAGGACGAACTGGGGACGAACGTACAAACAGGACTAACAGCGACCGAACTGAAGAAAAGGACTTACGGGAACGGAACTAACAAACACAACTAACAGTGACCGAACTAATATACTTCACTAACGGAATAACTAACAAACAGGACTAACTGGGGACGAACTTACAAACAGGACTAACAGCGACCGAACTAACAAACAGGACTAACGGGGATCTAACTAGCAAACAGGACTAACAGCGACCGAACTAACAAACAGGACTAACGGGGATCTAACAAGCAAACAGGACTAACAGCGACCGAACTAACAAACAGGACTAACGGGGATCTAACTAGCAAACAGGACTAACAGCGACCGAACTAACAAACAGGACTAACGGGGATCTAACTAGCAAACAGGACTAACAGCGACCGAACTAACAAACAGGACTAACGGGGATCTAACTAGTAAACAGGACTAACAGCGACCGAACTAACAAACAGGACTAACGGGGATCTAACTAGCAAACAGGACTAACAGCGACCGAACTAACAAACAGGACACACGGGGATCTAACTAGCAAACAGGACTAACAGCGACCGAACTACCAAACAGGACTAACGGGGATCTAACTAGTAAACAGGACTAACAGCGACCGAACTAACAAACAGGACTAACGGGGATCTAACTAGCAAACAGGACTAACAGCGACCGAACTAACAAACAGGACTAACGGGAATCTAACTAGCAAACAGGACTAACAGCGACCGAACTAACAAACAGGACACACGGGGATCTAACTAGCAAACAGGACTAACAGCGACCGAAATAACAAACAGGAGTAACGGGACCGAACTAAAGAAAATAGCCAACAGTGACCGAACCAACGAAACGAACAAACGTGAACCGTACTAATAAAAAAAGACAAACGGAGGCCAAACAAACAAACAGGACAAGTGGGGACCGAACTTTCGAGGACTCAGTGTATGTTTACTCTGAGGCATTCCGATTTAGCAGGCAGTCACATAATTAATGTAGTTCTTGTGATTGAAATAAATTACTTATATCCCAATTTGCTTTCTTATAAGCATGAAACTGAATTGAAACAAACTGTTTTGACTCGGACAGTCGGAGCAGACAGTTTACAACATCGTTAAACAATATTAGGAGTGCATTAGCTTCTTGTGACCAATCTCATCTGGGGCGGGTTTGTATCCGTGTTTAAATAGCATCGAGGTGGCACAAACCTTTCCTTGATATCACGTAGACATCATAACAGTCTAGGAAGCGAAATGGTGAGGCACTCCATAAAATACCACTGCTGTTCTGTTGTTGCCCGTGGGTTAACGCGGAGCACGAGTTATCTGGTTGGTTGGTTGCTTGATTTGTTGCTTAACGCCACACTCAGCAATATTCCAGCTATATGACGGCGGTCTGTAAATAATCGAGTCTGGACCAGACAATCCAGTGATTAATATCATGAGCGTCGATCCACGCAGTTGGGATAGATGACAAGCATCAACCAAGTCAGTGAGCCTGACCACCTGATCCCGTTAGTCGCCTTTTACGACATGCAGAGTCACCTTTTACGGCAAGCATGGATTGCTGAAGACCTATTCTACCCCGGAATCTTCACGGGTCAGTTATCAGGTA
Organism: Haliotis cracherodii; assembly: GCF_022045235.1. Taxonomy (NCBI): domain Eukaryota; kingdom Metazoa; phylum Mollusca; class Gastropoda; order Lepetellida; family Haliotidae; genus Haliotis; species Haliotis cracherodii. The sequence goes on along the minus strand of NW_027266271.1, from coordinate 18,894,846 downwards.
ATATTGCAACGCGTATTTCGCTGTCCGCTCAGGGAGATATTTGTTTCTGTATACAATATTCCAATACGGGACGGAATGAACATTTTTATATGTTGATTTTAAAAAAGAAATTAGAGGTTAGTTGGCTCCTTTCAACAATTTTGGTGAGTGAGAGAGTGAGTTTGGTTGAGTGAGTGGGTAGGTTGTAGAAAAGATAAGCGTTTCGTTTATTGCACGGAGGATGAATTTGTAATTAAACGGAAACCAGAGGCAGGATGGTGGGGAGTTTTCTGCATCTGTGTAAGCTCCCTTGTACACTGTAGAGTGAGTCAGTGTGGGTTTAAGCCGCTTTATCAATATTCCAGATATCACGGCGGGGGGCATCATAAATGGGGTTCACACATTGTACCTAGATGGGGAATCGAACCCGGTTTTTCAGCGTGTCGAGCGAGTCACCAAACATTATACAGCTCGCCAGATCTAGTGAGTGAGTGAATACAATTGTATACCAAATTTGAAAATAGTCCAGTCATGTCACGGTGACTGGCACAATGAATGTGCTTCACGAATTATACTATCAACAAGTAAGCTATCCCAGGGCCACGGTTTCGTATTGATGGACACAAATGCATCATCCTTTAGTTGAACTACATTGAATCGTAGCTGGACCCATTCACCACCATAGCTTCGTTTCTCAAATTTATAACGTGATTTCCCTCGCCCACGAGTGTACTCTTATTGTACACTCATCCCGCTTTTTAAAGGGTCGTCTTTCAAAAACGGTTCAAAACGAAACTATGAGAGCGAAAGGTAGACAAACATGTAGTCTCTGAAATGAACATATTTCAGACAAAGCCAGTTCTTCAATTATTTTAATTAATTGTAATTAAAAGAAGTCAAGACTCTTTCCTCATTTTCACTCTGAAGCTGCTTTAATGTAAACATAACAAATATAATAAACTTGTATGGGCCGTATTGGATAAACTTGTTTCAAGGTCTGTATGACAGACTAGCGAATGTGTCCGGGGTATTCACCTTAACAGCTATAAAAGACACTAGAGTGAGTGAGTGAGTGAGTGAGTTGGGTTTAACGCCGCTTTTAACAGTATTCCAGTTATATCAAGGCGTGTCAGCTTAATGTGGGAGGAAAGCCTGAAGTGATGCAGGTCTCAGACGTTTACCACTTCGATGAAACCCACGAGCACGGGTATGGTGCTGACAAACCTAGAAACATAATCAGAGCGAACCGGGATTCGAACCCACAATAACAGACACTAGATAGATGAGGATGGGTGTAGATGTGTCGGTGATGAGACCCTTTCAAATACAGTGTCAGTGGCCAGTTTAGCCAACCAAATACAGCAGTCTCCTTTCTGAATGTAGAAACTGACAACACATGACTGGCTCTCTCTGGCTACCGCGGTTCACGTGGTGCGCCTGAATGTGTCATTGTCTCGCTACGTATTCAACATTGGCTCCTTTTCTCTATAGAAGTATTACGTTGGAGCTCCGTAGTACACATTTGTAAATAAAAACTATTCAAAATGCTGTATGTCATAAGTGATATTTGTCATGTGCCATAACACATGTGATGTTGAAATATACTAGACTTAAAATGAATTACCCTGTTGAGTCAACCATGTACGCGATCCATTACAAGAAGCACAAGGCGACACAATGGACCCCGTTGTACGGGACACGGTGCCGTTTACAGTACAAAGGTTCGGGTTAATATACATGCCGGGAAAGAGAACGTATACATTTGAAATTTGAAATTGGGCTAATAATTACAAACGTTATTTTAACGTTACCAGGCTGAAAACAGTCGCCAAAACACTGAAAACTTAAGGTCCCAAACTACGATACCCGTATCAAATACATCACGATGGAATAACCATTTTTTATTTGTTTCATTTTTTAGACACCATCAAACATGGTGTATACTTACTTTTGCCCGGTAGTATTTCCCTTAAAAAGTAAAAACAGACACGGGGTCATGTAAGTAAAGTTCAATTATGTTCACAAGAACAATTTTACAAAAGGCGGGTTTTCGGATAAACCTGAATATGGGTCTTTGTTAAACAAATATCTTAATGGCTTAATATCTCTCATTATAAAAGTATACGATAATGTCCAATCGTTGATTTCATAATGAGACCGAACAAGGGATATTTTCTCAGGTCTCCCGTCTGATCTCATGGACAACTAAACTCAACTCTTCTCATCGAAATACTTAAGTCAACTCATTTAGGAAACCTGTCGGCCATCTTGAAATTGGCGGCCATCTTGAATGTTTGTACATTTGTCAATAGTCGAAAACGTTCGGTAGTTGTGAATATCTTTTCAGAAAACATAATATGGCTATTTCGCAATACAACACGTGTTTTTTTAATCAAAACATTGAACCTCATCTGAAATATTTAAGATATATTGATAATTGGCGGCCATATTGGATTATGCAAATTAGACAAATTTCCCAAGCTGGGATTGCTTGGGACTTTTAGTATGTTGTATTCGGGACCTTGTTGAAATGCATTGTGGTGAATAAAATTCTGTTGCTATTTGTTCCAAATTGAGTGAAAAAAATGCCATAATAATACACATACATACATAGGGGAGTCACCTCTGATAAGGTGTACCGTTCATTGTAGCGAATGCTATTCTAATCTTCCAGGACAGGGTATAAATGTAATTGTGAATAATGAACTTCGGATGTAACAAATTCCTGTTATAACGAACTCTGGTTGTACTGAACTGGTTTGGGTGATCCAGGGAGATTGCTGAAATTAAGATTGGACTTAAACTGTTAGTAGATTTTCACACTTTAAGTTTGAAATAAACAATATACATATTCATACATGTAGTAAACTTGTTCTCTATTGCTAGTTTGGGAAGTTAAAACAGTATTAACGTCGCGTTCAAGATAACTTATGTGCAATATTTTCTATTTCAAAGGGAAACTGTTTCTTCGCAAATTCTCCTTCGAATTGAAAATAACTGCAACGCCGTCATCGATGTGTTTCGAGGTGAGGTGAAATTGGGTCACATCACGTCCAAGATTGTTGCACTTGTATAGAGCCGTACAGTTTAACATGAAAACCCCACTCAGACACAGTACACTGACTAGGCGTTGTTCCTCAGAATATCAACCACTGGTTTGTCTGGCAAGACTGTTATTTACAGCTAGCCGTTATGTGGTTGTTATATTGCTTACTTCGTTAACAGAATTCAACTCATACACAGAAATCATTAAATATTTTCATCAACAACATTGAAGCCGATCTCCTAACCAACAAAACCTGATCCTAACCTGGCCTATTCTAACGCACGCAAATTTCAGATGGAAAGTTAAATCATTTCAAAGCAGCTCAGGAAATCTATGTTCAGAAGCCCCTTGCTGTGTGGTAGCAACCTAGCGATCGGTAGGCGAGATACATCTAAGCGAGAGAGCGGCGTGCCGTCGTGTTAGTGAAGAGCCGACACAGTGTGGCACACCGTCAACTTGATAGTCTAAGGGAGGTAACTCTGTGTGTGTTGTTCGTCACAAAACGGTTGGTTGGTTGCTTGGTTTGATGTTTAACGCCGCACTCGGCAATATTCCATTTATATGACGGCGGTCTGTAAATAATCGAGTCTGGACCAGACAATCCAGTGATTATTATCATGAGCATCGATCCACGCAATTGGGATCGATGACATGCTTCAACCAAGTCAGCGAGCCTGACCACCTGATACCGTTAGTCGCCTTTTACGACAAGCATAGTCGCCTTTTACGGCAAGCATGAGTTGCTGAAGACCTATTCTTGCCCGGAATCTTCACGGGTCGTCACAAAACGGGGAATGTTACCACTAAAATCAGTGGAACAGAATGTCTACTCAAAGCTGAGATATTTTGAGTTGGATCCTACACATATTTAATTACAAAAAAGTTAAGCGTTAAGCATTAATTGTGTGTTTAGATGCTTTTGATGATTTTACTTTGACTTCGTGGAAGAAGGTGACATTCCGAGCGTCAATTAATACAAATTAGAGTGAGTGGGTAAGTTGGGTTCAACGCCGCTTTTAACAATATTTCAGTTAGTATCGCAGGTCGCAGACGTTTACCAATTTTGTGAAACCCACGAGCACGGGTATGGTACTGACAAACCTAGAAACATAATTGGGACGAACTGGGATCCAAACCTACATCCAAGGGGAGCAACTCTGTACGGCTTATGGGCCACCCGTGTCCGCTGATAGTACATGATGACAGTATGATGATAGTATTATGTCAGTATATGATGATAGTATGAAGATAGTATCATGATGGTATCTGATGATAGTATCTGATGATAGTATTATGATAGTATATGATGATCATATTATGATGTTAGTGTGATGATTTTGTAGGGTAGTATGATGATAGTTTTATTATAGTTACGGTATATGATGATAGTATTACTATAGTATATGATGATAGTATATGTGATAGTGTCACATGAAAGTGTCATGAAATACTCTCTCACATGAAAATATAATTTAATTCTATTATGGATCAAGGTGTATCGCCAGAATATTGGAATGTTGGAATAATAGGACCGTTATTTTTATAAAAAGGAAATAGGAGTGACCCAAACAGTTACAGGTGAATATCTTTACTTAGTATCATGGGAAAAGTATTTACACCAATAGGTGAGTCGAGACTGCGATATTGGTTAGAGTTAAATGAATTGATAGCCGAATCTCAAGCTGGGTTTAGAAAGGAACATTCTACGACAGATAATATCTTTGTCTTGGGATTACTTGCTGAGAAATATTTACGTGAGCCTAAACATCGTTTTATGAAGATGTAGCTTATATATATATATATATATATATATATATTGACTTCTGTAAAGCTTTCAATAAGAAGGTGAGTGAGTGAGTATGGTTTTACGCCGCTTTTAGCAATATTCCAGCAATATCACTGCGGGGGACACCAGAAATGGGCTTCACACATTGTACCCATGTCGGGAATCGAACCCGGGTCTTTGGAGTGACGAGCGAACGCTTTAACCACTAGGCTACCCGACCGCCCCTCAGTAAGAAGGACGGGAATAAGTTGTAATACAGAAGGGTAATTGAGATACGATGACATGCATCAACCAAGTCAGCTAGCCAGACCACCCGATCCCGTTAGTCGCCTCTTACGACAAGCATAGTCGCCTTTTACGGCAAGCATGGGATGCTGAAGACCAATTCTAACCCGGATCTTCACGGGTCGCATAAGTATCGGTGAAGGTTGGTGTGTATGAACCCAACACGTTATCCTTGGGCTTGCGGTGACATGCTGTAGGAACATGTGGATAATGGAGGAGTAAACAGGGCGTCACATGTTAAAATGATATTATTCCAAACAAGATCCTCATACGTCTGGAGATCCCAGGAATTTGGGGAGGAATCTTACTTAATGAGTACAATAAACTACGTTCATACCAAACACGCTTATAACGAACTAACCGATATAACGAACTTATACTTTAGTCCCCGCCATTTGTTGTATATATGCTGTATATATGATTATAACGAACTACGGTTATTACGAGCTAAAATTAGTGGTGCATTTGAGTTCGTTATAACCGTAGTTTATTGTATGATGTCCACTTATGATATGCGCCTAGAGATATTCATCAGTGTCTATTCTAGATACTTTTTATAGGGGATTCAATAGAAAATTTCATGATAAATGAAAAGTGACTTCAAAGAATTCATGATTAATGTAGATTCTAAATTTCTATGATACACCATTGGCAATGTGTGTAAGATTGTACTCTTGTCTTCGGGGCTTCCAACGCTGAAATAAAACTGTCTGTCTGTCTGTATGATGATAGTGTATGGTAGTATTAGGATAGTATTAGGATAGTATTAGGATAGTATTAGAATAAACTGAGGGGCAAAAGAAAGTATACCTCTCAGTTCATCTTATCATATGTTTGATTTTCAATAGAAAATATCTTACGTTAGCGATTATATCCAAATACCTTTTATTCAGCACTCAAAAAATCCTTCTACATGGTTTTATTTTTTAAATATAATTCAAAACTTTTTTATAAAATTCAACAACAAACATCGCACAACTGCTGATGGGTGTGGTATCTTGGAGATATTATCTTTGAAAATCAACACATTTGGTTTTTGAGGGGTACATTTCAATACGATGGTATGGTTCATATGGTTGCAAATTCATTTCCTACCCCAGTCTCTATTGAGTGAGTGAGTGAGTTGGGTTTAGCGCCGCTTTTAAAAGTATTCCAGTTATATCACGACGTGTCAGCTTAGTGTGGGTGGAAAGCCCGAAGTGATGCACGTCTTAGACGTTTACCATTTCGGTGAAACCCACGAGCACTGGTATGGTGCTGACAAACCTAGAAACATAATCGGGGCGAACCGGGATTCGAACCCACAATCATAGGTTTCTGGCGCGACCAAGGGACGCAACTCTGCACAGCGAATCGCGGCGCCTTAGACGACTGGGCCACCCGTGCCCCCCCCAGTCTCAATTGAACCAAGTATTTTATGATAGTATATTATGATAGTTTATGATAGTATTATGATAGTTTTATGATAAAACGAGGGACAAAAGAAACTACAGTAAACTACGTTTATAACGAACACACTTATAACGAACTGACGGATATAGCGAACATATTTTTAGTCACGACCCTTTGTTGTATATATGCTGTATGTATGCTTATAACGAACTACGGTTATTACGAACTACGCCTTAGTGGTCCCCTCGAGTTCGTTATAACCGTAGTTTACTGTATCATATGTTTGATTTCAATTGATAACATCTCAAATTAGCGATACTATATTCAAGAAATGAACTTTTCTGCCGTTTAGTCAACACTCAAACAATACTTCTACATTGTTTTATTTTTTAAACATAATTTGATTTAAAACTTTACAAAATTCGACAACATACATCGCATAATGCACAACTGTTGATGGCTATCATAGACATCGTATCTGTGAAAATCAATAACTTTGCCTATTTTTTCGGCGCAAATTTGAGGCATTTCACACAAGGTAGCGGTCATGTGGTTGCAAGTTCATTTTTTACCCCAGTGTCCAATGAACCAAGTGAGTGAGTGAGTGAGTGAGTACGGTTTTACGCCGCTTTTAGCAATGTTCCAGCAATATCACGGCGGGGGTCACCAGAAATGGGCTTCACACATTGTACCCATGTCGGGAATCGAACCCGGGTCTTCGGCGTGACGAGCGAACGCACAATGAACCAAGTATATAATGATAGTATATTATGATAGTATTATGATAGTATATGATAGTAATGTGATGATAGTAATATGATGATATGATATGGATAAAGTGAGTGATTGAGTATGGTTTTACGCCGCTTTTAGCAATATTCCTGCATTATCACGGCGGGGGACACCAGCGATAGGCTTCACACATGTCGGGAATCGAACCCGGTCTTCGGCGAACGCTTTAAACCACTAGCTAGGCTACTCCACCACCCAATTATGTTGATAGTACTATGATGATAGTATATGATGGTAGTATTATGATAAGAGTATTATAGTAGTATTATGATAGTATATAATAATAGTATTTTATTAGTATATGATAATAGTAGTATGGTACTATATAATAATAGTATTAAGATAGGATGTGATGATAGTATATACGAAAGTATTATTACAGTACATGATGATAGTATTATGATAGTATATGATGATATATCATGATTGTATTATGGTAGTATATGATGTTAGTATTGTGATAGAATGATGATAGTATATAATGATAGATATATGATAGAATTATGATAGTATGTGATGATAGTATATGAAAGATTATGATGATAGTATATGATGATAGTATTATGATTTTATATGATGACAGTATGGTGATAGTATTATTACAGTACATGATGTTAGTATGATGCTATCATATGATGATAGTTTTTTTATGACAATATATGATAGAAGTGAACGACTTAATGGGATGGGTTATAACGGCATTTAATCTAACTCACTCATTCAAAACACTTTACCTGCACTCAGTACATAATCCCATGCTTGGCGTCATAGCCAGCTTAAATGAGAATCGGGTGATCACAATACCTGACCTGGTTGAATTTACTGTGTACTGATACCCGTCCACGTGGAACATTGTCAATGTTCCCCGCCGTGATGTGATTGGCCGCCTCCGTAGCCTAGTGGATAGAACGTCTACCAGGAGAGGGGAAAGTCAGGGTTTCGATCCCAAAAGGACGTTACAAGATGGTAAGTGCAGTGTAAACTTGCCTGTATAGGTGTCACATGAAGAGAAGCGTTCGTAAAATCACTTAAAGATGCCCGCGTTGATAGTGGTCGTAAAATGTCTCCGATACTGCCAGTCCCGAGGAGAAATGTGCACGTGGTTGTGCCGCTTTAACAGACATTAACATTTAATTTAGTGATTATTTCTTCACAATGCATGTAAGAGTTATTTTCTTACCGAAAGGAATATATTTATTCAAACCATATGTGACAATCTTAAGTAATACCTTTTTTTAATTCTTTAAGAAGTTTAATCCGAATATTGTTATCATCTCAGTCTATATACATATACACGCTATCAACAGATATATTCTATTTCATTAAGCACTTGGCATAACCTTCCAATGCCTCACAGGCAGCTAGGGTTGTATACTCCTCAGGGAGCTGAGAATGAAGATGAAGTGTACACTGATCCACTGAGCGGGGTAATAATTCTCTGTGTTTATAAACTGTAGATGTACATATTGGACAAGTACAATATATTCATAGAAACCGAGGTTCTCGAGTTAAACATAATACTCGAGGTATTGTATATATGTTTTAAAAATACATTTTAACTACCTTAGCATTTTTATGTCTATAAAAAACTGAAAAACATCAAATAAACAAAGGGTCATTTAAACACTGGTGCCAACGATAGTGTGTTCGATAATACGAGGCATTACTTCAATAACGGAAATTTTATTTATTCAGTAAATAATTATGTTTTACAGCAAACTACGGCTATAACGAACTCAAAGGGACCACTAATTGTAATTCGTTATAACCGTAGTTCGTTGTAAGCAAATCTACGGAATATATACAGCAAATAGACTGGGCCCAAAAAAGTTCGTTATATCCGTCAGTTCGTTATAAGCGTGTTCGTTATAACCGCAGTTTACTGTAATTCATATTAATGGAATTATTTTTCACTTGAAAGGTGCGATTAGTTTGTAATGATTCTCATGTGCGGTTAATATATTCAAAGACACTGTAGTTGATTACATCACGAACGAACAAACGAACGGACGGGTAGACGAACGAACGAATGAACGAACGAATAAATCTCTGAATGCGACAAGACATGCTCAAAGCGCTAACAAGACATATTCATATTTACACAAGAGTTCAGGGCCTTAGTTGTCAAACAAAACTGTTTTCAGTCTTGACTGGAAAATACCAAATGATGGGGCTGTTTTGTGGGGAATTGGAAGAGCATTCCATTTCGATGCAGCAGCTATGTCAAAAGTAAAAGTTCGGGCCCTCACGGATTGAAGTTTCCATGTGGGAATGACAGGCTGAAGTTCGTCACCAGACCGCAAGCTCATATATAGCCGATACACCAGTACATATAGACAGAATTCTTGAAATGAGATGGAGTCCCCTTTAGGCAAATAGGTACCCTATCGTATTTCGATCTGAAATGAGATGAGAAAAGTTGAGATTGACATGTGTTAATTGATAATTAATAACAATTAAGACATTGACTATATGGAACTACAAATAAACAGAATTTCTAACTGTGCGCACAGCAAAACACTCATCAATACAAGCAAGATTCTTAAGAGCACTTTTGATCCTAAAAAAAGACGATACACCCCAAAATTACCCCTTTGCAACAATTATCTCCACTATGGAATTAAATGGACAAGACATTTCACAAAACCTTTTCAAAAGAAAAAAATTGAAAAACAAATTTTACTTTTGAAATAATATTATTTAGAAGGTATATGTGTTCATCTTCAATTATAAAGCATCATGACACTTTAAATCTTCAGAGTGCAACTGAGATAGGTTATTTACAAACTCATAAATGTATACGTTTTCATTTGTGTTTATTAACGGAGGGTGATGGCGAAGAGTGGTTGGATTTGTGACCGCATTCGGCAGCTTGGCTTTTGAGTGTTCCTATGGCTTCCTGGCCCACATTGAATCACATGCAGAACACGCGTCGTCTCCAAAGGCAACTGTTTTAAATATATTCACCCAGCAGTGAATGGTGGCAGCTAGGATGAGATGGTAATGTAGCTGTTAACCTTCTATCGCCTCTCAGACAGCTCATAAATGTATATTCCCCAGGGAGCTGAGAATGAAAATCGAGTGCCGATTGATACCATGACCATGGTAATTATAAAATCAATTATAGTCTAAGCGCGTTATAGCACTTAAAATTTATTCATATAAATTCATAACGTAATAAATATATAATAATATAATATGTTAGACTCCCGAAACCCACATTAAAAAACTATGGACTAATATTAATCGAAGGACATGTCCATCACATTTGGCCTACACAACCGTGTCACTGTATGTATGTATATGCAGGTCACACGTTGTCCAGGCAACCGACAAGAACATGTGTAACTATTGACGCCCAGTGTACACAAGTCAGACGGGGAAATCTCGCGTTTAACGTGTTGGAGTTTTGACGCTCACACATGAAAAGTAACATTTCGGGAGTGTGAGCAATCTGCATACCATACAGTTATTGAGGTAAGTTTTCAATTGCTTGTTGTCAATGAGGGTGATATATTTTTGCATATTTCGTTTTGTGAAATGCTACGTGTATTGTATGTCCAATTATTATTTTGACTTTATTTTATTACCGGCATTTACTAGCACCACGATGAACGACGCATCGATGCGATGGCGCGATACAGTGACATGATGGAGTGATCCTAAGCATATTATAAATTAATAACACATAGGATTCTTTCAAAAATAAATCAAAATAAACTGAACGTGAATTAAATTAAAAAGGTAATATAATTATTATATTACAGTAACATGACCTGTAGCATATCAAGTAAAATCTAAATTTATGTCAATGATTGTCTCTGAAATAGAATACAGTAAATGTGTAGAGTTGGGCTGTAAGGCACGCGGTAATATTTGGTATTTTTTAAGGATATTTGCGATGAGGAGGACTCCTGTTGGCTTGTTTCATTGATATGGAACAGATTAATTTATTCTTAAGCAGTGAGTTGGGTTTAACGCCGATTTTAACAGTATTCCAGTTATATCACGGCGTGTCAGCTTAACGTGGGAGGAAAGCCCGAAGGCATGCAGGTCTCAGACGTTTACCGCTTCGGTGAAACCGAGCACGGGTATGGTGCTGACAAACCTAGAAACATAATCGGGGCGAACCGGGATTCGAACTCCCAATCATAGGTTTCTCATGTGCCCACGGGACGCAACTCTGCACAGCGAATCGCGGCGCCTTAGACGACTGGGCCACCCGTGCCCTCTTTTAAATATGGGGCGAGACGCTTCTTGAACACACGGCTTATTCACAATACGTGATTAGATTGTCTCACAACTATTCATTAAAACAGAATATTTAGAAGTGGGAGAGTGAGTGAGTGCAAAGGGTCGAGAGACAAGTTATTGTTTGAAGTTCACGTGAAGATTATAAAGGATACAATGTTTTATTCAGCTACAATCATGTTAAGGCTATGTTGAATTTATGGCCCACTGTAATTGTCAGTGGCCCATATAATAAAATGAATGGCCCATACTGGCAAAATGGTCATAAAATTTGTAGACATGGGGCCAGAGGCTCATGGAGAAAATTACCTTCCCAGTCACTCCACATTGCCTTACAAACCCTCTTAATCAGAAATAAAATATCTAGGCATCATCAATGTCTAAAAGATGATGTTTAGGCTCCGAATTGTTACAGTTAGATCACGAAGCCACGTCATATCAAAAGTCGTAAAAAGGTGGTACTTGTTGTTACCCTGTCCGGGGCTCGGCATTTAGTGGATAAAACAAGGACTGGTCAGTTCAGAGAGAGAATAATGAGCCTTAGTAGGTTATCCATGTTAAACTGCAGCATGGTATCTCGATAGGTTAGCTCTTCAACACCGGCCGCAGTGCGGACTAGTACCACTGCATGAACTAGCGTATTTACATTTATGCCCTTATGTTTGGAATTGTTGGATTCTATGCCAACAGGCGACATCACCAATGGAAAATGATATGCGCAGCCAACTGTGGCAACTATTGAAAATGAATAATCATAAAATGAATTATTTCATATATTCCAAAGTTTGCTTAAATATTAAAGACATTGGATACAATAGTTCGTGCGCACCTCAGTTCACGCAACATGTCCGTTTATGATTGTGGAAACCTGCATGTACCTTTGCTATCCTCCCCAAACATGAGCCGATAAGTAATAAAAACATAACTTTTCCAATGCATCTCTGCATTTTCAGATTCAGAGGGAAAACAGTGTGTAGTGTTCCTACACCTTATTGTATTAACTCGGCACATAATTCTCCTCCCTGAATTTCCCAAATATTCTTTCTTTCTGTTTTTTTTATACGAGAAGCATAGCTACTTATGATTAATTACTCGCTATTAATGGATAAACAGAAAGCATTGTAGAACATCAAACATGTTATATCTAAACAATACTCAATGACAAGCATGATATGTGATTGATTATATCTAGATAAGAGTTAGCTCCCTTTTCAGATATCGGTATTGACACCCCTAGCTTTCTTTGGGGATGGAAATACTCAATATTTTGCGTGGGGACCTACAGATTTTTTACTTAATTCATGTGGCTTGGTGGATATTATACGTTATTCGTAAAAATGGTGACTCTGTAGTGGGTTTTGGTCTTCTAAATAACTATTTACATGAGTACTTGCTCCTTTGATACCCGAGTCACATTAAATGTGTTGCTATTTTCCCTTGATTGTTGCTATGTCTGGTCCTTTTTGCACCATACTTGTTGTGCTATTAGGTTAATGTTTTTCAAGAAGTCAGCTTAAGAACTCTTTTATGGTGATGTTAAATCATGTCATTTGAGGCCCACCCCACTATACGTGGGTGCCACCTACAACAAGATACCGCATGGACAGGTATTATTTTTTTATCATTCGGTACAAGTATACTATACACTCTCTTCATGTTACATCTCAGAGCGTTGTTGTCACTGTGTCCAACGCCTTTAAAAGAAGATATTGACGAATTATATCTTATTTCTGATGATAGATTATTCCATTGGCCTAATGTATACTACTCAAAAGAAGTTAAGGATCATCCGATTCTTTCAGATTACAATAGTTAATCTCTCATGCCATGACAGATTAACATTACCAATATGAAAGAATCGGGTGATCCTTAACTTCTTTTGAGTAGTATATATATAACATAAGACCTTTTAAAAGTAGATGTCCGTGCAAATGGTACTACAAAATCATGGCGGTTTCTGAGATTATAATTGACGTTCTGTGATATAGATGGTGGTATAAGTTCAGTTACATATGATGGGCATTGCTTATTTATTGTTTTATACATAGTTACAATTTGTTGACGTTTCTTCTATACGCTAAAGCCTGCCATCCAGTTTCGTGATACAGGCTGCGACGGGAGGAAAATTTAGTTAATCCTGTTACTCTTCTAGCTGCCTCAAGTTGTAGTAATTCTTATTTATTAGCTTTGTAGGAAGAGCAACTGTCCCAGACAACTGAGGCATATTCTAAAGTCGGTCTGACAAAAACTAGATATATTCTAGCCAAGTTTGATCTACTTAACTGATATTTAAGTTTTCTCATCGATGGAACCATTTTTGATGCACTTGAAAGAATATTATTGATATGATCGTTCCATTTTGTGTCTTGTTATAATGTAACACTAAGTTGTGACAGTCTACCCTTTCTATACATGTGTTATTGAAAACTATTGATGGTATTTCATCTCGGGTTTTATGCGCGAAGAATATATACTTGGTTTTGCTGGGATTGAATTGTACTAACCACGTTTGTGCCAGGTTATGTAGTTTGCATAGATCTTTATTTATGGAGTTTTCAATATGCTCAGTATCTGGAGATGAAATGCCAATGCTAGTATCATCTGCGAACAAATTTCTCATTTCATAGCATATATCATTAATATAAATAGAAAATAATAATGGACCAAGGACTAACCCCTGAGGGACGCCAGTGTGTAGGATTTGTTCACTAGAGAGATAACCGTTAACATTTACTTTTTGCGTCTGTGCTTAAGCAAAGACAAATTGAACAATAAATACCATGGCGTGGCTTTTGAATGATCAATATATATGTTTCAATAAGCGATGATTAATGTTATCTGGACCACTAGCCTTGTTTAATGGACGTGACTTTATCAAATCGATTATTTCGTTATGTTCAACATGAAAATCTTGGAGTTCAGCATCGCATTTGTTACAAGTATCAGGTAACACATGGTTACGATTATCGATATGTGTGATTGAACTGAAATATATATTTAATGCTTCAGACTTTTCGAAATCTGAAACGCGGTGGGCAAACTTGAAACATCAGTGACGATAGTTGTTGTAGTACCAGAATCCTTTAGAATAAATCTAAGTAATTTCCAATAGTTGGAGTTATTTTCTTTGGATACAGTTGATAAAAACCCATCGAAGTTACAATGGAAGTCCTCTTTTGCTTGTTTTCGGAGATTATCAGTGAGTAGGTTTATGCTTTACGTCACTTCGGCAATATTTCAGCCATATCGTGACGATCGGAGATTATTAACAGTATTTCATTGATTTTTATACCTTAGAAAGTCATTTGGTTTACAGGATAATTTTGTCCTTATTTCTGAGTGTTTCTCTTATACGAATTGCTCGTCGAATTTCGCTGTTAAACCAGGGTTTATCCCTTGGCCTTATTATTACTTGTTTACAATCTTTTACATATTGACTTAGTCCTGCACCATGACCGTGGAATATATTTATTTTATGAAAAAGAAATAATCTAGAAATGCCTACAAAAGCAAGTCTGGCCAGCTCAAGCTATCTCTATTCTGAAATCAGCAGAGGGATTTTTTTATTTTTTTAGAGTCAAGAAGGATATTGTGTAATATAAGATTTCAGAGACTAAATGTTAGTCTTATATTGACTCAGTGCTAGTATTAGGGCGTGACAGGCTTCGCTGACCGAATTGCAGGAGTCAAACATTTTTTCCCAATCTGTGGAAACAATAAGCTGATTTAGGTGTTGATAATCACCTTACTTGTAAAGTAAAACATCTCTTACATAAGACTTGATTGACTTGATACAATTGGATAGAGTGACAAAAAAAACTTGTGGTCACTGATATCGACGCTAAAGTCTAAAACGCCGGCTTCTACAGTTTCGCTGTCCAGGCTTATAACAATAGGGTCAATCAGAGTAGCCGAGGTTTTTGTAATACTTGTGGGCTGTTTAATGAGATTACGTAGATCTTTACTCACCATTATATCGTGAAGGTGGTGTACATCGTTATTCATCAAGTCTTCGTTAAGGTCTCCAACTAGTACTACATTTGATGAAATGTCCAGAGCTGTTTCTATTGAGCGGTCAAGATAATCCCAATATGATGTAGGGGTGTTGGGCGGGCGATAAGTAACTCACAACAACAAAATCTTTTGAGGCAGATATATTTGGAACCACATTATTTCATAATTGTGTAATTCTAACTCTATTCTATGTTTAACACTCAATGAATCACGAAAATAAACCGCAATGCCACGCAATGACATGCATCAACTAAGTCAGCAAGCCTGGCCACCCGGTCCTGTTAGTCGCTTCTGACAGTAACTGGCATGTACCACCCATTTATAAGATAACTATCAGATTAACGCCGCACTCAGCAATATTCCAGCTATATGATGGCAGTCTGTAAATAATCGAGTCTGGAGCAGACAATCCAGTGATTGACATCATGAGCATCGATCCGAGCAATTGGGATCGATGACACGCATCGATCAAGTCAGCGAGCCTGACCACTCGATGCCATTAGTCGCCATTACGACAAGCACAGCCGCCTGTTCCAGCAAGCATGGGTTGCTGAGGTCTTCAGGATGCTGAAACATTTTAACAGATTGTGCCACTATGGCAATGTGCATATACACAAGCCTGTTACATACTATGGCCGTGGTTTTTAACCCATTGGATATCCTCCGTATTTGCCGATTTGACACAATAAGATTTCCACATCTTCCCAAACATGACCAATGAACTGTCTATCAAGTATTATTCAAATGTTGATGACGTCTTTTCATGACCAGATGGGTCCGGACACCCAGGCATCGTTGGTAGAAGCGTGTTGACCTTGGAGAGGATTATGTTGAAAACTAATTACCAACCAGCTTCATTGACGCAGTCCATCATAGTTGGGCTCCGAACCTTTCAGCAACCCTTTAAATGGCATTAATATATATAGTGTCGCTACCTCTTAGATGACATTACCGCACCCGCCAGAATCATGAACAGATATAGACACTGACGTAAATGCATGCATTTCTACAACACTTCCCATGCATTCCCAAAGTAGACACGTATGTAAATATAACCAAATAATTTGGAATATTTGAACATGTATACATTGACATTAATGCCAACACTCTTCCAAACGTCCTGAAATTGCCTTTTTCGTGTAGTGTACAAGAATCAACACACATAATACTGAACTCTAGGTTAAATCCCCACCACCTGTTTTTGCTATGTTGTTGCCTGGTCGTAACCACTTGTAGTAACTATACAGAAACCAATATTACTCGTAACCTTTCCGTATTTTTCAATATTACACAACGAAATGTAATCCGCAACACGCAAGAAACATTCTGCTTCTCATATGCTGGCCACATGTGATCTGGTTGATCCCGCACTCGACGAAGGCCTGGGAGCTATGCTCTGTATGCATTGTGTTGGTCATTTATAGCAGATGTCATACTCCAGGCCGTCCATGGTAAGGTCAGGTCATATGTTTTGGCGTCGTCTGAGATCTGAGACATGCTATAAAACACACATGTACGAATACGTACATACACCCGAAACTTAAGTGTCAAAACTTGTGTCACCCTGGGCAAGTGACTCACTTCAAATGAGCCTCTGTTCACCCAGCAAGGAATGGGTACCCGATATGTGATGTGGATGTAAGAACCTTCCAGCGCCCCATGGAGTTGAGAATGATAACTTGAATGCAAATGGATCCACTGGTCGGGGATCATATAAACCCTCATTTGAGCAGATACGTGGTACCTGGAACAAGTATTTCAGTTACATGAAGACGTGTCAGCTGTGTGCAGGAAAGTCCCTGCGGTTGTGGTGCTGACAGACCAAGGATTAGAGGAAAGAATCTGGTATTCGAACCATATACCAATAGCATGCACGGCTGTATGGTTTCAAGTATGGCTGACTGATGTAGGAAATATATACGAGACGAGCTATTTGAGTGAAATTATATCGCATATGTCACAGTAACAAGTAACCTAAAATGTCAAGTTTGGCGCAATGGCATAGCGGTGAACTGCATCTTCCCGCGGCAAGTGAGTTAACTGACTATAAAATTCCAGTTTCCACCCTTGCCGAACTAGGCTGGTATTATGGAGTTACATTTTGGCTGGACTAACGAGTTTATGGATAGTCCAATCAGAATCGCGCACCGAAATCGAAGTCCGGTTCGTAAAGTGTCATGCAGAATTCGGTCGACTGCAGAATGTGCAAACCATGTGCACCGCTAACTCGTTGTCAACAGATATTTTCTAAATCTTTTCCTTGTTTTTAATCAAGGTGCTCACGTGATTTGATGCACTTCGCGTTGTAAGACTCGTTTTATCACAATATAGATCGTCATTATCGATCAGACTGTCTTGACTGGGCGCCACCGTTTTGTTTGAAGCAAATGCAAGTGATACGAGAGGTTGAATCTGATTGGTCAATAGGAGAGGTATAGAAAGGACATGTATAACTGGTGGCGCTACGATCGAGCCCAGGAATTCCAGCCTAGTTCGGCAAGGGTGGAAACTGGACTTTTTAAGTCAGTTAACTCTCTTGCCTCGGGAAGATGGTGAACTGGGGTTCAAGGTTATTGCACTTATATAGCGGCGTGCGTGCGTGCGAGTGTGTGTGTCTGTCTGTACTAGTCCGGACCGAGGTGATAATGCAAGAACACTTGAGATACCATGCCGCAGTTAAACAAGAACACCCCATTTAGACATAGTATACATAGCATAGCATAGCAACCAGTATCTCAATTGTGTCATAGTGACATAGCAACCAGTATATCAACTGTGTGGTAGCGGCATAGAAACCAGTATATCAACTATGTTATAGTGCCATCGCAACCAGTATATCAACTGTGTCATAGTGACATAGAAACCAGTATATCAGCTGTGTGGTAGCGGCATAGCAACCAGCATATCAACTATGTTATAGTGCCATAGCAACCAGTATATCAACTGTGTTATAGAGGCATAGCTACCAGTATATCAACTATGTTATAGTGACATAGCATCCACTATATCAACTGTGTTATAGTGACATAGCAACCAGTATATCAACTGTGTCATAGTGACATAGCAACCAATATATCAACTGTGTTATAGTAACATGGCAACCAGTATATCAACTGTGTCATAGTAACATGGCAACCAGTATATCAACTGTGTCATAGTAACCAGTTTACAAGTATCAACTGTGTCATAGTGACAATGCAATCAGTATATCAACTGTGTCATAGTAACCAGTAAAAGTATCAGCTGTGTCATTGTGCACAGCAATCAGTGTATCAACTATGTCATAGCGGCACAGCAGCCAGTATATCAACTGTATCATAGTGGCATAGCAACCAATATATCAACTTTATCATAGTGGCATAGCAACCAATATATCAACTGTATCATAGTGGCATAGAAACAAGCATATTAACTGTGTCACAGTGGCATAACAACCAATATATCAACTCTATCATAGTGGCATAGCAACCAATATATCAACTGTATCATAGTGGCATAGAAACAAGCATATTAACTGTGTCATAGTGGCATAGCAACCAATATATATCAACTTGTCATTGTACACAGCAACCAGTCTATCAACTGTGTCATAGCAACATAGCCCCAAATATATCAACTGTATCATAGTGACAAAGCAACCAATATATGAACTGTGTCATAGTGGCATAGCAACCAGTATATCAACTGTGTCGTAGCAACATAGCAACCAATATAACCATTGTGTCACAGTGACATACCAACCAATATATCAACTTGTCAAGGTGGCAGAGCAGCCAGTATATCAACTGTGTTATAATGACATAACAACCAGTATATCAACTTGTCATAGCGGCACAGTAACCAGTATATCAACTGTGTTATAATGACATAACAACCAGTACATCAACTGTGTCATTGCCCAACTCTATTGTACATGTACTAATATTAAAATCACCCAACCACGCTAATCCCCTACTTAAGGTTATAGTCTCTTGCAGAACAAGTATACCAACTGTAGCTATCAATGTATGTATGATCTTGAGATTTATTTTCACATCTCACTCTTTACATCGGAACAGGCAGGTGTGACACGACATCGCCGTACTTCTACTGATAGAGTTTGTTGGCGCAAGATGTTCTGTTACACTTAAAGTCGGCCATCTAGGGCTCAATACATTTTTTCGAGGGGAACCACCAGATTGCAACTGGCACAATACTATTTCAGTCTGGGACTGTTCCTGCTTTATCAGGTCAATAGATTTTTTCACTCTATACTTGTCGCCTGCTGGTACAATGAACATATTGTGACAGTGCACAATTTATGATAAAATATTTCACATATTTATAATAATTTGTATATTTATATTGTGCACATATTTGCCATATATTTCATGCAATTATTTCTATACTTTATTTGTATGTATATATTTGGCAAATATTTGCCTTATTTCATGTAACATTGAAGTGTCACTTTAATTACCCAATCTATTGATTTCTTTACCTGTAAATTACCTTAATGACCATTGTATAGACATCCAGACAGCGGCTGTAAAAACAAACTTTTCTTAATCTGACGTAATTACCGCAATTACCATCGTGCCACGGTCACGTGACACATCCTTTAAGAACTCATTTCGGCCTGTCCAATCAAATTCCTATTAGTAAATTACCTAATCTATTTCAACCTACCAAAGTTGTAATTAAAGGACACATTGTATGTTTTGGCCAATCAAGAGAATTCCGACGATGATCAGTGGTGTTTCCAGTACTTTTTAGTCTATAAAAAGAGGTCCATGATTTTATATCAACACATTGAACCTCACAATAAATACTGGAACATCTCCCTTTGACTGATCATTGACTCACGGAATTCTCCCTTCTAATTTAAGGTAAGCTCACTTGTACAAACTCTTTTATTTATGTCAAATAATATCACAATTCGTGATTTACTATTTATTTGATTATGGTGAATAGAAAATGGCAAATATTATGTATTTGGTGTATTTCTAAATAATCTCTGCATGAATATTGCCGTGCAAAATATCTCAGTCATTATTGAATATGTAAATGAATTAGATCTATTGTATGAATAGTTGTGTATTCATTGCACTCATGTATGATTAATTACAATACACATATTAGGTTCAACGGCATATCATTTATATAGGATTTATATGACAACCTTTGAGGTATAATTGACATATGATTTGAGTAATTTTATGAATGGTTCCTGAACGATTATTATCCGATGTTGTATTGAAAGAAAGACATATTATAAAGTGTCATTATGTATATAAACTCTACCATGTGAAACGCTAATTCCCCCATCAAAATGAAATGTGTATGTAAGATTATTTTTGATTAAATGACACATTGAACCTCACAATAAATACTGGAACATCTCTTTGACTGATCATTGACTCACGGAATTCTCCCTTCTAAGGATAAGGATAAGAATACGTCTTGTTAACGGGGTGACAATAAGTTACAGTTGATCAAAAATTACAGTTCGAAATGTACGATTTGGCTACTTTAGGCTAATTTTGTGTAGTTAAACTAGACATCAAATACAATACTGAATAAAACAGAATAATAGAGAGGCCAGGATAAAATATCAGTGTTAGTATTCCAGTCGATTAAATATCAATCTAAAATATTACGCCCGTTTAGTTATGAAAGTCTTAGATGCTTATTAAACATATAACATTTACTGTATCGAGTGACTTGGTGGTCAATGTGTTTTATTATCTGTATTTACTTGTCGTGTCTTATTGTTTGTATTTTCACTGGAAATATTTCATGTATTAATATAATGAGTAGTTTAGCATCGGCGGCTAAATGTGTTTATTTAAAGATAAACAGTCTGTGACCGTTTGTATATGTCTAGAATACAATACACAAAAAGTAAAACTCTTGGCAATTTCATATCATTACATCCGCACTATCGTGAAGCGCCGGTCGATTTTCTATTTTATGTTTTAGTGTAACCTATAAAGTATGGAATACTATAAGGGACATTCTCGCGATCTCGCATTCTCGCCATCTCGACCTTTGGAAAAATTGGAGTTAAAAATTGGAGTTAAATATGCCAAAAACACGAGAATGCGAGAACTCGAGATTGCGACACTTGACCAATGTCGCGATCTCACGTTCTCGCGTTTTTCTCGTCTGTCAATTACCTATACAGCCATCTAATGGCTCAGTCGTCTGAGGCGTCGCAATTCGCTGTGTAAAGTTGCGTTCCTTGGACGTGCCAGAAATCTGTGATGGTGGGTTTCGTCCCATTTCAAGTTGACAAGGTATAACTGAAATATAAATACTGTTCAAAGCGGTGTTAAGCCAAACTCACCCACTTCCATTCAGAGCCATGCCGGTCCCTCAGACTGGATATTGGGGGAGAT
This sequence comes from Haliotis cracherodii, assembly GCF_022045235.1. Taxonomy (NCBI): domain Eukaryota; kingdom Metazoa; phylum Mollusca; class Gastropoda; order Lepetellida; family Haliotidae; genus Haliotis; species Haliotis cracherodii. The sequence goes on along the minus strand of NW_027266271.1, from coordinate 18,872,921 downwards.
TGCCTAAAAGTCGGGCCGGGTAATACTAAAAATGGATTGCAGAATAATAAAACGAAACTTGCATATCTAGGCAGATCTCAAATGTCCAGAAACGGATAGTTTTGCTCATTTAATTGAGTTTGAATCAAAATGTATCTTCAGCAATGTAATAAACTGATAATTATAGCTACATACCGAGAGTTCATACCGAAAAGTCAGTGTCTTGACTGTGTCTTTACTTTGATGAGAAGGTTTCTCACCGACCTTAGCGTGCAGGGGTGTGATGTCCTGGGCAGGAATTCGAAATGACAGTGTTTTGACTACTCTTCTTTCATTAGTTAACGTGTTTGGCATACCTAATTAACCTTTACTAATTCATGTTAAACCAACACAGGATGTTTTCTGCAAGTGGATATTCGCGAATGTCATAGGACTGACACGACACATGTTAATAACTGTCAAAGCGCTTCTAAAATTACAACACATACTTTACATCTATAGACTAATTATAATATCATATCTACCTATATAACACTTTAGTGTCTCATATTGCAGTAGCAAACACGGTGCTCAAAATTGAAGCCCTTTTCCCTCTATATTCTCTCTATCAGAAGTGTTTGGCTTGTGTTGGGTCCGACTTGGCCCGGGCTGTCAAACTCAACTTAAACCACACAGATCTATCTTTAAATGTGTTTATATCTATAGACTAGTGTTATATCTACCTAAATACCACTTTATAGTGTCTCAGAACGCTGTACTTAAAGAAAACAAGAGGCTCAAAGTGAAGCCCTTTTCCCTCTACATTCTCAACATAGTCTCTATCAGAAGTGTTTGGCTTGTGTTGGGTCCGACTTGGCCCCGGCGGTCAAAATCAACTTTAAATACACCAGATGTATCTTCAAATGTATTTACATCTTTGGATTAGTGTTATATCTACCTATATACCACTTTATAACGTCACGGTACATCGTATTTAAAGAAAACAAGGTGCTCAAAGTGAAGCATTTTTACTGAATTTTCTTAAGAAAATCTCTGTCAGGAGTGTTCGGTCCGACTTGGCCCGGGCTGTCAAAATCAACTTTAAACACACAGATCTATCTTCAAATGTGTTTACATCCATAGATTAATGTTATATCTACCTATGTACCACTTTATAATGTCACAGTTTATCGCATTTAAAGAAAACCATGAGTTCAAAATAAAGCCCTTTTTCCTCTACAATCTCAACATGACTAGTATTATATCTACCTATATAACACCTAATAATGTTGCACGATAACTCAAAGAAAACTGGTCTGTTAAAGTCGAGCACTTTCACTGTATCTTCTCAAGAAAATTTCACCAAATGTGTTGGAGTGAAGTATACTCTTTAAAGTGAAGCCCTTTTTTCATGGTATGTGTCTGGTCGGAAAATCCCTTGCTTTTACCTACTTACTTACTTACTTACTTTGGAGATTTAACGTGCGCTTTCCGACTGATGCGTATTTCGCACACGGGCCCGGCCAGGCCATTTAATGTGTTTCCGAAAGGTGCGAAGGTGGTCTGTGCAACCCAAGAGGGGGCTTTAGGGGCTGCTTATATATAATTTGGGAATTTTGAGATTTGGAATAGATGCCGATGGGGTTGGGGAGGAGAACTAAGGGAGCTGGGTATGGTGGATGTTTGTTTGTTTATGTGATTTTGATTTGGTAGGTTATTATGTTTTTAGATGCGTTTTATTAGTTCCGTTTTGATTAAGAATACGCCTAAGGCCTTGAAGTTTTCTAGTTTATTTTGTGGGTTTAGTATTGCTTCTAGAGTGAGAGCCTTGTTTAGATTGAGGGTGGTTTGTAATGCGGTTCGATGTGTGAGGTAGTGTGTGCAGTGGATGAGTGCGTGTTCTGGGGTTTCTAGTTGTTTGCAGTGTGGGCAGTTACCTGTAGTGTGTTTTTTTATTTTTTTTAGGTGGTTATTTAGGTTGGTGTGTCCTGTTTGGAGTTTAGTGATTACTCTGTCGATTGTGTTTTAAGAATGGAGAATTTTTGGTTTGGTTAGTGGTTTGCTGAGCACTTTTTTGATTTGGCTATTTGAGTTTAGATATAGGTTATGCCATTTTTTGTGATTTTTTGCTTGTTTACACTTTTAATTTCTGATTTTGAGATGGGTTAAGTTTAAGCTTATTTCTGGGATTTTGAGGGATAGTTTAGCTGCTTTATCGGCGTTTTCATTACCGTATATTCCTACGTGGGCGGGTATCCACAAGAAGGTTATTTGTTTGCCTGCCTTAGTTAGGTCGTTGGAGCTTTTAAGTATTTGATTTATTAATTTAGGTCGGTTTTTGGTATTTTTGTTTTGGAGGGCTTTTCTCAAGAAAATTTCACCAAATGTGTTGGAGTGAAGTATACTCTTTAAAGTGAAGCCCTTTTTTCATGGTATGTGTCTGGTCGGAAAATCCCTTGCTTTTACCTAATCCGTCGTGGTTTTTTTCAAGGATCATACTCACAGGGTAACACTTGGAGAAGGTAAGGTGAGACACTTTGCATTTCAGGATAAACCTCTCCCTCAACCCTGCTTAATGCTTCTATTATCTATGAGTGTGTTTAGGAAAACAGGATTATCTGAGACAGTTGTAATCTGCCGTACCGCGAGAATACGTGCTGCATCTCAGAGCAGCTCGTTCTGTGAAAACACACTTCTCCTGAACCTGACTTGGACCACTCAGTATTATTGTCGTGATGGTTAAAAGACGCCATAAATTAAAGTTCTCTATATATCTAGCAAATTTTTTATATAAGCAACCCCTGAAGCCCCCTCTTGGGCTGCAAACACACTTTTTCGCACCTTTCAGAAACACATTAAATGGCCTGGCCGGGCCCGTGTGCGAAATACGCATCAGTCGGAAAGCGCACGTTAAATCTCCAAAGTAAGTAAGTAAGTAAGTAACTTTGTTTTACAGTCGTGATGTTTAAGATTATTAACCACCCGGGACAAGTCGATCCGACAGGTTGAATGATACGCAGGATGCAAAAGGAGGTAAGCGCAAGTACGGTACAGAAACTGAAGTAAGTTGGGCTCTCTTAGTTTTCTGTATGCTTACACATCATCACGTCATACTGGATTTAATTTAGTTTCTTATTCTAATACTGCTAATCTTTGTCAGTGGCCAGTGAAAGTATCACAAGGGAAAATTCCAGTATATACAAAATATACAATTTGTAAATATGGTATATCCAAAAATATACAATATTGTATATATGGTATATCCAAAAATATACAATTTTGTATATATGGATAGATTTTACCACTGCTTTACTCAGATCCTTTTTACTGGATTCTCACAATATGTGGTTGATATTGAAAATATTACTAATAATACCGGACAGTATTATTGCATGTGACAAATATACTTTAAAACTATGTTCATTATGACAACTTTATTTGGAGTTTAGAAATAATTGGCATTTATTCATGTTGACAGCATTTTACATAATAAAGAAATAGAAGATTTCAGCAGACTGTTAGATATATAATACGTCCGCCTACTGTTTACAAATAAGATGATCTATACATACAAGTAGTTCAGAGTAGTTTTAAACAGTGACGGTAAAATAAATGTATCGTGAATAGCGGCAAATATGAATATATACAATTTAATATATATGTTTCTGTTATGTCATGGTATGTTGATTCTGAATCTAAAATATTGCTTGAAATTGTTTGCCAAACAGTTGTATGCACTGTCCATCGTGATACTTCTACTTAAGTATATATAACAGTGCGAAAATCATCATATTTTTCTTCAAGTTTTATCAAAATCAAATATATTCTTCTACTTTAAGTTTCACATTCCAAAGCCAGTAAACGCTACATAGTTTACAAGACGCCTATCATAATACGTAACGCATGGAGATGCAAGCTGTCGAAACCAGTCAAACGAGCTGGCAGATGCTAATCAGCTAGCGCTATAGAAATTCTAGACCCAGCTGACCAGATTCAGACACAGCTGACCAGCCAACAAACAATTAATTAAGTAAGTCAGCACATCAAAACATAATTTGAACAACATGTGAGAAGCCATTGTGATCAATTGAAATTCTAGACCCGGCTGACCAGTTTCAAACACAGCCGACCAGCCAATAAACAATTAACTAAGCAAGTCAGCACATCAAAACTTGCATAATTTGACCACCATGTGGGAAACCATTGTTATCAATCCCAAACTGGACAGATGGGTAGTGACATGCTTTCAAACGGGGACTGGAGGTCTCGGGTATAAATGCAGGGGTATCTTGGCATAGAGTCATTCCTGCATTTCGCCTGAAAACCTCTCTGTCTGTTTTTGAAGGTAAGTTACTTTTACTCATTACTTTGCCATTTTGGTTAAACGTGCTGTAAATAATTCTAACTTTGTTACTCTGCTGGTTCAATGAACTTATGTTACAGTTAATGAGAAAGTATTGTTCAAAATCTACGATTTGGCTGCTATATGTTAATTTCATACAGTTCATCTAGAAATCAAATACTATACTGAATAATAGGGAATAATAGAGCGTCCCGGATAAAATACGAGCGTTAGTATTCTAGTCGTTTAAATATCAATCTAACATATTACGCCATTTTAGTTATGGAAGTCGTGGATGCTTATTAAACAATATGTTCAACGTGTATAACGTTTCTGTATCAAGTGACTTGTAGGTCAACATGTTCTATTATCTGCATTTCTATTTCTGGTCATGTTATTCGTCTCACTGTTTGTATTTTCACGGGAAACATTTCTTGTTTCAATATAATGAGTAGCATAGCATCGGCAGCTAAATGTATGTATTTAAAGATAACCAGTCTGTGACCGTATATGTCTAGAACACAATACACGAAAAGTAACACTGTTTCCGTAGCTAAATACGCACAGATTCGGCAATGTCTGTTAACTATTTGTCACATAAGTGCATCCGCACTATCGTGAAGCGCCGGGTGATTTTGTGTTTTATGTCGTAGAATAGTCTATAAAGATACAGGCAATTCAGCGGCAGTCTAGTAGATAAAAGTTACAATACAAATTCCAGCATTTCTTATATAAACTGTTTCTCATGTTTTAATTTATTTACTTATAATTGGTAAACGTCAGAAGTTTTTGATTAGTGTTAAAGTGTGTAATCATCATTATCTTGAAGTAAGTGTTGGCAGTTACCTCGTTAGGGTTAAGGCTACGGTTCAACGCACGCTTGGCCGCCAGCCATTGTTCAAGGGGTGCACGGTACGTGACGCCCGGCTTAAGCCCCAGGTACCGGTGCCACGCCTACCAACTACAAACAGAAGCTTCGACGGCCTGAGCCACGGTTGAACCTAACCAGTTTGCTCAAGACGCAGGAATCACCCCTTCCAGTCTCCCCCTCCCTAACCACCCCCGCACCAACGTCATCAACAGCAACAACGTCATCAACGGCGTCAACATCAACGGCATCAACGTACAGGACAACACCCTTACCAGCGCCATCCCCATCCCCTTCATCTGCTTCAACAGCCTCCCCGTCAGCAGCTGAACCTCCCTCCCATACAATGGCCACACCACATATTAAGCTGAGGCCATACACAGGACAAGAGGAAGCAACGTCCTGGTGGCAAGAGTTCGTGACCTTCGTCAAACTTTTTAATTATAACCAGGATCGACAATGTTTGTTGTTTCCCTTCTACCTAGAAGGAACGGCAAAGCTCTGGCACCAGGACCTGGCGGAAGAGACAAGAAACTTCCGTCTGGAGGAAGCCTTTAAATCTAGATTTAACAGGCCAAAAACATTTGATGTGAACCTCCTCCAGATGGCACAGTCAAAGGAGGAAACAATCAATGACTTCCTTACTAGAATACAGGGAGCAACTCGGAACCAGGAACTGCCAATGTCAATGATTGTGGCAGTGGCAGTTAATGGCCTCCGTCCGAGCATCCGCCAGTGGGTGATCAACAAGGAACCGGCCTCACTTGAAGCTGTTCAGCACCATGCAGAACTGGCTGAGAGGTCTCAGTTGGGTCTAAGGTCCCCAGAGGTCAACATGGCCATGAAAGTGGACCAACTGTCGGAGCTCGTGGCCACCCTTATCACCAAGACAGACGCCCCAGCAGTACAAGCCGCAGGAACACCAGCAACCAAGCACCAGCTACAACAAGAACAACAGCTGCAGTTCCAGCCTCCCCGTCATGAACCATTTCAACCCAGACGGAATCGGTTTCATGGCCCCCATTATCAGATGTCATCACCACCGTCTCAACAATTCAGCCAACAGCAGAGTCAACTAACTCAGAGGAATCCGGGCCCTCAACACTACAACGGCACCAACCGACAACAGAGACGCCCACAGTATCCAGTACCCCCGTACCTACAAAGGAAATGCATAGGATGCGGTATGTACTGTTTAGACAGATTGTATTGCCCACATTTCCACACACAATGTACTTTTTGCCATAAAGTAGGACACCATTCTAGTGTATGCATGAGGGCATATCATTCGCAGAATGAATACCCTAGCCAATAGGGACTCGCGCCTGATTCTCAGAAGTCTGGGATCAGGCATGAAAAACCCTTGGTCTCGCTTGTGGCTCCCTTAGTTAAGAACACTGTTCTAGTGCGGGTGAAGCAAGTGAAGACAACAGCCCTAGTTGATACAGGAGCCTCTGTGTCCTGTGTCAGCATGGGCTTCCTTCAAAAGGTAGGCTACACATTAGGTCACCTACAAGAATCTGACCTTCATGAAATCGTAGGTGTAGGTGGTGAAATACACAAGGTGTTAGGTGCTATTTCTTTGGACATCTGTATAGGTAACCTTCTTCTACCCCAGTCAGTTTATGTTTTCCAATCTCTTCACCATTCCTTGATATTAGGTATAGACTTCCTCACCGAGTATAAGGCTACTATCTCCCTAGCTGACAAGTGCTTCATTATTCAAGAAGGTCTGATCACTGTTCCCCTGGTAGAGTCAAGTGCAGGCTATGTTAGGGCCAAGAAACCCATCACAGTTCCACCTTCTTGCCAGGTAGACATCCCGGTCCAAATCTCCCGCAATAGGCAAGGTTCCGTTCTCCTCTTAGAACCGGTTCCTGAACTTTCAAGAGTTAAACTGCAGGGTGGCAGATGTTTGGTGACAAAGACAAAGAAAGGTGTTTATATGCGCCTCCTCAACCCTACCAAATCCCCTATTCATATCAACACCAAAAGAGTGCTAGCGGTAGCGTGTGAGGTCGACCCATCAAGCGTCTCATTGCTATCAGATTCACCTGAACCAGAACTTAGACCATCCCATGTCACATCACGCCCACGTCATTCTCTGATCAATGCATCAGTCACACGTGGTCAGAGTAGATCAGGATCCACAACACACACATCCACAATCCCATCCCAGCCCCCTTCTCATCGCAAACACACTCCCCCCTCAGACCTTTCCTTTGACCTTTCCGACTCAGACCTGTCTTCTTCGCAAAAACAGGAGCTTCTTTCTTTCCTTCATTCTCAACATTCTGCCTTTTCTCACAATTGGTCTGAACTAGGACACACACATCTTCACAGACATAAGATAGAGACAGGTGATGCTAGACCCGTTAGGCGCCCATTTTATCGACAAAGTGCGGAAATTAGAAAAGAGTGCTCAAAACAAATTAAGGAAATGCTAGATGCCAAAATCATTCAACCAAGTTCTTCTGAGTGGCACTCACCAGTTGTTATGGTTCGAAAACGTGACAACAGTTATCGTTTTGCGGTAGACTACAGACGCCTCAATGCGGTTACCAAGCCAATGTTCTTCCCTTTAATTAGATTCGAAGATGTCATCGACGCAGTAGGTGAAAGTCATGCAAAAATCTTTAGTGTTTTGGATTGTGCTAGTGGCTTTTGGCAAATTCCTCTACATCCAGAAACCAAACACAAATCTGCTTTTATTACACCAGACGGTGTTTTCGAATGGAACCGTTTACCTTTCGGCCTCAAAAATGCTCCAATGGCTTTTCAAAGTACTATTTCAGAAGCTCTCAAAGACATGAACTGGAAATACGTCCTTATTTATGTCGATGATATCATCGTGTATTCCAAAACCTTTTCAGAACATTTGAATCATCTCAAATGTGTTTTTCAAAAGATAAAGCAAGCAGGCTTGACCTTGAAACCCAGCAAATGTAAATTTGCAGCAAAACAAGTTCAATATCTTGGACACATTTTCACCAAATCTGGCATTGAAGTTGACCAATCTAAGATTGAGGCAGTCACCCAAATTCCTCCACCAAAGAATGTTCATGATGTTCGTCATTTTCTTGGCCTTTGTAGTTACTACAGGAAATTTGTTCCCAATTTCTCAGGAATAGCGTCACCTCTCTATGACACTCTCAAGAAAGATGTTAAATTTTCTTGGACAGACATGTCAACAAGCTTTCTCTGTCTTAAAACAAAAACTGACAACATCCCCAATCCTTGCCTATCCAGACCCTACAAAACCTTTCATTCTGACAACAGATGCTTCCAACACATCTCTTGGTTACATTTTAGGGCAACATGGTTCAGATGGTAAGGAACATGTCATCTGTTATGGGGGTAGATCACTTCACTCATCAGAAAAGAATTGGGGGGTAACACAACTTGAATGTTTGGCAGTAGTAGAAGGGATAAAGACATTTAGAGTTTACTTGGCTGGGACCAAATTCGAAATTTACACTGATCACAAGGCTCTTACTTGGCTCAAAAACATCAAAGAAGAAACAGGTCGCCTTGGACGATGGTCAATTATGCTACAAGATTACGATTATGAAATAGTACACAGGCCAGGGAAGTCAAACACAAATGCAGATGCTTTATCTCGTACTAAATACCCTGAGCCTAAGACTGTGCCTATCACAGATGACATACCATCACCTCCATTACCATCTGAAAGAACATATGCGCAAGTAGCCTCATGCACTGCCACCACAAAAGACAAATCAGTTTTAGTTGTGTCATCCTCTCCCTTTGTACCCCCTTCCTCCCCTGATGTGGCTAACAATAAGTCCCCAACCCCAACACACTTCTCCACTTCTACTGTCCCACCCTCAACCGTCCAACCTGATTCTGACCAAGACCCAGACGCTCGTGCTCCACTAGCCGTTGATCTCTATTACGCAAACAAACCATCACCATCTGGCCCATCTGTCATTGTGGCAGCAGTTGACATAGATGATGATCAGTTTCTGATGCAACAGAGAAATTCCCCTGACCTCAGGCCAATTATTGACTACATTTCCAAAGATGAAATCCCTACAACGTACAATGATGCCCAAATCAAAGGTCTTGTAGGACGCTCACAGGAGTATGTAGTCAGGGATGGTATTCTCTATCATGTCTATCAAGCAAAACATAGAGGTACCAAAGCCCATAGGCCTCCCCAAATTACCCAGCTTGTTGTCCCCCTTATCAAGCGCAAGGATGTCCTATTCGCCTATCATGACTCCAAAGTAGGTGGTTGTCATCTTGGAAGGGATTCCACCTTTCAAGCTCTCCTGTCAAAATACCACTGGCCTGGTATGTATCAAGACATAGAAAATTACATTAGGTCATGTGAGGTATGTCAGAAAATCAAACCTAAGTCCCATAGCAAACATGCTCCTATGGTCCCAATGCCCATAGAGGACACATTTTCTCGCCTTCACATAGATATCCTTGGTCCCCTCCCAGAAACTAAAGATGGTTACAAATATGTCCTGCTGGTAGTTGACTCTTTTTCGCGTTGGACTGAAGGCTTTGCTATGAAGACTCAGGATGCCACTGAGGTAGCCAAAATTCTGTTCAACCAGGTCATTACTCGCTTTGGGGCTCCCAAAACCCTTCTTTCTGATAGAGGTCGGCAGTTCACTTCGAAACTTGTCAATGCTCTGTGTGAATTGTTGGACATCAAGCACCATCTGACGTCATCATATCATCCTGAAACCAATGGCATGTGTGAAAGACGTAATAGGACCATTGAGCAGGCACTCAGAGCTTATTGTGACTCTGAACAGTCCAATTGGGCAGACCTAATCCCCTGTGTCATGATGTCAATGCGCAGTGCACCATGTGCCTCCACTGGCTACACTCCCTTCTATCTCCTCTTTGGCAGAGAGATGCATCTCCCTATTGATGTTGCTCTTCTTCCCAAGCCCTCTCTAGGCAAAACGGCAGAACGCCATCTTCAGACCCTTCTTGACAATCTCAAGGTAGCCAAAACCATTGCTAAGGACAATATGAAGATTTCTCAAGAAATCAACAAAGAGCGCACTGACCTCAAAGCTAAAGATCCCCAATACTCAGTAGGTGATCTGGTCCTGATGAAAAATTCCCATGTTCTCCCTGGTAGGTCCCCCAAACTGTCAGTTAAATGGGTAGGTCCCTACACCATACTTGAGCTTGGTCCCAATCATACCTTCAAGCTACAAAATGTTCAAACGAACAAGACGCACAAGGCACTTATCCATGCCAATCGCCTCAAGCCCCACAATGTTCGCACTCCCAACGACGGCCTTCCAGATCACACTCCCAACCATGGTCGTCATTCTCCTCATCCCAGCGCTTCTGCTGAAACGGACACTCATGCTCCTCATCCCAGCACTTCTGCTGAAGCACATGCCCCTCGTCCCAGCACTTCTGCTGAAGCACATTCCCCTCTAACCAGCACGTCTGCTGATGCTGACACATTCTCAGACACACAGGTGGTTCTTCCAGAGCCACACATCAGTGATACAGGCTCTGCACCACCCAGAGACCGTCAACAGGATGACAAATCTCAAGATAATCAAACGTATACTGTTGACAAAATTTTCAGATGTAAAATGGCAAACGGTACCAAACAGTACCAAATCAAGTGGTTAGGCTACTCAGAAACGACCTGGGAGCCCGCCTCCAATCTTGATCCATCCCTGATCAAGCACTTCCATAGGTCTAGAACGATGTCTGGTAAGAAGCGCAAACATGGACATAAGTACTTCCAATGATTCATTAGCATAGGTGTTATCAAGCTACCCCCCTATCTTCTATGACGTGAATTGCATGGCCATAAGATATGAGTGACCACCCTTTTTGCAGTTACCAAGTGTTCTGTGTCTCATAGTGCTAGGTTGTTTAGGTGTTTGTGGCCACAACATTCTTCTCAACCAGGTCAACTCTTCTAATGGCTCCTTTTCATTTCATCAAAGGTTCATCCTGGAGCTTGATTATCCTGTGGCTTATGGCTCTGTTTGCCCGCCCTACCCTCGGCACCAGCCCTGTTCAGAGGCTCAACTTTGGAATAGTTTTTAAGCCAACCACACAAGTCCATTTTGCTACCGAATACTGGGTTCATACCTACGAGGTCAAGCTTCCCCATGTCCCAAGCATTCCCACCGTGAGTGGATGCCACCAAGGCAATGGAACGTGTGCTATACTGCACCAAATCCAAATGCACCTTAACGTCATCAAAACCAGGTGTGTTTCACTGCTTAATGAAACTAGGCACCAAATCATTAAACTCATCCCTGAATCTAAGGTCCCCTCATCAAGTCGCTCCAAACGAGCAGTTCTAAGTTTTGTAGGGTCCCTTTCCAAAACATTGTTTGGTACAGCCACCACTGACGACGTCAACCTGCTTGCCAAACATATTAATGCCCTTACCAAACATGACATAAACCTATCCAATGTCCTCAAACAACATTCTTCCCATCTCTCGTCATTTATGAAATTGGTAGACAATAGATTTAAAAATGCGCTAAAAGGTGTTAAGGCCAATCATGATGCCCTTACGTTCACAGCCACTGCGATCCAGAATAATGCTAGAAATATTCAAGCTACTTTTGCATCCCTTACTTCAATTTTGATAGACCAAATTCAAAATTCAAATACTGTGGAGCATCAACTTGAAGAGCTCAAATTAGGCATTTTAGACTTGGCTAAAAATAAATTATCCCCTCTGCTAATTGCCCCACAAATTCTGGAACAAACTATTCATCATATTGCCTCAATCTTATCTAACAAGTATCCAAACTTTCGATTGCTCCAAACCAACCCAACATATTACTATTCTCAAGCAAAATTCATCTTTGCCCGTACAAAGGCCCACGTCTATGTTTCTGTTAAGTTTCCCTTATCATCCTTGCCTAAACCTTTCAAAATGTATAAAGTTATTTCTCTCCCAGTGCCTGTGAACGATACATCATCCCACTCGACTCAACTCCTTGATATTCCTCCTTACTTTGCCCTGTCCTTGGATTCCCGTCATTTCCTCAGTATGGACAGTTCTACCTTAGCACACTGCTCTGGTGATGAATTCGTCCTACACTGTCCTATCAGAATAGCTCTCCAATCCTCCCCCAAACCATCATGTAGCCTTGCACTCTTTCAAAATAGTAAGAGTCTGATCAAATCTCTTTGTGATTTTCGATATGTCACCAAACCTCAGCCACCTCAGCTTATCTCAATTGATACCTCAAATGTTCTCGTATATAGAATACCCTTCCTTACTCTCACCTGTCCTGTTACTCATCGTATGATCCCCGGTTGTAACTTCTGTCTTATTGCTACTCCATGTTACTGTTCTCTGTCCACTGAAGATCTGTATTATCCTGCACCTTTCGGTTCTTGTCGCACTTCACAACACCAGATCTCACACCTTCACCCGGTCAACCTTGCTCTTCTTCAACACTTCTTCGAGGATTCTACCCTCTCTAGTATTGCTGGTGATACAACTTTCAGAAAAGCAGTTAACTTCACCATTCCAAAATTTGATATATTTTCTCATGAAATTTCCAATATTTTGGCCAATGATCAAAAGTCCCATCTCAGTCTTAAACGTGTCGCTGAAAGGGCAAGAAAAGATCAAACCATATTTCAGTCTATTACGGAACCATTGCTTGATGGTCAAATCACTTTACCCAGTTCTTGGCCTGATACAAATGCAATTATAGCCATCACCGCTTCGGCTATGTCAGTTCTTTCAATTATTTTAGTTGTTTGGATGTTTTTCAAAGTTCGTGCACTCTCTGCTGCACTATTGTTGGTTACTCGTGTGGCGCCAGTTAAAGCAGTACAGCCTCCAGTACTAAATTATAACTCACAAACCACTTCTAGTCCCAGCTTCGTTGTGTCTGATCTTGCCGACTATCATGTGTCAATCCTTCTAGGAGTGATCACACTTGCTGTGGCTTCTATTCTTCTCCTTCTCATCTATGAACGCAATCGTAGGACTCACAATGGTCTCGTTCTTGAACTCACCACTGGTCCAGAATGTGTCTCTCTTCCTATTCTGGCTCTCAGTCTCTGTCCTTCCTACTGGGATATTCAACCCCCATACACAGTGGAACAGCTCCGAATCTCTGGATATTTCTTTCCCACCCTTACTGTTGAATGGCCCGCCTTTACTGTGACTAACCTCCTAACCAAAACGTCTCTCTCGGTCCCGAACACGCTTCGAGTCTCTTTCTTTACTGCCCGTAAACTCCAGAAAATGTTCAATCAACCTTTCGCTGCCTACATTCTTATGGTTCATGATGGTAGATACCAAATTTTAGATCCTTCTTGTATGTTAAAGGTATTTTAAGTGGGCTGTCTAAGCAGTGCATATCCTTTGTCATGTTCGCATACTTTTGCTGTGTTACTTTAAAATGTTTTATGTATTTTTGTGTACAATTGTATTATGTTTACGTCAACACCGGTATAACGAAAATATTAATAGGCTTTTGCGGTCAAAAGCTCCACGACGTCCAGGGGTACTATAACAGTGCGAAAATCATCATATTTTTCTTCAAGTTTTATCAAAATCAAATATATTCTTCTACTTTAAGTTTCACATTCCAAAGCCAGTAAACGCTACATAGTTTACAAGACGCCTATCATAATACGTAACGCATGGAGATGCAAGCTGTCGAAACCAGTCAAACGAGCTGGCAGATGCTAATCAGCTAGCGCTATAGAAATTCTAGACCCAGCTGACCAGATTCAGACACAGCTGACCAGCCAACAAACAATTAATTAAGTAAGTCAGCACATCAAAACTTGCATAATTTGAACAACATGTGAGAAGCCATTGTGATCAATTGAAATTCTAGACCCGGCTGACCAGTTTCAAACACAGCCGACCAGCCAATAAACAATTAACTAAGCAAGTCAGCACATCAAAACTTGCATAATTTGACCACCATGTGGGAAACCATTGTTATCAATCCCAAACTGGACAGATGGGTAGTGACATGCTTTCAAACGTGGACTGGAGGTCTCGGGTATAAATGCAGGGGTATCTTGGCATAGAGTCATTCCTGCATTTCGCCTGAAAACCTCTCTGTCTGTTTTTGAAGGTAAGTTACTTTTACTCATTACTTTGCCATTTTGGTTAAACGTGCTGTAAATAATTCTAACTTTGTTACTCTGCTGGTTCAATGAACTTATGTTACAGTTAATGAGAAAGTATTGTTCAAAATCTACGATTTGGCTGCTATATGTTAATTTCATACAGTTCATCTAGAAATCAAATACTATACTGAATAATAGGGAATAATAGAGCGTCCCGGATAAAATACGAGCGTTAGTATTCTAGTCGTTTAAATATCAATCTAACATATTACGCCATTTTAGTTATGGAAGTCGTGGATGCTTATTAAACAATATGTTCAACGTGTATAACGTTTCTGTATCAAGTGACTTGTAGGTCAACATGTTCTATTATCTGCATTTCTATTTCTGGTCATGTTATTCGTCTCACTGTTTGTATTTTCACGGGAAACATTTCTTGTTTCAATATAATGAGTAGCATAGCATCGGCAGCTAAATGTATGTATTTAAAGATAACCAGTCTGTGACCGTATATGTCTAGAACACAATACACGAAAAGTAACACTGTTTCCGTAGCTAAATACGCACAGATTCGGCAATGTCTGTTAACTATTTGTCACATAAGTGCATCCGCACTATCGTGAAGCGCCGGGTGATTTTGTGTTTTATGTCGTAGAATAGTCTATAAAGATACAGGCAATTCAGCGGCAGTCTAGTAGATAAGAGTTACAATACAAATTCCAGCATTTCTTATATAAACTGTTTCTCATGTTTTAATTTATTTACTTATAATTGGTAAACGTCAGAAGTTTTTGATTAGTGTTAAAGTGTGTAATCATCATTATCTTGAAGTAAGTGTTGGCAGTTACCTCGTTAGGGTTAAGGCTACGGTTCAACGCACGCTTGGCCGCCAGCCATTGTTCAAGGGGTGCACGTACCGTGACGCCCGGCTTAAGCCCCAGGTACCTGTGCCGCGGTTACCCTGGTTACAACTATGTAATCATTGTTATATCTCCAACAAGGCACCAGAAAATATTTTACTATGCTGTAATGATGTAACTCATTATCATTCTTAATTATTGATTTCTATATGTTAATGCTGTACTATTTAATTGCTTATTATGATGTCTAAACTATTAAATATAATACTGAGATGTTTTGAATATATGTTGTTGCATTGTGACGTCATAATAAACATTCCTGCATTTCGCCTGAAAACCTCTCTGTCTGTTTTTGAAGGCGTGGAGATCCCGGAGTTAATTCCCCGTAACAATTCTAGGTATAAACGGTCCCCTAAAAAGGACGGTTTCATATATAAAAAAGGATGTTTGTTTAGACATGCGTTCATTGTAAACAACGGCGTGTTTTCGTTTGCTGGTTAGCTTTTACAGGTCAAAAGCAAAGTTAATCGCATTACTTTCGTGACGCATTTTAGGCCTGTCATACAGTTCCTGAAACAAATATATCCAATACAGCCGATGCAAGTGAATCATATTTGGCAAGACTAGATTACTGCAATTATATATTGTATCAATATAATCAAACAATTATTTTTATTTTTGTAAAATATGTTCATTTCAGAAACTAGATGTTAGTCTAGCCAGCGGCCTAAACTCGCATTAATTTGGTTACACGTTTCATGATTTACAGTATTCGTGAAGAATATGTAACAATTAGCCACAATTAGAGCCTTTGGTAGGAGTAGAGGGAATGATAAGCCTAGACTTGCTAAGTATTTTATGATATTCATGATAGCTCAAAAGAAACTTTGATTTATGTTTGTAGTACACCCCAGAAAGAGGGATAACACAAGTGATATATTAAGATGACATACAACTTATACATACTTGCGTGTATAAACTACTATCAAACAGTGAGCATAACAGGTGTTTGCATAGAGGTGAGCGTATCCTGCACCACCGGTGGAACAAACACACGCAAAGGCAAGTTAGTTGTTAAACCCGATTAGCACAAGTCAAAACAGAGAATTTCATCGGATATAACTCCATTTGCTACTTCTGTGGTAGTCACCAATCAACCCATTTATACTTCCAAAAATAGCTTTAACCCTTTTAAAGCTTTTGGGAAATTCAACAGTATGAAAAGAAAAATTGAAATAATACAAATATAAATTCCTTCCAGGTGAAGGCTATCACTTGAAATCAAATTAACAAAGCAGATTTTAGTCAATGACACATGTCTTGGGTTAGAAGTTCATCTCTGCCGCCATGCTATGGTATTTCTGGAAAAGAAAGTTAATTTACAAAGTTGTAATATACTTGAAAGGCTTAATGTTGCTGATTAAGCGCAAAGATATAAACTCTAACTGACTGCTCAGTAACATTCATGTAATATTAGTAGTATTCAAATAAGTGTACTTGTTCTAGGTGTGTGTGTGACGTGGATACATATATATAAGCGTATAGAAGAAACGTCAACAAACTTGTAACTATGTATAAAATAATGAATAAGCCATGTCCTTCATATGTAACTGATCTTATACCACCAGCTGTGTCACAGAAGGTCAGTTATAATCTCAGAAACCGCCATGATTTTGTAGTTCCATTTGCACGGACATCTACGTTGAAAAGGTCTTATATTATAGATACATTAGGCCAATGGAATAATCTATCATCAGGAATCAGGGCTAGTCCGTCAATATCTTATTTTAAAGCTGTCGCATCTGAGCAGCATACATCACCACCTATGCACTGTAATTGCGGTGAGAGATCTACAAACATATTGCACACTAGATTGAGACACAATTGTAGCACACTAAATTCCAACCTGTTTCGTGTTAATTATCTGATACTATTTCCTGTGAATGCGGAGCTCCTTGTGAAAATTCATTCCATTTCTTCTTCCAATGTACCTTATATGATATTAGGGAGACATTACTGACAGCTATCGATAATCTTGGAGGACAAAAAACTCTAAATTGTATTCTTTTTTGTGATCCAAACTTAGATGTTTTCCTGAATGCAAAAATATTCTTGTCTGTAAACAAATTTATAGAAACGACTAACAGATTCAGTAGCTAGCATATTATTGTTTCCAAACTGTTAATCATTAATATTGTTAAATCTATATACAACACTAACATGTATAATATTAGCATATGTATGAGATGCACACTGTCTTCACTTTCCAGCACATTGTACATATCCTTCATATGAGCACTGTATATAAATTTATATTGCGCACTATGTTTCCACAATGTGATGCTTCAACTGTAAATTGTTAATTTTCATTATGCAATATTATGTATAACTGTATATATGGAGAAGGTGGTAATAAGTGCTGCACTTGTGCCCAATCCCTTTGTCTTTTTGGACAATACAATATGTTTAATAATAATAATAATAATAATAATAAGCAACCAATGTATTATGATCAGGGTCCATTAGTATCCCTTCAGCAAGTGCGAATCAGGTCCTAACACATCTGTTTTGTCAAGTATCACGCGCTATACAGTCGAACCTCGTTTATCCGGACAATTGCTTTTTCTGAAATGTTGTCCCGATAAACGAGTTTCTGGATATCTGAATACCTTGTTATCTGACCAGAAGTCCTTCCCCTACCTCAATTCTACCGAGGCATATGTGAAATGAATGGCAAAAATATGATTTATGAAGGATCGACCAATTACTAATAAAATACTTTGTGCTGTACAGACCTACGCAGCATGCTGTGACAGCGCACTGCATTATTGAAACGGCTGAAGAAATGCATATGTAGTCTAGTTTAGACTATGCACTTGTTTTGTGTACAGACACGACGGCGAGGTTGTGGCAACCTGACACACATGAGCACTAATAGCCATGTTTACCTGTACTAGTTGAGAGCCAAGGTTGAAGTCATTCATGTGTGAAAAATGTTGTCTAAGCATCTGTACATCTTCTTTGTCGAATTGCATTATTAAAGTACATCAAGATGAGACACCATATACATTCATAAATATTTGTTGAGCACGAAACCTTGAAGTCTAGCCAGGACATTTCCAAGGAACTAAGGGTGGCCATGTAGCTTCAATATCTTATAAATTATATCACTGAACATAGGTCAAGGTGTATTCAGTAAACAAAGATCTGAAGGGCTGTATTTCCTTCATCGAACACACTATACGTTAATCACAGTTTGTGATGGATTACGGATACGAACGAACTAGCATTAGTTTGGCAGGTAGGTGTTGTTAAGATTTTTTATCTTGTTCTCTCTCTACCCTCTACTTCCTTAATCACAATTTAAATCCTAAATAGACTTTCGGGCCTAACACTGTGGCAATTTTAGACCCTCTGTTTCTGTATTTACTTGAGCTCCCCTAAGGTTTACACATCTCATAAGACTAAGTCATCAATGATGTCAAAGCTGTCTGACATGTTTCTTATGAAGAGTTCATGAAGCTAAACAATGTCCAAGGGACTTAAGCACAAAAATACGCGAACACTTCTGACATAGAATTTCTTAAGAAAAAATGCTTCACTTTGAGCACCTTGTTTTCTTTAAATACGATGAACCGTGACATAATAAAGTGGTATTTAGGTAGATATAATACTTATCTAAAGATGTGAATCCATTTGATGATACATCTGTGAGGTTTAAGTTGATTTTGACAGCCCGGGCCGAGTCGGACCGAAAACTTCTGACATAGATTTTCTTAAGAAAATACAGTAAAAATGCTTACTTTGAGCCCCTTGTTTTCTTTAAATACGATGTACCGTGACTTAATAAAGTGGTATTTAGGTAGATATAATACCAATCTAAAGATGTGAATCCATTTGAAGATACATCTGTGTGTTTAAAGCTGATTTTGACCGCCCGGGCCAAGTCGGACCCAACACAAGACAAACACTTCTGATAGAGACTATGTTGAGAATGTAGAGTGAAAGGGCTTCACTTTGAGACCCTTGTTTTCTTTAATTACAGCGATCTGAGGCACCACAAAGTGGTATATAGGCAGATATAATACTTATCTAAAGATGTGAATCCATTTGATGATACATCTGTGAGGTTTAAGTTGATTTTGACAGCCCGGGCCAAGTCGGACCGAACACTTCTGACATAGATTTTCTTAAAAAAATACTGTAAAAATGAACACCTTGTTTTCTTTAAGTACAGTGATCTGAGACACTATAAAGTGGTATTTAGGTAGATATTATACTAGTTTATAGATGATAGATTTGATGATACATATGTGAGTTTAAAGTTGATTTTGACAGCCCTGGCCAAGTCGGACCGAACACCTGTGTGACTGTTGAGAGTATAAGGAGAAGAGGTCTACTTTAACCAACGTGTCTGCTTTAAATACGACGATCAGTGACATTATAAAGTGGTATTTACTTATATATTGAACGTTCCTATAAATATAAACACTATGCTCACAGATGGAAATTTGTATCACGATAGCTAGAAGTATTGATACGTTTCAAATCTTACTTCGTTTAACGATTGCTCTTTTACATGTTACCAAGATCAGCGACGCTTACACACTGCTCCACTTTCTGGTTGTCAAGCGATTTACTCCGAATTACTTATTGATGGTGCACTTTTTTGTTTGGTGATTGTTCATTAATGTCATTTGTGTATGTTGCATCAATTATATGAAGATATGATCGCCGATAATGAAGTAATTAGCCAGTAACACTTTGGCCCGTCTTGGCCCGGCCCGGCCCGACTTTTAGGCAATGCCATATTGGGGGTACCTTTCCAGTAAAAGCATGCCTATCATGTGGATGACAAGGCCGCAATCAATTAATAGTGAGAGTTTGATTGAATTTTAAACTACAAGGGAGACGGAACGCATTTTATAATTAACATTTTATTGTTTTCTTATCGAACTATTTAAGGCATCTGTGTACAATTGCTGTCTAGGGGTGCGATTCACATGCATCATGCGTGTTCAGTAGGGCTACGTGTACGGAGTAGGAACACACATATTAGCGATATTTCTATATCTAGGAACTTTGAGGCAACAGAATAATGTAAGGCGGGATGTTTTGTAGTCAGGTGGGGGAGGATGAAAATCTATTAATTAATTTTGTATGGCCTAAAGTAGCGAATATGGTGTCGTGTAAAAACATCGGACAATCTCATTTTAGCCGAATGCTACAAATTGGTCTTTGAGAATTTTGTTTTGATGAATATGCTAGCCGTGTATGATATTGCCTCATGGAGAAAATCACTGGCGTGCGATTATTTTTGTAACTGACAGTGCAGCCGCGAAGAACTGCAATTCTGCTGATGTGGCTTTAAGCAATATTTACTATTAATTTCAATATGTAAATGCCTTACTAGTTAATTGATCATTATTGCGTCTTGACTATTAACTGTGAAATAGAATATGTAGATGGTGTTTGAATGTATGTTTGGTACCTCCACATATCATACATAATAAAGATTCCTGCATTTCGCCTGAGAACCTCTCTGACTGTTTTTGAAGGCGTGGAGACCCCGGAGTGAATTCCCCGCAACAATTCTAGGCATAAACGGCCCTTAAAATTACACCAGACTGTTTTAGTGTCAAAACAATCAGTAGATCAACTTAGTAATAGTGACGCTGTTGGTAATTTGTCCACTGTATTGGTATAGTAGGCAACATACTAGAAACAGCTGATATAGTAGGCAATATATCAACTATCTTATAGTTTTATAGTAAGCAAAATATCAACTGTGTTATTGGAGCATATTAAGTAATATAACAACTGTGTTATAGTGATATAGTAAACAAAATATCAACTCTTTTATAGTTGTGTAGTAGGCAATTTATAAAGTGTGTACAAGTGGTATAGCACATAATAGACCAACTGTCTCATATTGGTATATTAAACAATAGATTAACTGTGCTATATACAGTCAAGTCCCGTTAATCCGACACTCGTTAATCCGACAATCGGCTTTATCCGACACTAATGATGGAAAGGTGTCCTCCCATTAGAGGGGGCACGGGTGGCGCTGTGCAGAGTTGCGTCCCTTGGCCACGCCAGAAACTTATGATTGTGGGTTCGAATCCCGGTTCGCCACGATTATGTTTCTAGGTTTGTCAGCACCATACCCGTGCTCGTGGGTTTCACCGAAGTGGTAAACGTCTGAGACCTGCATCACTTCGGGCTTTCCTCCCACATTAAGCTGACACGCCGTGATATAACTGGAATTATGTTAAAAGCGGCGTTAAACCCAACTCATTCACTCACTCCTCCCATAAGTTAGACGTCCCAATAGTTAGACAGCTTATACCTACACTTTAAACGGTTGAGTGCACACTAATCCTTATGCTTGTTACCTCAGACTTTAAAATGGAATAGTCCAGATAAGATCTGACAAACAAAGCAAAGTAGCTTTTAATAGATACTTTAATATTATACTTAACATTTAATGACACTGATAAATTTAATACAGTTTGTAACAACACTTTGTGACAGTTTTTGGTAATGTACACTTTACATTTAATAACTGTTACAGTTTATTTATCACCGACGAAGCAAGTGTCCACAAGCATCTAAATACTCAATAGCAGTCTTGTCACCCTTCTGCAGCTGATCTTTGAGGCGTACCAGGCGGTTCTCTGTCCCTCTGTAGATTTTCTTGCGCCAGCGTGGTTATGTTCCGACTTATTGCGAAGAAAGTCACCGACAGTCGTACATTTCCCATTGCACGTCTTGACGACACATCTCCAATGTGTGCAGGTATCCCTCTCGCGGTTTCTGTTGTAAATATATCTATCTAATATCAACTTACTTCCACGCCGAGAGGTGATGTACTCTACTTTCCTTAAACCAGCCATATCGATAATAATGATGCATATGATACGTACCCCAAGATCATTTTTATTTGTTTGATGAGTAGATAATCTAAACTCAACTCCTTCAACTGATCATACAGTAAGACAATTAAGCTACTCAATAGTTTACATAGTTAATCTCATGCCTATTGACCCTGTGCTGAGAGTTAGGTAATTTAGGTTAATTAAACGAAATTGTAACATATATACTCCCTAAACTGTGAGTCCCCTATCCCTACTCAGTGCTTTAATCTAATTAGGACTGATCCATTACAGCTGTAGGTATATTCCCCCTTTGACTAAATAAACATGTCTAACAATTGGGACGTCTAACTAATGAGATATAACCGATGGGAATCGATAAAATCAGTGCAAATTAGACACGTTCCGACAGTCTCGCACTCAGACATCTTATTTACAACGAATTACCGAAATCACTCATTAATCCGACACAGTAATCAGCGTACTCCGTGGTCATCTGCCCGCGAGTTCACAGCCCCGTGTTTTGATGGTACCTGCATATTACAACTGCTGCAGAGATAAACTTTGCTTAACAATAAACAATTAATGATTGTATAATGACCTAGAAAACAATAATCAACTGTTATAGCATTGTCACTCAGTATACTTGATAGTTGTGTTTGTTTGTTGTTGTTTAACGCCGCACTCAACAATATTCCAGCTATATGACGGCGGTCTGTATAAATAATCGTGTCTGGACCGAAAATCCAGTGATTGACATCATGAGCATCGATCCACGCAATTGGGATACGATGACATTCTTCAACCAAGTCAGCGAGCCCGACCACCCGATCCCGTTAGTCGCCCCTTACGACAAGCATAGCCACCCCTTACGACAAGCAAAGCCGCCCACCCCCCACCCACCCCCACTCCCTTACGACAAGCATGGGTTGCTGAAGAATAGTGACATGCAGCTGTGTCACGTGGCATAGAAACACATCGTGACGTGTAAAATCAACTGTATCATATTGGCTCATCAATTACTACATCTTTTGTATCATAGTCACAAATATATAATCACTGTAAAAATAATGAGATTTGTAAACAGAAATAGTATCATCCAAATATGGAACCATGCAACGTCATTTTGTTCCACCTACACATAATGCCAACAATACAGTAAGCGCGAAGGGTACAAATATGTGTGCCAGTAACGATGACGGTTTGTCCTTTTACGCTCAAGCACACAGGAATGCCTTCAATAAGAGCAGTACACATCCGCTTCTGAAATCGATCTGACCTTTTCGTTTCACCCCCTTTGAGTTTTATCTGGTCTGAAACCACTAGACTTGCTAGACTGATACCCGGATGGTCATATATTAAGCCTCGGGTAAATATCCCAATTATGATAAACACGCAAACATATTCGATTTTCGTATCACAATTTAAACACAATACACATACCATACCATGCAAGGGGCCAATAACACAATCATCGTGTACCCCATCGTGGGAGTGTGTTTACTGTTTACTTATGATTTATGAGGTGATATATCAACATGACAATAGTTAATTACTAGTTCGTTGAACTTATCATGGCTGTATGTAGCTGGCTGGCTGGCATAGTGTAGGTTCGAGTAGGCGTTTCATATGCTGTTGTAACAATGGATAGTGCCTTCTTCGTTGAGGCATTCTTGTTTCCAATCAAACACATTAGGCTTACAGAAAATAAAATTCTCTTCAAAGATAGATTGTTTTCCTGAGTCCGATATTTTTTTTCGTTTTTTGGCACGATGATAACCGGAAGGATCCAATTGTCTCGATGCTATTCAGATCTGTAGTCGTGTGCGTTATCCCGTGGTTATCCAGCTTACACTCATACACATGTAGCACGTGTGCCTTGTTCGAAATATACCTCTGTCCACCCAGCAGTGAATGGGTACCCGGTAGGATGTGACTGTTAACCTTCTAGCGCCTCGCAGGCAGCTTGGGTTGTACACACACCAGGGAGCTGAGAATGAAAATCGAGTGCACACCGATCCATTGGCCAGGGTAATAATGTAATGCTTTGGGCATGCTTTAGGGTGTGGAGTTTACACATTATTTTTCAGTACAGCGATATTTTACCCCTGAAGATCCGGGTCAGTATTGTGCAAAACACATTTAATCAGTTAAATCCCTTGCCTCGGGAATATGGTACAACTGTGATTAACAGCGTTCTAGCAGTCACAGATGCGGACTCATACCACGTGGGCTTGTACAGGCAGACCAAGTATGTTAGTCCAGGTAAGGACGATGCTACATTTTTGTCATACCTGCAGGGTAATGGGTGATGCGCTTGAGAATGATATCAAAGGCACGTTAGACGTATGCGGCCCAAAGTACGTATATTTTCGTCCCGAGTATTTAGGCGTTCAATAGGCGTAGATATGATATGCTTCTACGTGAATCTGTGCCGTCCTCCCATTCTGAACAGCAACGTTATCATGGAACTTGGAACGTCGTGGATAGATGACAATAATAACAATAGGTCATTAATGTATGTTGCGCAATATTTCCAAACCACACCTGCTTGCTCAAAGCACTGCATTATTTAGTGAAAGTAATATGGAGTAATGAGCGACCACGTCAGGGTTCAGACAGATGTGTTGCTGCACGAGCATATTTGTCAGTTTGTTTGTTGTTTAACGCCGCACTCAGCAATATTCCAGCTATATGACGGCGGTCTGTAAGTAATCGAGTCTGAGCCAGACAATCTAGTGATTGACAACACAAGCATCGATCTACGCAAAATGGGATATGGTGACACACATCAGCCAAGTCAACGAGCCTGACCACCCGATCCCCTTAGTCGCCTCTTACAACAAGCATGGGTTGCTGAAGACCTATTCTACCCCGGATGTTCACGGGTTGGACTTGCAACTAACCCATTCATGACCAGTCCACTGCCTTATGTTCTTAAATTGCTCTGCAGCATTTTGATCACGGTTGCAATGAGCGAGTGATTTTGGTTTTGCAATATTCCACCAATATTCCGGCTGGCGGGGGACGACAGAAAGTGACCATGGTTGCAGCCATGCATTGGGATGGACATGGACGTCCTGCACTACACATCTTGCACGAACTTAGCTCCGGTTATTATTTGAAACACCAGACTATTGATGTTGAGCATCCAATGAGCCTCGGGACGATTAGGGGCGGTCGGGTAGCCTAGTGGTTAAAGCGTTCTCACGTCACGCCCCAAACCCCGGGTTCGATTCCCGACATGGGTAAATGTGTGAAGCCCATTTCTGGTGTACCCCGCTTTGATATTGCTGGAATATTGCTAAAAGCGACGTAAAACCACACTCACTCACTCACTCACTCACTCACTCACTCGGGACGATTGTGTTGTCGCAGTGTATTGAGTAAAGCTGAGACATCGAAACAACACAGGATTTTAGCCCCATTGGCAAGCTAGGCATATGAGTTGTTCCATACCTGAACTGTAATTTTCAAATGTAACTTAATGTTTTAATGGTGGGAGTTGCGGTTTTTTCGTATAGGTTAATGAAATCAACGTACATGTAAAATCTGTATGTGCTTCGTTTCGATCAGGGGGCGGTCCGGTAGCCTAGTGGTTAAAGCGTTCGCACGTCACGCCAAAGACCCGGGTTCGATTCCCGACATGGGTACAATGTGTGAAGCCCATTTCTGGTGTCCCCCGCCGTGATATTGCTGGAATATTGCTAAAGCGGCGTAAAACCATATTCACTCACTCACTCGTTTCTATCAGAATGCGCTTATGCCTTCAAGTGGTTCGGTCAAAGAATCCATCATGAATGTGTTTTCATTTTACATAAAATTATGTCTTGCATCCAAAAAAATACTCAACATACAGATAAATGTATTCAATCTTATGGTTTAATGCCGTAAGTCCCGATGTGTTATAAATTGTATCTGGAATATATTCGATATATGGGGGAAATATACGTGAATCATTACACAACGATTTGACAATACTTTCAGCTGTGTAAACAGTGTACTGTCATGTTAGTTTCTTAAGGAGGGGCTGTGGGTAGCTTAGTAGTTAAAGGGGCACTGATCTAACGCCATTTCCCGGATTGGTTGTTGCCTTTGTTATTGTTTTTTCCCCTGTGAGTACCCGGATGATACGCAACGCAACTGAGCGTGACCAGAGACTGGGCTACCGTCTGCAAGGACAGCTAAATAAACTTGGAGGCTGGAGGCAATATTTGTTTTACGCATTTTTGAATAAACACTGATTAGTTAAATGTGATCTATAAAGATTCGACAAAGGGCGCATGTTAATTAATTTCTTCAGCCTAAACAAACAGACAAAAAGAACGGCGGAGCTCATCGGAAGTCGTCATTTGGAAATACCCAGATGGTTATAGTTTAATACTAAAAAAAAGGTATCCATGCAGTGAAAGCATTTTCGGATTTCGGATTGCGTCGATAATACGATTACTACTCCCTTGTTGTCATCAACGTTTTCTCGTATAACCCTACACTTGTGTATTTGTCGTCATTCACTTGATGCTCAGTTAATGAATTTATTACAGGTACAATTAGTGGTAGCACCACTTAGATTACCTGACAAAGGTTCTCATTTGGCATTTATTGTGTCTGGGGTAATTATTCAATCTATATCCAGGTTTGAAGTGAGGTGAAATGTGCGTTATGTAATATGCACGTGGTAGCCCAGCAAGAGATGAATGATCAGTTGATTTACTTTTTTAGGTAAATCAACGGATCGTTCCTAGTCATCAAAGGATTAACAGAAAATACGTTGATTGATTAATCACTGTTATCTTGCACAGTGGATATGTCAAAAGTGAGTGTTTACATGTCTAGGTTTACTAAAACAAAGGGAATACACTCATATCATGGCGTGAAGTGCCGATGTAAAAACAACATACTTTGTTCAAAGGGTTAACTGATAATACGTTGATTGGTTGCTCATTGTTATCAAACTCAGTGGATTTTTTAGGAACCGTGGACGTTATGAAAATAGTTGTCACGTGGCCTTTCTCAGCCAACCCTTGAGACTTGACACCTATGTGAAACACCTGAAACAATCCAAGTGATCAGTTGAGAAACGAACACTGGTTATAATATCCCGAAACGATATATATCTTTTAGAATATTTGATAGTTACAGAGACACGTGACATCGAATAAGTTATTTTGTATAGCTGCAGATGAGTGGGACATTATTCCTTTGTGTGGATATTCACGGATACATTCCTCGAACAAGGAAGCTGCCTATTTATACACATAAATTTGGTAAGTTGTAATTATGGTATTTGCATTTTGTTTTCCTTCATTTGAACCGATTCGTTCTTGTTTCTCTACGTCTTGGTTGGGAAATTCTTCAATGCGCGATAGACGTTGTTTTCACAGGTCATTTCCTTTGTAAGCGTGTATAGATTACCGTCAATTTGTAAAATGTGATTCTCTCAGGCAATTTATAAAATGTGTAAATATTTCAGTCATTTTGACTAAAAGATCTGTCCAGATTGATTAAGACGATCAAAAGGGCCTACAAACATCACAACAGATTATTATGTAGGATTAGAAGCCAAACAACATAGAAATGTACTTTTCAACGTAACATTTTCAGTCTCTTGGTGATGACATTAAACATCAAAATGTTTGGAATTCGTTATCATAATAATACAAATGGAAATGTTTTTCAGTCACTTTGTAAAATAACTGAATATTTATACGTTTAATAAATATGTTACACATTTTGACAGTAAAAAAATATACACACTATAAAAAAAGCAATGCTCAGATGAAATATTTACTTTGTGTTGCAAGTCAAAATAGTGTAAACGAAAATCGCAAAATTACCAAGCAAGTGACTTATCAAAACTTCGTCACCATTACCGATGCTACCCACAAAAATACCTACATTTCCTTATTATCTCGAAAACTGTATTTCATTTTGTTGATCAATGTGACCATACGCTCTTATTGACGTGGTCCCAGCTGGCATAACTTCATCTATTCATCTGAGGCAACAGCTTCTTTTTGGAAACAACTGGGTCATCACTGATCCATGAATATATTCTTACCGCTATTGTCAACGTTGTCAGGAATTTGTTTTCTTGGCAAATCGAAATTGGTTATTCACTAGCATTCTCAAGCATTGATGTTTCATATTTCTATACAGGAGTATTGGTTGATAACAACATCTGGTGTCACATGACACCAAAAGATAAGAGGTATATCTGAAGTCAATAATATTTTATTCAGGAAACAATAGTCAGAGTTAAAAACCCCACCAGATTTTGCATCATGTCCAAATGTCGCATTCTCGCGTTGTCGACTTTTGACAAAAAGTGCTATGTATAAAAAACACGAGAATGCGAGAACGCGATATTTTGTCCAAATCTCGCGTACTCGCGATTTCGCATTCTCGTGCTTTTGGCATATTTAGTTCGTTTCCAATGGTCGATATCGCGAGACTGCGAGATCGCGAGAATGTCTCTTACAGTATTTCATAGGTAATAATATATGTCATACTTTTGACAAAATGTATTGACTCAGAGCATTATTGTTAATCACAGCGTACCCAGCTAACACACGACGTTGTCACAACGTTGTGGAAAGGTTGTGGATAGGTAACGTCGTGAAATAACGTTGTCACAACGTTAGCATAACGTCAACGTGCAACGTTATTTCACAACGTTACAACAACGTTGCACATTCACGTTCTGAAAACGTTGTACATCGGACATAGCACAACGTTTTGTAACTACGTTTCTGAAACGTCGGTGAAACGTTATAACGTTTGCTTCTTGATAGTCATAAAGGAATAGAACTGCTTTATCAAAATCAACATGGATTTGTCTGAATACCAAGGCAGTAATGCTTTACCTTTCTGTATATTCGGCATTTGAATTTTCATCTCTTAATTCTAAAATTTCCAGAACGTAATTGCGTATCTCTATTACAACGTTAGTATTACGTTACATTGTAACGTTATTCCACAACGTAACAACAACGTTGCAAATTAACGTTGTGATAACGTTATGCTTTGGACATTACAACACTTTTTGTAAATGATGTTTAGGAAACCACTTGTAGATCTATCATCTCGTAGTTTTATTTTTTTTAAACATATATATCTATGAAGGAAGTTATCTGTCTACTAAATGTTGTCACAAGCAAAATTACAGTTAAAAACACATTGGCGCGCATTTTTTGCGGCGTGAGAGTGACTGCTGAAAAGTTTAGCCTGTTGCCTCGTGTAGTGACGTCAAAATGACGTCACATTGTCGCGGAAGATTTGTTGTCACCAGCCATTTTAGTTCAAGCTCACTCTGGATATATTACAACCAAGTGATTGTGCAGCAACGGGAACTGGACAGATGATCTGTGAATTCGGATAAGGTAAGTTATTTTTCAAAAGCAGTCTTCGCTTGTTGATATGTTTTTGTACATGCAGATAGTCAAATGATTTAAATGTATCGTATTATTCAGAAGTGGCGGGGTTTAGAATGCAGTTTGCCGATCACTTTCACTGAGCTGAGCGTCAGTGTTGATAGTAACATTTGATACACAGAACGTGATGTATATAGAGGTGAAGGAAGCCCATGACTTTTTACCATATTATTATTTTATGGATACCAAGTGAAATTACCAAGGGCAAGTGGTATATGTTTGACCAGAATTCAGTCTGGCGGCGTTTTGTGGTCGTCATATTATGTTCGGGTTTCGATCATAAGCGTATAAGGTCTGTAGGCCTAAATAGGCCTAACGTATGCATCGCCTACTGACCACTGACAGTAATTGCCATTTCTTCAGTGTTATTTCTGAAATCTGAAAGTTTACATGTACTGACTTTGATTTTTGTGAAACAATGTGGCTCATTCAGGCCATGGGAAAGGTTGAGCAGATTTCTCTTATACAGCGAAGAGAGGGAATCAAAACAATGGAAGTATTTTCAGATCGACTCTCTGTAGGCTCCTAGTTATAGCCCTAGTCTAAAGGGCTCAATGATGTTATGAACAATTGTATTTTCGGGAAGAGACAGAAACATACTTGTTGTTCCCGAAAAGGCCCAATTAGCACTGACTGAAGTAGCCTAAATGTGGATCATATATGGTTGTTGGTGCTATCTATAAAGTTTATTTGAGCAAGGCGCTTATCATATGTATTTTTAATATTTCCAAAAAAAAGAATCAATTCATCATTTTCCGATAACTAGATCTATGTCCGACTCCCTTCTAATGAAAACGAGCAAAAGTTTGCGGTTTAGTTCTCGCTGGTGATGATAGCTAGTCGATAGTCAAAAGTTAAATATCACCATACAGAGTCAGTGATTTGGTCATCGTTTGTTGATTATTAAGGTGAGATAGGTGTAGATCTAGTCAATGTGCATCAATGAAAAATACAATGGAATTGATAGCAACCATATTCGTTCTCCGTATGTTGCCGGGAAGGCTACCATACTACAGAATTATATTTAACGATATTGAACTGTATTATGTTAATAAACGTAGTAAGTATATGATACTTGGTTCTCTGAAACATTTTGGCAATGAGAGAGAATAAAATGGTGATCGAAAACTGAACGAGTAAGTTCCAGTGCTCGCTACGAAATCGTACTGTAGATAGATCTATATAAACAAAGCTGCGATGAAGATGTGAGTCGTTATTAGCTACAATGCCTGTCTAATATATATGTTCCCGTTTGGATTCCGGTTTAGAAAAGGTCCCCAACAAACCATATTTGTACTAACATGATTGTGTGTCATTGTACTCTGACAGAGGTTGTGAGACGTGGCTCACTAAAACAATCACTGGTTTGCCTGACCGGGTTTGTCAGACCGGTGTATATGTAAAACCAAATTACATTAGGTGTTGTTTTTTTTATGATGGTACTCATAATTTTGTTACTTATATACTCATAATTTTGTTACTTATATCTGTAGCCTGAGTTTATTTCCGATCGGACCTTATACATGAAGACTTTAGATTTACAGTTTTCCTAAATTTTAGGCAATTATACAATGTATGTTATCTTTTTGTTTAGACTACAGATCTAAATGTATGCTTATTGAATATAGTTTTAGTTTTGACTTTTTTAATATGTTTTCTTTGCAGCAAGGGGGAAAATGTTACACGACCATTCCAGGAGATAAAATCAAGAATGTTGAATCATTGAGGAACACACCAAATAAATTCTGGGCTGTGAATTATGTTAACGTAAGTACAAATGTTTACAGTTACATTCCATTGTCTATATCCATGTTAATTGGTGTTTTTTGTTGTTGCTTGAAATGAATGCTAAGAATGTAGATCTGTTTATATAAATCTATGCTCGTACCACGTTTTGTATTCAACCTGATTCTTGATGTCTCTGAATGAATGTTAAAATTTGTTTCCATCAGTCACTTGAATTATACATTATTTTTTGAATATTGATAAAACCTTATCTCCAAATGAATGTTTCTCGTCATATGAAATCTTTCAAATACCTGCTTGAGATTTATTAAGCTGTTTGTATTTCAGGGAAGTGGAAGTGAACACCAAAGAAAGAAGATTCTGGCATTCAATAATTTAGAAAAGTGTATAAATTTTCTATAATCTAAAAATAATAAAATGTCAACGCAAATATGTCTTGGAGTTCTTTGTTGAATGGTGACTTCGCATGACTGAAAGTTGAAGTATACAATATGGACTTGATTAGAGACCGACCATTTAATATTCAAGGAGGTGGGGACCTGGAACCTTTCTATGGAGATTACATATGTTTTCGGTCACAGCTACAAAAGCAGATATATGATTTTCTTTAACTCTATGAGCCTGAAGATAAGCACTTTGCATCTAGATCTATGTCATTTTTTTTTGTGGCAGGCATTTTTTTCACCAGTCTGAACCGTTATTATTTTTGTCGAGAATTTTCGGTGACAATATATTTTTTCGATAATATTCCAGGACCCGACCCTCCCCAGAAAATATCACATGGTCAACCCCTTACATTGTCTGCCATTCTTTTTTTTGTTTCTTTCAGTACAAGCCTGAAGGGTAATGGTGTCTAACTTTCTAATAGTCAAATCATGTATCTAGTTAACAGCTCAGTGGTGTTTTTACATTTTGAACATTGTTAGCAAAACACGATCTAACTCACTGTTAACCGGGCTATTCGACGCCCTGGTTTTCAAATATTGGTAAAAGGTATCTCGAATCATACACATTCACGTGACTAAAGCATATTCTAAAACATTTTTTGGGGTTGTTTTTACAACATTTTAGTGTGGAATGGTCACAACCGTATTTCATCCTTGTAACAAAGTTATTTCACGTCGTGACAACGTCCGTGGTAGCACACAGAATAACGTTGTAGGGACGCATTATTATAACATTGCCACAACGTAAATTACAACATAACCACAACGTCAAATACAACGTTCCCTCAACGTAAAAATACAACGTTCCCACAACGTAAAATACAACGTCATCACAACGTTGTGACGACGTGAATATGACGTAACACAACGTTAGGCCATGACGTTGTGACAACATAAATGGGAGTCCACAGAATAACGTTATATGGACGTAACATCCGCAACGTTACCACAACGTAAACACAACGTTATCACAACGTTCCCACAACGTAAAATACAACGTCATCACAACGTTGTGACGACGTGAATATGACGTAACACAACGTTAGGCCATGACGTTGTGACAACATAAATGGGAGTCCACAGAATAACGTTATCTGGACGTTACATCCACAACGTTGCCACAACGTAAACACAACGTTGTCACGACGTTGTCACAACGTGAAATTGTTAGCTGGGTATAGACTCGGCATGCAGATGAACTCATCAGCGCATTTTTACACTTTATCTATTAATTGGCAAGTTAGACTTCTATTTCATAACTCAGTTATATTTGCACGGATCACTATGGAATTTTGGAAGGGACATTGTCGCGTTGTCGTATTGTCGCATTGACGCCCTTGCAAAAACAAGCAAAACGTGTCAAAATTAACCAAAGCGCGACAATTCGACAACACAACATTTTGGCCATTAGTCGCATTGTCGCGTTGTCGCATTGTCGCTCTTTGAATAATCTTTTTCTATATTTTACAAAAGGGCGACAATGCCTGAACGCGAGATTTTCAAAGTCAAAATATGTCTCTTCGCATTTTTTAGGAACCGTGGACGTTATGAAAATAGTTGTCACGTGGCCTTTCTCAGCCAACCCTTGAGACTTGAAACAATCCAACACCTGAAACACCTGAAACAATCCAAGTGATCAGTTGAGAAACGAACACTGGTTATAATATCCCGAAACGATATATATCTTTTAGAATATTTGATAGTTACAGAGACACGTGACATCGAATAAGTTATTTTGTATAGCTGCAGATGAGTGGGACATTATTCCTTTGTGTGGATATTCACGGATACATTCCTCGAACAAGGAAGCTGCCTATTTATACACATAAATTTGGTAAGTTGTAATTATGGTATTTTGTTTTCCTTCATTTGAACCGATTCGTTCTTGTTTCTCTACGTCTTGGTTGGGAAATTCTTCAATGCGCGATAGACGTTGTTTTCACAGGTCATTTCCTTTGTAAGCGTGTATAGATTACCGTCAATTTGTAAAATGTGATTCTCTCAGGCAATTTATAAAATGTGTAAATATTTCAGTCATTTTGACTAAAAGATCTGTCCAGATTGATTAAGACGATCAAAAGGGCCTACAAACATCACAACAGATTATTATGTAGGATTAGAAGCCAAACACCATAGAAATGTACTTTTCAACGTAACATTTTCAGTCTCTTGGTGATGACATTAAACATCAAAATGTTTGGAATTCGTTATCATAATAATACAAATGGAAATGTTTTTCAGTCACTTTGTAAAATAACTGAATATTTATACGTTTAATAAATATGTTACACATTTTGACAGTAAAAAAATATACACACTATAAAAAAAGCAATGCTCAGATGAAATATTTACTTTGTGTTGCAAGTCAAAATAGTGTAAACGAAAATCGCAAAATTACCAAGCAAGTGACTTATCAAAACTTCGTCACCATTACCGATGCTACCCACAAAAATACCTACATTTCCTTATTATCTCGAAAACTGTATTTCATTTTGTTGATCAATGTGACCATACGCTCTTATTACTACCGGTATCCATAAAAGTGACTAATGCGCTTACGAATGGCGCAACAGAGGTCGCGAGCTAGTCTAGATTTCTGCTCTACATCCGGGTACTCACTGGGAAAAAACAATAACAAAGGCAACAACCAGTCCCGGGGAATTGCGTTAGATCAGTGCCCCTTTAACGTGTTCACTCGTCACATCAAAGACCCGGGTTCAATTCCCCACAGGAGTAAAATGTGTGAAGCCCATTTCTGTTGTCCCCCGCCGTGATATTGGTAGAATATTGCTAACCATACTCACTCACTCATTAGGAAACCTACAACCATAACGTTTATGAGATGGTCCCTCGATGGCCTACTCTGTGAGTGAGCTTGGCTTAACGCCACATGAACAATATATAACAGTTATAAGACGGAGTGACAGCTTAATATAGGGGAGGCCGAGAAAGTAGGTCATATGCATTAATAATAATGACGTTGGTGAAGCCCACGAGCACGGGTATGGTGCTAACAAACAATTTATCATAATCGGGACGACTATACATCGTGATATTGCTGGGATATTGCTAAAAGCGGCCTAAACCCATACTCACTCACTCATTCGTGCCACACATGTACGTCTTAATATGAAAATACAGTAAACTACGGTTATAACGAACTCAAAGGGATTACTAATTTTAGTTCGTTTTAACCGTAGTTCGTTATAAGCATATATACAGCATAACTACAGCAAATATTCGGGACCAAAAAAGTAAGTTCGTTATAGGCGTGTTCGTTATAACCGTAGTTTACTGTATCAAAGATCAGGTATCACTGGGGCTAGTTCTTTTTCTGAACTGAAGATTTATGAGGAATTGTCGCCTTTTTAGCAACTTAGGTACGAAATAACTCGATATTATAAAATATTCATAATCATAATATCACAACTACCAAATTATATGTTTTGTTTATACAAACGGTGCGGAGACTCAAATACAGAGATTTTACCTCAGGATTTCCGTTGGGGATAGCTTTGTTGTTAAAGCTTTCGCTAGTCACGCCGAAGGCCCAGGTTCGATACCCCCACCAAGGTGCAATATTTGAAGCCCACAGTGATATTACTGGAATATTGCTAAAACCGGTGGAAGTAAAAGCAACAAAAACCTTTCCATATTCTTAAGAAATATCTGCCAAAAGCAGGAAGGGTCAAGTATACTATTCCGACTATACCATGAGAAATTAGCAGGTTGTTCACACTGTGCCGGTGTCCCGGTATAAACTCTCCCCCGTACAAATTCTCCCCCCGGAGATTTTATACCGGTACAGATTCTCCCCCGGAGAATCTGTTCTGAAATAAAATCTCCCCCGGGCGGATATATTTCGCTTCCCCCTCAGTATAAAGTCTCCCCCTGATTATTCGGTTTGTTGCAATGTCTTTAAGTACTATATTCTTTAATGGTAATCTTTGATGTAAGGAGGGTTACTTTAAAAAATAGATTATGAAATATGGTCATAATGAATTGATATTTCAGCATATTTTATTTCGTAACTGTACCTTCCATCCTACAATAATTATAAGACATAATCATACCAAACAAAGGATGGGAGACAAGAGTCTCTACAGAGTTTGTTGTTTCTAATACAGTTGTTGTTGTCTGTATACATTTTTTTAATGTACCATTTTGAGTCTACATGTGAACACAATCGATGGTTGAAATGTTAGTCTAAGAACAAAACATGAACTAATTCTCAAGAACTCTGATGTATAAAGTTACCTTCATCTTTGATTGACTGATGTATTTTCAATCTTTATTCAGCACTGAAGAGGCCACAGGCCTATAGTACGAAGCATTAAGTTTATGAATAATCAGCATTGATTTTGACTCCATAAACTGTCATAAAGTATTCATAAAGTATCAGGGGTCATTTCAACTTGCAAAATGATTGACATAGTCCTTTATAGAGCGAGGATTGGGCTGATTGACTGATATTACAACATTAACATGGTTTAGAATGGTACAATGAATGGTAAAGCATGCAAATTACACTAATACGCGATATTTCATAAGAAAATATCATATCTCCGTTATCCCATATATCCCAAAATTTTAGATATAAACTTTCGGACAGTTCAGTTCAAAATTCTTCAACCTTTAATACATCACATGATTTGTAGCTAGACGACGGTCTTGACTGTGTGTTTTCTTTGATGAGAATGTTCCTCACCGATCTTAGCGTGTAGGGGTGTGATGTCCTGGGCAGGAAATGACAGTGTTTTGACTACTCGTCTTTCATTAATTAACGTGTTGGGCATCCCTAATTAACCGTTACTAATTCATGTTAAACCAACACAGGATCTTTTCTGGAAGTGGACAATCGCGAATGTCATAGGGCTGACACGCGGGGTTAATAACTGTCCAAGAACTTCTAAGAACTACTTCAGGATTGTTTGCAAAATGTGAGCTAATTAGTGCCTGTCGGTGTCTGCAATGCAGCAAAGCATGACGGCTAATCCGAATTATCTTAAACTTAAACTGATGTAATTATTTATGATAATTAATATCTGTAGTAATGTGTGTATTGCAATCATTGTAAACTTATCAACTAAAAGTGTATTGACTCTGCTCCTGTAATAAATGTTGGAACGCACAAGTTGCCCTACGTCATCTGAATCTAAGCTATTCTTACCCTACTTTAAAGAACTAGCTTGAGACTCGGGCGATCTCACATGAATCAAAGGTGACCTGGGGATGACGTGATTAGGCTCGGTGACTGCATTGGACGTTACTCGAACTATAAATCTCTGGTTTATCTGAAGTCTTTGGTTTATCTTGTCTGAACAAGATTGTTGGGAGGCCGCAGTAATATAGTAGGAATATTGCTGCGTTAAACAACAACAAACAAATCTAATAAATACAAGCATGAAAACACGCACAACACCGCCTCATTCACATATAGTAAAATACGTTTATAACGAACACGCTTATAACGAACTGCGGTTATAAAGAACTAAAATTAGCGGTCCCTTTGAGTTCGTTATAACCGTAGTTTACTGTATGGTGTTCTTTAGCATTAAATATCATCAGCAGCCAATATTTGAAACACATCATTAATGAGTGTTTAAGTGGGGCCTAAAGAGGAAATAAAACCAATTTAATACACCGTCTACAGCACAATCAGCGGCGAGGAGAATTATTCCCACTAGCATTCCAACATTACCATACGCCCTACGCAGATTCTTATCAGTGTGTGGGCTGTTGTCATTCAGAACATAAAGCGGCGAGTTTACTATCTCGCCTGTGGATGCGAGTGTTAGTTATTAAACGGAGAGGATCTACCAGGACGCAGATGGCACGCTTTCCCATGTAGATGCGAGTGTTACTTATTCTCACCGAGTGGATCTACTACAGTACTGAAGGACATACTTTCATTATGCATAATGGGTATGTATTTCACCGCAATATTATATCATATTTCTTTGCTGTTAACATACGGACAGGGTTTAATTCAAAATTACAATCTGATACGCTAGTACAGTTCTGTTGTTTTCATGAGGGTTGTTGTTATTTACAAAGTGCTGACATTTCGGTTTCAGCGCCGTAAATTCCTTGATGATAATTACGTTATATGGCTCAATGAATGGGAGAGGGCGTTCTAAGTTATGATACCTTGTGCCCAATCCTTTTTATGAGAATAAACTATGTTTAAACTAATCACTGAATGATGTCATTTGGTTAACAATACATTACTTGCACATTGAACTGTAAAAAAAAAATTTGTTGTGAGGAACGAATTTCAGCAGAATTAACAGTAAATCGTTCAGTGTAATCGATTTTGCAGAAATGTATGTTCTTTAGAATAGTTCTACATTATAAAAGAATATTACGGAACTTAATACATGTGTATATATCACTGTATGATCTTTTTTATACCATATACTCCAATACATGACATGCCAGGACAATGCGTTTGCAATAGGGACAAAATGCTTCTTATTCTTCTGAACAAATATTAAGAATTCTAAATATGTTCCCGTCTAAAACTACAACACAGAGCGAACTATTAATTCAATTGTTACCAGTAGCCAAGACGTTCCCACGGCGTTTTCAGGGGAGGGGTATTTTGACAGGGCTTGTCCTGCAGCCCTCTGTCGGAAATAAGAGTGAAGTGTTCCCATGCCTGAGGCAAGCGTATATCCACCGGTAAATGCGCCCGAGAAATTAATAGGTCTACTTTTCAAAAGAAGAAAAAGGTGCGATAAAATGTGTTGAACATCAAACCCAAAAGACGTTAAAAGATTGTGCACCTTTTCTCTCCCTATTCGTGTGGAATATATCAACGATACTGTTATTTGTATTGCGGAAACATCTGTGAAAAACGTAATTAACGCAGTGCAATACATAGAAGCTGGTATCATTCTTGTGCCACTTTCAGCAATATCCTTGCGATATTCTAGCACTATCCCGAGAGTGTGTCTTTGTGTCGATCGTAGCGCAACCAGTGGCTATTGCGAGTTATGCCCCTTCTATGCCTCACCTATGGACCAATCAGATTCCACCTCTCGTTTCACTTGCATTTGCTTCAAACAAAGTGGCGGCGCCCAGTCAAGACGATCTGATCGATCATCAAGATCTATATTGTGATAAAACGGGCCTTAGACCGCAAAGTGCATTAAATCTCGCGAGCACCTTGATAAAAAAACATGAAAAGATTTTGAAAAGATCTGCTGACAACGAGTTGGCAGTGCACATGCTTTGCAAATCCTGCAATCGACCGAAATCTGCACGACGGTTTACGAACCGGATTTCGATTTCGTTGTGCGATTTTGATTGGACTATGCATAGACTCGTTAGTCCAGCCAAAATGTTACTCCATAATACAAGCCTAGTTCGGCAACCCAGACACCCTAAAGAACAAAATGTATTGACCCATGCTCGTTTACACGTTTCATTTAGTACAAGTCTATTCATATGTTGCAATGTTTGCAAAACGGGAGTGAAAGCAACCATTTCTCCATTAACGTAGGTACAAAGTAAACATGTGTGTTTGCGAATTACACGTATATTTAACTCAGTCACTCTGAATGTAAAAACCGTGTTCATAGCATCCAACAATGCACGATTGTTGACATAATGGACGTAGTTCAGAATAAATACGGTATGATTGTAATATCACACACATGGCAAATCTAAACCATGCGTCCGCGAGCGATCAGTGGCCATTCACCGACAACAAGACGCGCCCATGCCGCTATCGGAACTCACTGGCAATGCTGTGTACATCTCGGAGGGAATAACAGTATCCATGATTCCGTCGTTGATAAAGAAGCCGACATATACAAACGCTGAATTCCCGCCGCTTTCACGTTTTGCTGTCAGAGTGGAGTTTTAATTTCAACAGCTTCACGATTGGGATATATATGCCTTACACCATATCATGTTTTAGAGACTGGAGAATTTTATACAAAACACATCTGATACTTTTATAAATGCCTTTAGATTTTAAAGATTTCCAAAACGTCGAAAGTACATCAGGAAGTGAAGGGTTTCATTTATTTACATCTAAATGCCAGACACCGAGACGGGGCCATATGTATGTCTGCTCAACAGAATCGGGTCAGTTAACCCACTTGACGCCTTTGCACCGAGACTTCCCGAACAGACCAGAAGTCGTCCGAATGATATTGTACGTAAACAGTGCCCGGGCTCACGTGACCTGTGATGTTGATGTGTTTGTCATGCAGGCCTGTTTCGCTAGAAAAAACAACTAAGGTAATCCTCTTTTCTCCACTTCATCAACGTCGATATAGATCAATCAAATAACCTATATGTTAATACGTGTATGTTTCAATAATCGCAGCTGAGGCACCTAAGTGAAGGAAAACAATCATTTTACAAATGCAGTTTTAGTTATCCTTCTTTAAGATATTAAAAAAATGTATGGTTTTATTGTTTACTAAACCAGCTGTGAGTATTCTTACACCATAACTATTTTTTCAAAAGATAGGATGCTAAAACATGTGCTTGAGATGAATATTCGTTTCATTTATTTGTTTTCTTCGTTCCGACTATTGCGACGTGACGCTAAAATAGTTCAATTAAATCTCTATAAACAGAATTTCTATGGTGAAATGTGATACCATTTTTTAGTCAGTTGGACCTATCCATTCCGGTTTGTTCATACTGTATCGATAAATTCGTATTACAGTAAACTACGGTTATAACGAACTCAAAGGGACTACCAATTTTAGTTCGTTATAACCGTAATTCGTTATAAGCATATATACAACATAACTACAGCATATAGTCGGGACTAAAAGTTAGTTCGTTATATCCGTTAGTTCGTTATAAGCGTGTTCGTTATAACCGTAGTTGACTGTAATTATGGTTAATTAAGATAATTCGGATTACCGGTAGTCGTCATGCTGAGCTGAACTGCCGACACCAGCCAGGCACTAACTAGGTATGGTGAAAAGTATTCACGAATGCCAAAGTGGGTCGAGAGGGGAGTGCGGGGTAGAAATATGTGGAACCACTTCGACATCTTGGGTCCAAGAACCACTAACCACGTAGAGGGGTGGTTTGCAAGAATAAACAAAATGACAACCAACCACCCCAACATCTTCCGATTCATCAGTTTAATTTAATCAGAACAAACCATTACTGAAGTGACAATAAGCCAACTTCAATCGGGTGGTAATGAAGACCCATAAAGAAGCAGTACCGCCAACTTGAACACGAACTTGGTCGTCTGAAAATGTGCCTGGTTTCTGGAACAAAAACTGTAATGGGTTGTAAATTGTATTGTAACTGTGTATTAATGCTGTCAATTTCATTTCTTTAAACTGTATATACAAAATTATTGTTGATTTTGTTCAATATGTGTAGTATGATTGAATACGTGTGAAATAAATTATATTATAAGTAAAATTGTGTTCCATGCTCCCTCTCCAATGAACCAGAACCAGCCGGCACGATAATCCCCATTTTAATCCTTTGGGAAATTAGCACGGTAAATTTTCTAAATTCCCCTTAACAATAGCTGCCGGCACAGTGTAGACACCCTATTTATTCCACTCTGGTGCCACCGGTGGGACCGATTACGCTCACTTTTTCAAAGCTTACATAATTTGACCAACACGTGATAAGGCATTGTCAATGATTCCAAACTGGACAGACGGGTTGGTATTGACATGCTTTCAGCAGTGGACATTTTGTCTCGGGTATAAATGCGTGAGTATCTTGCCACTGAGACGCAGATTGTACTCCATGCGAGCAACATCTCCCCAGCCACCACAGAGCATCGCCTGTTAGCCAGACAATGAGAACTCCACCATCGGTAATTATCTAGTTATCCTTCTAAACAATATACAGTAGGCATATTTCTAGATTTCTCTAAAGCTTTCGATATGGTATGGCATAACGGACTTATCCAAAAACTCCATAACGCAGAACTCAAAGGCCTAATAATAAACTATATTCAAGACTTCCTAAAAAAATGCAAAATAACCGTGGGAATCGACCAAACGCTATCGGACAAGTGTCCTCTAGAAAATGGCACACCCCAAGGCAGCATTCTAAGCCCAACACTTTTCAACATTATGATAAACGAGCTATTCGAGGGATTTTCAAATAAAGTTCAAACGTCTAAATACGCAGATGACGGAGCCCTCTGGATCCGCACTAGAAGCATAAATATGGCACAAATATTATTGCCGAAGGAAATAAACAAAATACAAATATGGGCAAATAAATGAGGTTTCTCACTAAATTCCGAAAAAAACACAGGGATAGTTTTGAAAAACAAACATTTGCGCGCAAACACCCCCAAACTACAACTAAACAATAATCCTATAAATTTACAAAAACAGACCAAATTTCTAGGACTAATCGTTGATGAACATCTAACCGGGGATCCTCACATCAAAAACCTAATAAAATAGATGCAGTAAAGACCTACATACACTACGCTGCCTGACAGGTTCCAGCTGGGTGGTCTTCAAAGAGACCCTACTATCATTATACACATTAGCCCAAAATAGACTATGGATGCCCAATATACAATACCCTAAACACAACACTGGACGATAACCTAAACTCAATCCAATACCAAGCACTTTAGATAATCACTCGCCCACAACAGAGCACCTCGCTTACCTCACTGCAGGCCCTAACAGGCGAAATCCCCCTGGATTTACACCGAGAACTGTTAACAATAAATTCTTGGGCCTCAACCCCGATATGACTATGGAAATAGATTTGTCTATTTTGTTTTCATAATCGCTATTACATGTTGGTAGCATTACTACATGATAGATTATTACTTAACATAGAGTTCCATCTGGTCTCATGTAACGGCAAGTATTAGTATGCAACTCAGGATAGGAATGAACTACAGGTTATAGTAATTAGCATGATAAGATCGTCGAGAACGTAACGTCGGTAAGGCTGTGTCCGCAGTTACACTCGCTGATGTTGGCAGTGAACAGGCAGCATATGACAGTTGTGACGTTTGGCAGATGTCATAATCTACTGGGATCTCTATAAAAATATCAACTTGTTCTTGCAAAACTAACACCATAACTGAACACTTCCGTATGGCATGGGGGGGGGGGGGGGGGGGTTGCTGGGGGAGGGGAGGGGAGGGGCTGTTGTAATCTCCTGGCCTAAGCATGTCTTTTGAAGTTGATTCTGCATAATTCATAAATGCTACTGAGTTTGTTAGGAATTTTGACTTTAGTCTACCGGCAGAAGGATCGGGTAAATGTAAAACCAGAGGATACCCAGTCTCGCTTATCCGACGACACATCCATAAAACGAAAAAACTAGCTGTCAAAAGTATATGAATGGATCACTGAAAATCACTAATGACACCAGGTGTTCGCGAAGAGGCTAAACCCAGCGAGTAGCACCCGCCTCTTACAGAATTTGCATAAATATCTATTACAAGGTAACAACCAACTAAATACAATGGTAACCTTTGGTGCCCACAATGCCAACTTCCCTAGGCAAGGGCGTTAACTGACTATAAAAGTCCAGTTACCACCCTTGCCGAACTAGGCTGGTATTAGGGAGTTATATTTTGGCTGGACTAACGAGTCTATGAATAGTCCAATCAAAATCGCACAACGAAATCGAAATCCGGTTCGTAAACTGTCGTGCAGATTTTGGTCGATTGCAGGATTTGCAAAGCATGTGCACCGTCAACTCGTTGTCAGCAGATATTTTCCAAATCTTTTCAT
The DNA here is from genome assembly GCF_022045235.1 of Haliotis cracherodii. NCBI lineage: Eukaryota > Metazoa > Mollusca > Gastropoda > Lepetellida > Haliotidae > Haliotis > Haliotis cracherodii. The sequence goes on along the minus strand of NW_027266271.1, from coordinate 18,829,580 downwards.
GTTTTTAATCAAAATTCGCACGTGATTTGATATATTTCACAATGTAAGACCCGTTTTATCACTATAGATCTTGATTATCGATCAGATCGTCCTGACTGGGCACCGCCATTTTGTTTGAAGCAAATGCAAGTGATACGAAAGGTGGAATTTGATTGGTCCATAGGAGAGGCTAAGAAGGGACATAACTCGTAATAGCCACTGGTGGCGCTACGACCGAGCCCAGGAATTCCATCCTAGTTCAGTTAACTCTCTTGCCTGGGTAGATGGTAAAACACATGAGAAAAGATATGATGCTGACAGTCCAAGTATCGCAATCAGGGCGGATTCGTCTCGAGCTCAGGATGTAAGGATTCCACATCCTTGTACGCCTCAATGTCAACGCACTCGGCGACTGGTTCCTCGTGCTCTGCGGGTTACGAGAATGACCTTTAACAATATTTTTTCTCGGATAACGGAATAAACATTATTTGTTACTCAGTCCCATACTAACGCAGCTCTTGGAACAAGTGAATGACGCTACTGCTTGCTCGATACATGAAGTGAGCATTTTACGTCGCATAGCCACATCTCTCCATACGAGGCGAAGGGGTGGCCCAGTGGTTAACGTGCGTGTTCGTCACCCCGAAAAGCCATGTTCGATTTCTCGCTCAAACATATTTTGAAACAAGCTAGATTTTTCATGAAGAACTGTAACGTCGAAATAACACTTCTGCGTTAGGAAATGAGGATAGTTTCGGTCAGAACGTCATCTAGAGTTTGTATATATATTTTTTTATAAAAATATATTGTTCCACCTTATGAATGCAGCTGGATTAATGATGATGTAATACAACTGGTTTGGGGTTGCGGTTGAAATGAATGGTGGGTGATAGGGGAATGGTTTTACTGCCAGATTTGAAAAACATAATCATTATGATCAAAGCGACAAAACACTTTCTTCGATCATAATAGCAAAAGGTACAAAACGCTTTCCTTCATCATAATAGTAAAATTGACAAAACGCTTCCCTTAATCAGAACAGTAATAGGGACAACGCTTTCCTTAATCAAGATAGTAAAAGGGACAAAAGGCTTTCCTTAATCATAATAGTAAAATGGACAAAACGCTTTTCTTAATCTTAGTAAAAGGGACAACGCTTTCCTTAATCATAATAGTAAAATGGACAAAACGCTTTCCTTAATCATAATAGTAAAAGGGACAACGTTTTCCTTAATCATAACAGTAAAAGGGACAAAACGCTTTCCTTGATCATAATAGTAAAAGGGACAAAACGCTTTCCTTCATCATAAAATTAAAAGGGACAAAACGCCTCCCTTAATCATAACAGTAAAAGGGACAAAACATTTTCCTTGATCATAATAGTAAAAGGGACAACGCTTTCCTTAATCATAATAGTAAAAACGATCAAACACTCCCATAATCATAATATACATCTCCGCTAAAACCTGAGTCCTTTGCACAGTTCCCCCTATATTATAAGTATATGTTCATGAATCACTCTCAAACAGTAATGACAACGGGTGTTCGCGAAAAGGCGAACGTATTCTTCCCAACTTGTAGCACCTGTCACAAACACATGCCAAGGCAAGTCACCTTTTCACCTGGAAAAAAACATGTCCTCCACATACCACACCAGGTTTTGAACGCTTAACTAATATAAGGCCTTGGATGCTTTCAGAAAAAGTCGTAAAATATGTTTAGTATATACTAAAAGATAGAGCATTATGAAGCATGGTCATAAATTTCTTCCTGATCCCACTGGATTTCTACACGGTTGAGATATATTAGATTTGTAACGTTGACTCAGTTTTATCCCCGTATGCTAATGTGGACACATTCTTGCACTTGTCCAAAGACACAAACGCCCTTTGTATATGTACATTAGCTGTATTCACGTCCACGCCGACCTATTCTGTTCATACAAAGTTAATTTCAATGTTTCTGTCAAGCCGCCATTTGGGAATCAACTCGCAAAGCAGAGAGGCTCGTGCCCGACCAACCCACTCAATAACACAAGATCTGGGTAAATAAAAAGGAGCTTAATGGTCAACCGCAGGCTCTGCTAATGTTTACTTTCAATTATGGAATGTTTACAATTAATTATAGATCTACAGAAAGAATATATTGAAACATGTATTGCCGAGACATTCATTCCGACGTAAAGGGCAAGTAAAGTGCTCAAAATGATAATATTTATTTCCGAGAGAGAAAAATTCATAATATTCGTAGAAAGTACATAAATGTCCAAATAGAAGTGCTCCGTAATCGGCTTCCAAAACAAACCTGTATGGGAGTAACAACTGTTTTCATTGGCTGATGTTTGCCACGTTCATCTATGTATCTTGTGATTCTAAGCCGTTGTATACATATATTGTTTCTGTTATTTCTGTTAATCCTACAAAAGTAACAACATTGCATACATTGTTGAATGTGTGAAACGACCTTTGATCTTGCCATTGTGAATGATAAAAATAACAGTTAACAATAGGTAACTAGAGTTTATTTACTAACATCTATTGGGAAGTAAACACCAGCTTCCCTCAGTCCTGTGCCGCACAATATAAATGCCTGAAGACATATTCAGTGTTGTTACTGAGGTGACATAAGTTGTGGACACGCTAACCAAATGAATTAGCAGACAGAAAAAGACGTTATGTATTATAAAATCCGAGGCAGTAGCAGGCAGACTTTGGCGTCAGCCCGGTCATCATAATCGTTGAAACTGCGAAGCGTGCGAAACACCGGGAACCCGTTTTCACCCAGGGAATCGCTTTCTTGACTAGTGTTATCGCGAGAAAGTGATGTCCGCTCTCGGCCACCATACAATGTCATATTTACATATATCCAGCTTTCAAGATTGCAAATAGACTGTAAATATATATTTGTATATGTATTTTTAACCTCAGTGAAAGAATACTTCTTTTTTTTCTTTCTTTTTTTCTTTCTTTTTTTTTTTGGGGGGGGGGGGGGGGGGGATAAATATTATCATAAATTGAGGGTCAATATTTATTTTTTTGGTGATGAATATTATCATAAATTGAGGGGCAAAAGAAAGTATACCAAGTTTGTCTTCTTATGTCATTGGAAATTGAAAATTATGTTGTTAAATTTGATCATGTCTATTTAACCATCACTCATTCCTGCAACATTTCGTAAAAAATAGTCTGTAACTGGGTAAATTTGTGAAAAAATAAATTTGTTAAATGGAAAGTGAGGTGTAAAATGAATTTGCAACCACATGCCCCCTACCATGTGCCGAAAAAAAAGCAAATTTATTGATTTTCAAAGATGTTTAAGAAACCATTTAGCAGTTGTGTATTATGCGAATTATTTGTTTAACTTTAAGTTTTAAATCTAATTATATATAGAAAATAAAACCACGTGGTTGTATTCTTTTGGTGCTATAAGATTTTTAATTGAAAATCAAGCATATTATATAATCAATTGATGGGGGTAATTTCTTTTTCTTTTTCTTTAGCGACAACGTTAGTGTGTCCATTTGTCGCATTGCTGCGCTTTGAATACTATTGTGAGCGACAAGGTTAGAATATGTCACATTTATCGCTTTGGGGTTAATCTCAACAGTTTTTTGCTTGTTTTTGAAAGGGCGACAGCGCCTTCCCTTCTAGGATTCCATAGTTGTCGATCAACCGAGAGGATAAGACTTGGCCGGTCTTATTTGTATAAACCCCTATTAGCTGTAAGAATAAGCCCGCCCTGTCACACCCAATCTCAAAATCAGATCTTATAATTCTCACAACCGCTAAACAAAGAACCGAGGACATGCATCCCATGACAGGTCACGTCAGAACGCCCTTTCATCCGACCAATCAGAGCTTCGCTTACCAAATTAGAAACGCGACAGTCGGAATATGTTTTATAATAATGCAACCTCGAAAAGGTTTAATACGGGACGTCTCTGAATCTGAATCCGTCCAAATCATCCTCTCGCTTCAACTGGCTAAACATTTGAACGGAAAAGACATACAATCTATGCCATCTCTTATACATTCCCGAATGTTCTTTTGTTTTTCAAATTTTAAATCGTGAAATTTGTCAAAATATTTTTCAAAGCGTATTCTGGAATGGAAATCGACAGTTTGAAACAATTGCCGTGAAGCTTGAAAAAGCTGTCCTCAAATCACTGTTTAGCCCTGGATCTGATTTTGATCTGAGAGCGGAAGGTCGTTGGATCTCCTTCCGCCTTACACGATTGTATTTTGTTGTTATCCTGTGTGGCGCTCGGTATCAGTCTACTGTGTCAGAGGGGCGGTCGGGTAGCCCATTTCTGGTGTCCCCCGCCGTGATATTGCTGGAATATTGCTAAAAGCGGCGTAAAACCATACTCACCACCACCACCACTGTGTCAGAGTGGATGTATTTGTAAAACTGCGTCCTGGTATCTCTGAGGGCATTAGTCCGGACCAGTACAAGCAGCCACGCAAACACATGTGCAATAACCTTGAACTCGACGTTAAACCTCTGAGCACCTCACTTCACGTGGTATCGCAATAGAATCGCGAGGGTGTTTCAAACAAATACAATACTACTGCAAAGATTGGATTTATTTTAGCTTAAAAAATCATTGTAAAGAACAATATTGTGAACTACGATTGGAGGTTGTAGCATCATAACTGGTTCCATTGCGGGTACGCGCAGACAGGTACGCCAGCCAGGACAATCCAACATAGTGTTAAACGAAACCTATCGTTTCAGTTTATTTGCAGAACCCTACACTTATTACTGAGTTTAGTAAGGCACTTCCGTTTGGTCAATCAAAAGTTTCAAATCACAATAACATTCACACAACTTCGACACAGCCAAATGCAAATGTACAAGGGATTACCGCTTACTTAATTCTGACCAACAGGCATGCCCAACTACATACATGTTTCTAAATCAAACACGTAATCTTACTTGTAGAAGTTAGAAGCTTGTATACCCAACGCTTTCGTCAAAAAGACGCAAGTCAGAACCAGGGCCCACTTGCACAAAGTGATCTTAGCGCTAAGATTATCGTATCTCCAATACTTAAACATAGGCTTACGATAGTCTTAGCGCTAAGACCGCTTGGTGCAAGTGGGTCCATAAGGTCAACTCACATATCAAAACATTTATTATGTCGATGAAAGAAGCATGCCCCGATCACCCAATTCCGGTGTCATGAATATTAATGAGTGGACCTTCTGACAAAGGTCCGGTGTTCGATCCCCGGCCGCGTCATACCCAAAAGACGTTAGAAGATGGTACTTGTTGTTACCCTGTCTGGCGCTCGGCATTAAGGGGCTAAAGCAAGGACTGGTCGGCTCGGAGGCAGTATACTGTGTCTGAGTGGGGTATTCATGTTAAACTGCGGCATGGTATCTCAGTGAGCTAGCACTATAAATCGGCATCAGTCCGGACTAGTACAAGCAACCACACACACACACACACACACACACACACACACACACACACACACACACACACACACACACACACACACGCTATATAAGTGCAATAATCTTGGACGCGACGTTAAACCCCATTTCACCTCACCTCACCTTCATGAATAAACCAACATGCGTGAGTAGTATATAATGACGACGGCTAAAACATACATTATTTTCAGTTTATAGGCGTGAACAAAAAAATGTTATTCAAACATTAATGCGCATGTGTCTGCCTTGCCTAACAACTGTCTGCTCAAGACGAAACCCTTGGACGGACAAAGTGTCCAAACTGCCCGTTAAATCATGCTGTATTAACTTCTTTTGAAATCTCGTCTGACATGTATAATTTGCTTCAGATAAATCATGTGACTTATGAGCATCTATTTCTGGATGTCAGTCAGTGGGTCGAGTTTATTAAGTTTAATAAAGGATCCGCACTACGTGATCCATGGTCTGTTTGTCAATGGATGAAGATGCTGCACACGTCCCGATGGTTCTGGTTGTTGTGCGCATTGACCCTGACGACAATGGGTATAACTGTCATGAATCTCTCAGTGGGTCGAGTTTATAAAGTTTAATAAAATATGTTTTTAATTCAGATGACTCTGGACAAAGGATCCGCACTACGTGATCCATGGTCTGTTTGTCAATGGATGAAGATGCTGCACACGTCCCGATTTTTCTGGTTGTTGTGCGCATTGACTCTGACGACAATGGGTATAACTGTCATGAATCACCAACGACTTACCCCCACAAGTAAGTTCATACCGACTTTTCTTTATGAATGTTTTCGGGTGGCCCAGTCGTCTAAGGCGCCGCGATTCGCTGTGCAGAGTTGCGTCCCTTGGGTGATATAACTGGAATACTGTTAAAAGCGGCGTTCAACTCACTCACACTTTATGATTTGTTTCGACGAAAGTTGATACATATTTACATCAACCGACACCATGGAAATCTCACATGGCATCCAAGGTCAATTTAGGGCAGAGAGATAGACTAAATGACATGGTTTTGCGAAGCTTTGAACTGTATTTCAGTTATATAACGGCGTGTCAGCTTAATGTGGGAGGAAAGCTCGAAGTGATGCAGGTCTCCGACTTTTACCACTTTGTTGGAGGACAATGCTGCAGAAAAAAAACCTGCAAATAATGATCAGGTCGAATTCAAATCCACGATCATTGGATTCTGGCACGAGTAAGGACCGCAACTCCACACAGTGAAGTTATATTTAATGATTAATCAAGTAACCTTTTATTTATTCAGCGGAGTTCTTCGACCCGAGGCCGTCACGGATCGACCCGAGGCCGTCACGGATCTACCCGAACCGCACCCGACTTCTTATATCTACGTATCTTCGCAGTGGTTCCACCTTGACAGGGGCGATAATACAGTCTAGTGACGACGTCTTCTACGTATTTGAGCCTCTGCTTATGATCTATGAAAAGTGGCGACACTCCAAACTCCCCTTGAAATTCTTCAATCAGCAGTCAGAGTAAGCGTTTTTAACACACTATTCCACAGGGCAAAACATCGGTACCATTTGAATTATTGTAATAACATTGCCATAGTAAAATGCTTTTCCCATAATATTGCATCTTCCCGAGGCAAGAGAGTCAACTGACTGTAAAAGTCCATTTTCCAACCTTGCCAAACTAGGCTTAAATTTCTGGGCTCGATCGTAGCGCCATCAGTATCTTTTACGAGTTATGTCCCTTCTATGCTCCTCCTGTTGACCAATCAGATTCCACCTCTCATATCACTTGCTTGAAATGGCACACAGTAAAGACGATCTGATCTATGATTATGCTCTTTATTGTAATACAACGGGTCTTACTTCGCGAAGTGCATCGAAACACGTGAGCACCTTGATTAAAAACGTGAAAAGATTAGTATATGTTAAGACTAAATTGACAGTTTGATTGCTTTTCAAATCCTGCAATCGACCGAAATCTGCACGTCAGTTTACGAACCGGATGTCAATTTCGTTACGCGATTTTGATTTGACTGTGTATAGACTCGTTAGTCCAGCCAAAATATATAATGGACTATAATGGTCAGTTAACACCCTTGCCTCTGGAATATGATGCTATGCAAACGTGGTCCTACTTTCAGTGTCTTCATAGGCATGTAGAAGATTGATATATATATATATGACAGGGAATATTATGGATAACAACTGCTTCAATATACATGGTATATACATGACATGTTGGATTCTCCTCCTACAACTGTCCATCAAATCCCTCTTAATTGTATACCACCTCCTCAGAATGGGTGAACTTATATGTATCTAATTAAAGTGAGTGAGTTAAATTTTACATCGCATCGGCAATATTCCAGCCATATAGCGATGTGAACTAGGTATTTAATCTAAAATATCTGCCAACAAAGGACAGTAAAATAGTAAGTTATACCACAGTTTTTTTAATAAAACAAACTAGATCATAATTTCCTTTAAAAACATATAGTAATAAGAGATTAAGTCCTATCAATTAAAACAAGGCTATAGACCACCAACAACCAAAGTTAGACCACCTTACTGGAGATCATGGGTATCTAATTAAAGCTGGCTTCATTTTTCAATTTTCTATCAACATATCATTCACCAACGCTACCTCCCCATGAAGATCAGGGTTAGAATCTGTCTTCAGCAACCCATGTCGTGAGAGGCGTCTAACAGGATTGGACTTGGTTGATATATGTCATCGTATCCCAATTGCGTGGATCGATGCTCATGATGTCAATCACTTGATTGTCTGGTCCTGACTCGATTATTTACAGACTGCCTTCATATAGCTGGAATATTGCTGTGTTCGACGTTAATCAACAAACAAACAAACATTAATAACGTCCATGTTTCTTGTTTCAGGCTCTTCAAGGACAACAACAATTTTGAAAAGAATGCAATTAAAACTGTTGAGGAAATATGGAACTGCTCCTTTGAAAATATCGATCTTGACACCCTTACGCAATTCCACATGCAGGAAAGCAAAACAACTAAAGCATATTTCAAGTGTACTCAACGGAATCCTGGCGTGAACGGAATTGTTGCCTGTTTACCTGATCTCAAAGATCTCTGTCGATCAAGGCGGATTAATTCACAGAAAGTAGTTCGTTTGCCTTTAAGACTGGTTTCTCCACTAATGCAGAAGTACCCGGATTTGAAAATAATACATCTAGTTCGCGATCCTAGAGCATCAATTTTATCACAATATGTGAGGTTAAAGTATTTCCAATGGAGCCACTTACAAAAATATGCAGAAATGTTTTGTGCAAGAATACACGAGGATTTAGGTACCACAGCCAACCTAGCTCGGACATATCCAAGGCGGATAAAGTTAGTGAGATACGAAACTATGGCCGAACACCCATTACATATAGCAGAAGATTTGTATCAGTTTGCAGACTTGACGTTCACGAAGGAAGCGCGTCAATTCGTCTACGACAGGACGTTGTCCGGTAAGAAGGACACAAATTGTGTGACCTGTTTGGTCAAGTCAAATGCGTCAGTCGCGGCCAATAAATGGCGGACGAGTATAGGACTACGGGCAGCTCAGGCTATAGATGCCAAATGTGGAGAGGTTTATACTCTTCTTGGTTATAAACCCGTGAAGACAATTCCTGATCTTAAAAATCTATCTCATTCCTTAAAAATAAATGATATAAAATTCGCTGAGATGAGTATCTGAGTTTAGGCAAATGACTTTAAGAAGCAATAATTTATTTGTGTATTTCTAAAAATCCAAATCAATCTGTAACTCTTGATTATCTGAATATTATGTATTCAGTGTTTATTACCATTGTGCTTTGTATTAAATGAACTACTTTTGACGAATATTCAGTTGTTCTACATTCAGTCTGAATGGCGAGGTGAAATGGAGTGTCACTTCGTCGCGTTTAAGATTAGTGCATGCACGTGTGTGTGTCTGCTTGTACTAGTCCGGACTATAAGCATGACGCGGCCGGGGATCGAAACACCGACCTTCATCCACTAGACCACAAGACGGTTCAGTCTGTATGAACTGATATAGAACAGGTATTAATACTGAAAACGATCAACGTGAATACACCACGGGTGTGCATGCATTGCGTTCCCCCATCACATGTGAATACATACGCCCGCCTTGCTGTGAAAAATAAAGTGTTTTTCGTTTCAGTCAAATAATGAAATGATTCCGTATATAAATCACGGATGTCAAAATATGAGCCCTACTCAGTGCACAAATTCTGTACGAATCTTATAGTTGCGTGCAGAGTAGATGACCGAAAGCTGGTTAACCAGTCCTTTCGTCCACACCGACAAGGAAACCCACCACCCCTTGATGGCCAGAATGAGATGAAACGGCGCGAGCAAACCAGAATTCGCGTCAGGTTTGGAGGAAATGTGATCAAGACGTGCGCGTTTTTAGAGTTAGTTTCCACATTTTGGCAACATCAGAGAGCCTTAAATGCGCAAAAGGTCAATATCGCAATAAGTTTCAAACGCTGTTTATCAAGGCCAGGATTACTTGGCCACTTGGTAAAAAAGTCCACACAAAAACAACCAGACCCAGCTTATGATTTCTTCCTTGACGCAGATATACCGGATTTCACAAGAGCAGTTTTATCTGAACAAAAACTTGACATGCCATGTTCACATTTGGGAGCAAATGGCAACCCCAACGGTAAAACTATCCACTTATAAAATTTACCTTTCCATTGGATGCCAAAATATTTGTGGAATTCCGGATAAATCAACACATGGTTTACAAACTCGATGGGATAACCACGCACAGTTAAAAAACACAGGAATTCTGTACCAGCTGTTGCATAGCTTTCTTGCCTAGCGAAAAGGTCAGGAGTGCCATTGTGACCTTGACCTCACGTTCGTCCTTCACCTCTTCCACATGGAGCATGACATGCCCGATGAGATAAACACACCACATGGTGAATACTATCAACTTTGTCAGCAGGTTACTCGATGAAATAAACACACCACATGGTAAATACTATCAACTTTGTCAGCAGGTTACTCGATGAGATAAACACACCACATGGTAAATACTATCAACTTTGTCAGCAGGTAAAACTATCCACTGATAAAATTTACCTTTCAATTGGATGCCTAAATATTTGTGGAATTCTGGATAAATCAACACGTGGTGGAAACATATTCTTAAAAATATATATATATATATGTTGATTTATCCAGAATTCCACAAATATTTAGGCATCCAATTGAAAGGTAAATTTTATCAGTGGATAGTTTTACCTTTGGGATTGCCATGTGCTCCCAATGTGAACATGTACAGTCGTGGCGTCCATGCAAAACATTGAAGTTGGTCCAGTGTAAAGCTTGCAGTTTTGCATCCCATCACACAGTGGCTTGTACGTAGACATGTGTTCAGCTTCCCAACCTTCATGGCGGTGAATACCCGTGTGTAGGTGCCCCGCTGGCTGCACAGCATACATGACCCATTTTGACGGGCCTTCCACATCTTTGGTCAGTGAGTGAGTGAGTTGGGATTAAGTTATATTCATATCATGGCGTTGTATATATCACGTAGAATTGTAATCAGTCTTAATTGTTATCCTGTCTTCAGCACAATACCCTGCAGTGACACACACTATGGTTTGCAAATATATATAGTCACATCACGTAGAATTGTAATCAGTCTTAATTGTTATCCTGTCTTCAGCACAATACCCTGCAGTGACACACACTATGGTTTGCAAACGACAGGTCAATGACACCTAGCTTTTACAACAACTGTATTTCGGTGTCAATAAACAACACATGGTTTTCGATTAAAAAAAGAGGGTTTGGAATATTAAATGGATCTGGTACCTTATGAAAAGGAATCTTAAAACTATTAACAATCCAATCAAGGATCAAAAGTTATCGGATCTAGCTTTTAAATTGATCCATTCATAAACTGTCGTAAAATAACCATCGTGATTTAGTACTGGTGTCTGTTTCATGATGGCACTGGAAGCAATAACCACCTACAGCCATACAAGAACAACCATTCTGTACGGGGTCCTCCCATTTGTCAGACAGTGGAATAGTGTGTAACTGCCACACACACCTCTACTCAGCAAAGGGGGCACGGGTGGCCCAGTCGTCTAAGGCGCCGCGATTCCCTGTGCAGAGTTGCGTCCCTTGGGCACTCCAGAAACCTATGATTGTGGGTTCGAATCCCGGTTCTCCCCGATTATGTTTCTAGGTTTGTCAGCACCATACCCGTGCTCGTGGGTTTCACCGAAGTGGTAAACGTCTGTGACCTGCATCACTTCGGACTTTCTTCCCACATTAAGCTGGCACGCCGCGATATAACTGGAATGCTGTTAAAAGCAGCGTTAAACACAACTCACTCACTCACTCACTCTACTCATCGACATCCCATCTATCGTCTGATTGAAGTCATGAAGAATTTTAAAGAAGCAGACAGAGCCAAGCTTATCGAGATTGACTTCGGTGCAGTGCCTCCAAGAATCAAGAGAACCAGCACTGAAAGAGAGCGGCGCCTCCTTCGCCCGAAGGAACAAATGCGCCAGAGAGTTAAGACCCCAATGCAATTCCTGGATGCAGCAGGTTTCATTCAAACTCTGGCTTGAATTACTGACAGTAGATTGACATTGATTGACATTGAAGTGAAAGTAAATATTACTATATTAATAATGATTGATGTTATGTACATGTATAATACTTCATGTATATAATGTAATCCTCCTTTAAATGAGCCATATATTCCAAGGTATAAAGCAATAATAAATCCAGAATAAACACTCATTTGTATACATTTTGTACCAGTTGTCACACAGTTGTTGACGACAGGACTAGTCTATTCGGATTTAAGGGAAAATATCACACACCTGGTGTGCCCTCAGCCATAAAGGTTGTTGTGTTGAACTGTCTGGCAAATGTGGTGTCTGACAAAAGGGGTGTCTGGCAAATGGGGTGTCTGACAAATGGGGTGTCTGGCAAATGGGGTGTCTGACAAAGGGGGTGTCTAACAAATGGGCTGGCTGACAAATGGGGTGTCTGGCAAATGGGGTGTCTGACAAATGGGGTGTCTGACAAATGGGGTTTCGGACAAATGGGGTGTCTGACAAATGGGATGTCTGACAAATGGGGTGTCTGTCAAATGGGGTGTCTGACAAATGGGGTGTCTGACAAATGGGATATGATCTTCTGTACCAGCTGTTGCAGTGACGCATCAACTGTACATAACTTAACACAAACGCGCCCACTTCGTCTCAAAAGGTCTAGTTTTAGTGTAAACAACGTTGCTAGGGGAGAAATACATACAGATACTATATTACGTGACATTATTGCCATGAAGTTTAACTTAAGTGAGTGAGTGAGTTGGGATTAATATTGAATTCAGTAAGGGATATTCTCGCGGTCTCGCATTCCCCGATCTCGACCTTTGAAAACGAGCTAAATATGCCCAGAACACGAGAATGCGAGATCGCGAGAATGCGAGATTTTGCCCAAATATCGCGTTCTCTCGATCTTGCATTCTCGTGTTTTTGATACAAAGTACTTTTTGTCAAAAGTCTACAACTCGAGAATGCGACACTTGGTCATGATGAAAAATCTCGCAATCTCACAATCTCGACTTGTCAAATTAGGCCACAAAACACGAGAACGCGAGAATTTTCATTTTCTCGCGATCTCGCGTTCTCGTGTTCTCGCGTTTTAGACGCAAGTAGCATTTAGTAAACTTATGACTTCAGCTTGAAAATGCTATGTAATTTACATACACAAAGTCCCATGTAGAGTAGAGAAGAGTCCTCTCCCTTTGGTACAGTTTCCTATGTACTATAAATTGAAACCCTCAACATGCTCAATATAATTTAACAAAAGGAATTGTGTACACGAATGTCCAGTGACAGTTAAAACATTAAAGTGTCCGGAAGCTGGAAACAAAATATCACTGTAAGTGAGAGAGTAAATTGTGATATTTTGATCAATACTTTCCCGCAATTAATTATGAAATTGTCGAATAGTGTTGAAAATGGGCAAATATATATATATTGTTACTTGCACTCCGGATATGAATAATACATAAATAGTGATACTAATAATATTTTTCTACCTAAAAGAAGTTTTAATAAAACGAATAGTTCATATTAATTTTGTTAATCGCTCATGGCCCATTTTCTATATCCCCATGGTTTGCATTCCGGTAAAACCTATAGTTATGCCTGGATCCATTCGCGTGGTTTTCGCGTTCTTAAATTACCTAAGCATGCCAGATTAACTACATGTATACTCACATGAAAAAAGCGAGTGTTTTTAGCTTCATTTGAGTCATATGTTATGCATTGAGACAATTCTCAGAAGGTTTATGGAATCATTTGATTTTGATTGAGAGGTTGAGAGGGGTAGGATTTGGAAGACATGTACCCCAATCCAAGTAAAATCTTGAATAAAATAACATGAAATATCCAGCACCGGAAACAACAGACATTGGGCCTATGACCTTGGGATTTTTGTGGTATCTGGTGCTCAACTGTCTACATACATAGAAACAATTTGAACAGCATCGGTCTCCTCATTATTAAGTCTTTTTTGTCGCAACAATCGGCGGAATAATAAAAAATAACAATAACAACAACAATGTTCAACAAACGAGTAATGTCGGAAGTGTATATTTCTAAACCTACAAAATTACTTTTGAGATACATGTTTCAACTTCAAAGTTATTAATGTACCTCGAGTACAAGCAAGTTATATTCACGTATGTGGTGCTGGTACAATTTTGTGTCGCCATTGTGTAGCGTAGCATTATTATGAATATCAAATCACAATAGCACATTTCCTTTTTAAAACAGACGAATTGTTCGTTGGTAACGCTTTAATCTCTACATTAACACTCCCGGAAGACCACTGTGCCCAAGCTTGTTCTATTATGGCAAGAGTCTAAACTCGAGACCTAGCAACATTTCCGATTACACTGGCCCAGGCTGACCCTAGCTCCGATACTCACACCGTAGTGTGTCTCCTAGTCCTGCGCCATGACTGTGGAATTTATAATTTCGAGGTATACTGTTTTACTAAACTCCTAGGCAAGTCTAGATCATACTAACCAAATCTAGTTTAGTTCATTCCAAAACAGCAGAAGGGGGAAGATTCTTTTGAATAAAAAAATATATTTTAAAGAATTTTTTATGATTTGACAAGTCTAGATTGCCTAAGTTCTGGTCCTGAAATCAAGCATTGTTCTGTGCTCCATTTGATTCTATTGAGTAGATTTATTTTAACTACGACAATTGTGTTTCTGGGAGGTTGATTGATTTTAGATGTGGGTATTTAAAGATAACAACGTAATATGAAATATATATAATTTATGATGTAGCTCAGATATGTACAGTGTAAAAACTGTATTTTGTAGTCAAACAAAGAATATCTGCAACACCTTATATTGCATATTGTTTTTAAATGTCTCGGCTCATGAACACGTTCCTTATTTCAATACAGTAAACTACGGTTATAACGAACACGCTTATAACGAACTGACGGATATAACGAACTTACTTTTTGGTCCCGACTACTTGCTGTAGTCATGCTGTATATGTACTTATAACGAACTACGGTTATAACGAACTAAAATTAGTAGTCCCTTTGAGTTCGTTATAACCATAGTTTACTGTATTGTATTCAGTTCCACACATGACTGTACACAACATTTATATAAATTACATGTAGACGACGGCTTTTTTTGTGTTACAACACGTGTTATTTTAAAGGGGAATATAAACATTTAGTCTGTTCGGGTAACTAATTCTAACTATTGTTTCCTGAATAAAATATTATTTACTTCAGGCATACACATATTATTTGATGTTATGTAACACCAGATGTTGTTATCAACCAATACTCATGTCTTAAACAACCATAGACATGTGAAACATCAATGCTAGAGAATAACCAATTTCGATTTTCCAACGAAACAAATTCCTTTCGGCGTAAACGTTGACAATAACGATAAAACTATATTAATGGGTCACTGAAAATCAGTGATATAGCAATTGCTTGCAAAAAGAATCTGTTACCTGAAGTTATGCCGAAACAGTAAGCTCTATACCATGTCTGAAATGTATGTACATGCTGAAGCACTGACAGAGAGTATTGTTGTCTGGAACGGTTTCTGCAAACGAAGTAGACATTTGGGATTCCATTTATGCAAACGAAGATGTTACCATTTATCAAAATTTGCCTGTGTTTGTTTGAAGGGAACATGTTCTTCACCGACTTTGCCGCAGGCTTCAATGAAGGGTTTGAGCACACAAAGACTATTCAGAGACAATCAATTCAAATAATTAATCAGCGCTACTACCAAAGTAAATAAAGAATGTTTATTATAACATGTTAATGTCATTGTTTGTATATACTTCACATAAATAAAGTACAAGTTCACTTTTCTACAGTTTTATATGCATAAAGTGCAAGATTACTCTTCTGCTTTTCTTGGATCACTCCATTCTAATACTAAGGTAACATAGGGTAGACCAGTCAGTACCTGCCGCCATGACCTATGTTGTTTTAAGGTGTGTGACGAATGGGACTTGAAACTAATGGGAGGATACCGATTACACTGGCCCAGGCGGGATTCACTCTACTGGGCAGTTCTCCATGCGATACTCACAGCGTTGTGTGTCTCCCAAACCCAAGAAAATAAATACGAAAAGGACTCCAACTCAAGTCAAGAATGATTTGGCAAGTCAAGACTGCCTCTATTTAATTCACTAAATCAAAGACGATACAACGTCTTTGACTGAATCGTGTAGTCTAAATGGATACAAGTTAATACCAAATATATAGTTTGAATGGTATTCCAAGTGAAGATATATATTTGCCATCATTTACTTGTGGGCCTGCGTTTTGTTGTGTTCACGGAAAAAACATTCCCGTGAATCAGTGCGCTCACACCACAATAAGTCCAGTTTGGCTTCTCGATCGGCCGGAGCCACAGCCCGTTATCGCAGCTGGCCTTTGTTTATATCATCTAACATGGCTAATGAATTTCCTAAGTGAACAAGAACTTAATCAGCGAGGGGTCCTTTGTCCTCCTTATTCGGCTTCTTGTGGAAATCAGATATCTCAACTCACAGCTGGTTAATATATATTTTGCGCCCAATATTCGAAACAGAGTGAGTGAGCTGGTTTGAACGATATATGTACAGGGCTCCTATTTGAAATGGCTACAGCTCTCCAGTTTGAAAAAGTGTGTGTGTGCTGTTTAACGCCTAACTCAGCAATATTCCCGTTATAAGAACAACGAGTCAAGCCATCAGAGCACGTTGGCACGCCAACAACCACACACATTCAATCATGAATTGCCCCGCACTATTAGCTTAAGTTGCTATGGACCAATTCCGATCCGGATTCATAGCCGATAAACCGATATATTTTAAGTTGCATTTTTCTTTACAAAATGTGTGTAATGTCAAACATGCATGAGGGCGAACATGTCCCTTGTGGTGTACTTGTTGTTTTTCACACGAATGTAAGAGGGCGTCCACATACATGTACAACGATAATGTCCCAATAAACGTGGAAAGAATAATGAGTGAGTGAGTGAGTTGGGTTTAACGCCGCTTTTAACATTATTCCAGTTATATCACGGCGTGTCAGCTTAATGTGGGAGGAAAGCCCGAAGTGATGCAGGTCTAAGACGTTTACCACTTCGGTGAAACCCACGAGCACGGGTATGGTGCTGACAAACCTAGAAACATAATCGGGGCGAACCGGGATTCGAACCCACAATCATAGGTTTCTGGCGTGCCCAAGGGACGCAACTCTGCACAGCGAATAGCGGCGCCTTAGACGACTGGGCCACCCATGCCCCCTGGAAAGAATAAACGTACACAGAGCATATGGGGTTCACCACAACACGCATTCACAGACACGATATTGTCAAATTGATACAGGACTCAACAGAAAATCGGTTTATCTTGGTATCTGTTAGAGAACACATAATTGTTGCATGTATTTAATTGTGATATTATAGTTTGCGCTAACAAGAAAGACATATGACTAACTTAGATAATCGTTATTGCTAATAATTGATTAAGAAACTATGTACGTTTTAAACGCAATCATCGGGTAGTTTACGTTCACTCGACTATGACACAGTCGCTAACTTTTATTATGGAACAAAACATCGCAATGCAGAGATGTCAGAACTCCCAACAAGCATGAATTGATGATTGCGATTCTCTAGACTTGGCTATTATAATTATAGAACTACTATACATCCATGGACTTTTCCTTCAGTACTGCCTTAGAGCAAGGCTGACCATAGAGTGAGTGAGTGAGTGCGTTGTGTTTAACGCCGCTTTTAACAGTATTCAAGTTATATCGCGGCGTGTCAGCTTAATGTGGGAGGAAAGCCCGAAGTGATGCAGGTCTAAGACGTTTACCACTTCGGTGAAACCCACGAGCACGGGTATGGTGCTGACAAACCTAGAAACATAATCGGGGCGAACCGGGATTCGAACCCACAATCATAGGTTTCTGGCGTGCCCAAGGGACGCAACCCTGCACAGTGCATCGCGGCGCCCTGGGACACCCGTGCCCCCCTGACTACAGAGAGTAGGGAGAGGCTTGCGATTGGGAGACGGGCAACAGGAGCAATTTTAAGCTCCCACTTGGCGTGTGTAATTAAAATTATGCCGAATCTCCCTACTGTTGACAACAGAACCGCACACAGCAAAACAGATGTGCCAGAATGAATCGGACTATTTCATATACATAAATTGCAATTATGCCTGAAAAGAGAAACCGACTTAAAGCTCGAACAAGAACGATACATGTTTTAATTTAGAACAAAATAATTATGAAGAAATATAATGCTGAGGTCTATAGTTTCATCCTCCAATAGAGAGTTTGATTGATAAAATATTAGAATGTTTGTAGAATAGTACATTAATGTATTTTGCTTCCACACATACACCCTGATATTTGGAGATGAGATAGAATGCATGTGACATCAGTATTTAAGCTGTATGTCGCTTTGACATTATTATTACTGAGGCATACCCATCACACAAGTGGTTGACAGCATGAACAGCAATACATGTCCCTTATTTCAGAAGACGTTTACACACAATGAAACATGTCACACTTGGTGTATTTATCTTATATTTATCACTGCCGAAATTACAGGTACACATGCTTGCCAATTTAAAATTCAAAATAGCCATAATTTTCCCATTTTGACTGACCGATGACAGTCTATTCCGAAAAAAGACAATCTTTATGTTACGCAACTCATCCTCCTGAGAATATGAGTTCCACTGTCTTTAGAAGCTCTTCACCAACTGATGTTATTGAATATACCAAAGACTTATCAACAATGATCGCATATACCCGCACTAAAAAATAATGAAACGTCCAAATCTGAATAATCTGAAAACAAAACCAATTCGTAATGTTCTTAACAATTATTGAATAACACTAAACATATGCATTAGATAATTAAAAGCGTTTGTAAAATGTTACACTGACTGTGTATGCATTTATTTTATTAGTATATACATCTGCCTATGCACCAATGCTGGTGGGTTTGTTGTATAAGAAGTATGTGCATCTTGCATCTTGAAACGTACACCTTATCCATACATCAGTTGAGCTGAGGACCCATTGTGATCCAGGATGATCCAGACATTTTCTATATTATTTACTGACAGCAATAAATTTCTCTTAAATTGTTTTGTGATCTCTCTAAATATGTTATGGGTGGATACTGTAATGGATCCACCAGTAACAACTCTATTTTACGCCCATGAAGACGCCCGGGTAGACTAGGTCTTCAGCAACCCATGCTTGCCGTAAAAGGTGACTATGCTTGTCGTAAAAGGCGACTAACGGTATCGGGTGGTCAGGCTCGCTGACTTGGTTGATGCATGTCATCGACCCCAATTGCGTGGATCGATGCTCATGATATTAATCACTGGATTGTCTGGTCCAGACTCGATTATTTACAGACCGCCGTCATATAGCTGGAATATTGCTGAGTTCGGCGTTAAACAACCAACCAATCGGCTGCCTGGGTGAGTCGACAATGTAACTGAAGGGGTAAACATGAAATTACATAAATCACTGTTGGCCAACTGCACTGATGACGCCCTATTAATGGGATATATCCCCTTGAAGATAGATAGTTACAATTACAAACAATAACAAAGACAATGTTGAGTGTAAGTAACTAAAAGACTCAAGTAATAATATTCCATTCTAATCGCTATGAGAAGCATTTCGTATTTCTAAGGATTTACTAATGTCTTTCATTTACTGTTGTAACCAAATAATAGGCAACCGAGTGTCCCATATAGCTAACTGTGCATGGCGAAGGGATATGTAATGTCAATAAACTTAATGGTTTAATTTGACTTCTTGGTGCGTGTCTGAATTCCTATGACAGTTTAAATATCCTAAAACTGACTCATCAGCAATCAATTTGAGGGACAGATACGCCAGATCTTGTGCTTTTGTGCCAATTGCTTATGCAGTTATATGTAACTATTTTCAAAAAACGCGAGAACGCGAGATTGCGACACTTGACCAATGTTGCGATCTCGCGTTTTTCGGCCAATTACCTATACAGCCATCTAGTGGCTCAGTCGTCTGAGGCGTCGCAATTCGCTGTGTAGAGTTGCGTTCCTTGGGCGTGCCAGAAACCTATGATGGTGGGTTTCGTCCCATTTCAAGCTGACAAGGGAGGGTATAACTGCAATATGAATACTGTTCAAAGCGGTGTTAAGCCAAACTTACTCACTAGTATTCAGTTTTAGGGTTTTACGCCGCTTTTAGCAATATTCCAGCAATATCACGGCGAGGAACACCAGAAATGGGCTTCACACATTGTACCCATGTCGGGAATCGAACCCGGGTATTCAGAGTGACGCCAAATGCATTACCCACTAGGCTACCCGACCGCCCCGACTTGTATATAGAGTCATGCCGGTCCCCCAGACTGGATATTTGGGGTACTTTCCAGTAAAAGCATGCCTATCACGTGGATGACAAGGCCGCAATAAATTAATAGTTAGAGTTTGATTGAATTTTAAGATACGCAGGAGACGGAACGCATTTTATTTTTAATATTTTATTGTTTTCTCATTGAACTATTTAAGGCATCTGTGTACAATTGCAGTCGAAGGGTGCAATTCACATACATCATGTTCAGTTGTAAGAACACACATAAATGTATTAGCGATATTACTATTTCTAGAAACTTTGAGGCAATAGTATAATGTAAGGCAGTATGTTTTGTAGTCAGGGGGGGTGAGGATGAAAATCTATTAATTAATTTTGTATGGTCTAAAGTAGCGACTATGGTGTCGTGTAAAAACATCGGACAATCTCATTTTAGCCGAACGCTAGAAATTGGTCTTTGAGAATTTTGTTTTAATGAATGTTTACTCTCTCACTTACAGTGATATTTTGTTTCCAGCTTCCGGACACTTTAATGTTTTAACTGTCACTGGACATTCATGTACACAATTTCTTTTGTTAAATTATATTGAGCATGATGAGGGTTTTAATTTAAAGTACATCGGAAACTGTACCAAAGGGAGAGGACTCTACTCTACTCGATATGGGACTTTGTGTATGTAAATTACACAGCATTTTCAAGCTGAAGTCATAAGTTTGCTAAATGCTACTTGGAGAATGAAGAGCATGAAAGAAGCATGATCACAGGACTACTAACGTGCACATGCGCTTTGAACTTATGATATTACGCATGTGCACAGACAGCGTCTAAAACGCGAGAACACGAGAAAATGAAATGTCGCATTCTCGCGTTCTCGCGATTTCGTGTCTTTTTGGCCTAATTTGACAAGTCGAGATTGCGAGATTCCGAGATTTTGCATCATGTCCAAATGTCGCATTCTCGCGTTGTCGTCTTTTGACAAAAAGTTCTATGTATAAAAAAACACGAGAATGCGAGATCGCGAGAACGCGAAATTTTGGCCAAATCTCGCATTCTCACGATCTCGCATTCTCGTGATTTGGGCATATTTAGTTCGTTTTCAAAGGTCAAAATTACAGTATTCCATAGTTTAACGCCGCTTTTAACAGTATTCAAATTAAATCGCGGCGTGCCAGTTTAATGTGGGAAGAAAGCTCGAAGTGAGGCAGGTCTCAGACGTTTAGCACTTCGGTGAAACCCACGAGCACGGGTATGGTGCTGACAAACCTAGAAACATAATCGGGGCGAACCGGGATTCGAACTCACAATCATAGGTTTCCGGCGTGCCCGAGGGACGCAACTCTGCACAGCGAATCGCGGCGCCTTAGACAACTGGGCCATCCGTGCCCCCAGTTTAACCTAAGCTTCAAGTACAGTATATCAGTGATCTGTTCAATAATGGTCAAATAGCCAGCCCCTTTCACTTGGTTTTCCCACCCGAATAAAAAATAAAAGAGTTGGAGGAAACGAATTTGTTTCATATTCAGATTTATGTATCTTCCCAGATATATAATAAAGTCGTATTTCAATTCTTTATTTGGGTATTCATTTTACCGAATAATAAGTGAGTGAGCCACGATTAAATTCGAAATACACTTTGACGTAAATCCACAAACCTGCAGGTTAGAATACACGAATATCCAACGGGAGAAACATAATCGACTGTGCGGTACAACGTAAACAAGTTAACAAACTGTTGTGAAACATATGTAAACTCACTCACTCACTCACTCACTCACTCACTCACTCACTCACTCACTCACTCACCCACACACACACACCCACATACCCACCCACCCACACACCCACTCACTCACTCACTCACTCATTCTCACTCACTCACTCACTCACTCACTCACTCACTCACTCACTCACTCACTCACCCACTCACTCACTCACCCACTCACCCACCCACCCACCCACACACCCATCCACTCATCCACTCACTCACTCACTCACTCACTCACTCACTCACCCACCCACCCACACACACACCCACACACCCGTCCGCACACCCACTCACTCACAAACTCACTCACTCACTCACACACTCATTCACTCACTCACTCACTCACTCACTCACACACCCACTCACTCACTCACTCACTCACTCATATGTGTTGCTGTTGTTGAAGACAACGTGTTTTACAAATAACACACGCACTTTATACAAGATTGGCCTTTTCCGCTGAAAAGACACGTGTAAGGTTCCTCGGAGCCATTGTATGGGGCACGGGTGGCCCAGTCGCCTAAGGTGCCGCGATTCGCTGTGCAGAGTTGCGTCCCTTGGTCACGCCAGAAATCTATGATTTTGGGTTCGAATCCCGGTTCGCCCCGAATATGATTATGTGGTTAAAGCGTTCGCTCGTCACGCCCAAGTCCCGGGTTCGAATCCCGACATGGGTACAATGTGTGAATTAGAATTAGGGGATTATGTGGTGACAAAAAATAGCCATGAGCTTAGATTTTCCAAATATTTCAGCGGTCACAACACTCAGGCCTCAGAGGTGATCTGGTGTGCTTGCCAGAAATGATATGGCTCTGTGTGTATATTTTGCACAGGTATTCATACATATTAGCGAAATAAGGATAACGTTAAAGTTTGTTTGTTTGTTGTTTAACGCCGCACTCAGCAATATTCCAGCTATATGACGGCGGTCTGTAAATAATCGAGTCTGGACCAGACAATCCAGTTACTGACATCATGAGAAAATCGACCACGCCATTGAAATCGATGACATGCATCAACCAAGTCAGCGAGCCCGACCACAGGATCCCGTTAGTCGCCTCTTACGACAAGCATAGTCACCTTTTACGACAAGCATGGGTTGCTGAAGACCTATTCTACCCCGGATCTTTAAGGGTCGCTAGTTATACACAATATGATTAAATCCTTTCATGAAGAAAAAATATCACTAGACGCTGTCAGTGCGTGAGTATGTTATTACGTCACTTTCAGCAGTATTCCGAAATGGGCTTCACACATTGTACCCATGTGGGGAATCGAACCCGGACCTTCGGTGTGACGAACGCTTAACCACTGGGCTACCCCACCGCTCTCAAATACTTTAAGAGGCAAAGGGCATCATGTACAAAGTGAATTTTGTCAATGTCTGGGGCCTCTCAGTAGAAGTCAAACGGGAGGCTTATTGCACACAGTTGCGTCCGTTAACAGAATCGTAGGTTGGAATCGCAGATATGGCTTAAATATTTACTGATAAGCCAACAGAGCTCACTCTACTCTCCCTTAGCTGCGAAGATCAAGTGGGTTCTAATTCATGATTATGATTTTTGGTTTCTCAACACCATGTTCGAATTTGTATTCACGCGGTAAACGTCTACTGAGAGCGTCTACTTTCCTCCATTATTATTTAGCCTAGTGGTTAAAGCGTTCGCTCGTCACGCCGAAGACCTGGGTTCGATTCCCTCATGGGTAAAATGTGTGAAGCCCATTTCTGGTGTCCCCCGTCGTGATACTGCAGGAATATGGCTAAAAGCAGCGTAAAACCATACTCGCTCATTTCAAAAGTGAACCGTCTATGGGTATGGTGCTGATAGATCTAGAAACATAATCGGCCTGAAACGGATTTCGAACCCACGATCATAGGTTTCTGGGGTGCCCAAAAGACGCAACTTTGCACAGCGAATTGCGGCGCCTTAGACGAATATTTTGTAATTGTGTAATTAAAGAGGTGAGGTGAAAATGGAGTTTAACGTCGCTTTATAGATCATTGCACTTATGTATTGATAAGTACCATCTTTTTTAATGACGCGGCCAGAGATCGGATCCCCGACCTTTCGCTCTCCGGACACTCTACAACTAGACCACGGAGGAGGTCCGTTTCTTTAAATACTAAAAACGATTAAAAATAGTTTTAGATATTATTCATCGAAATTCGAACATGCTACATTTAATTAGAAATTATCTAGAAGTGTATCATACAAACTAACCCATTTGAAGAGATACAATAACGATTCAAGGTCATAACAATTTAGCCAGCAACCTAAATGCATTTAATCTTTCACTTCCCATGGCGTTGGCCTTCACCGCCAGTCAATCCGTGCGCAGCAATAAGGTTAAAACCAACGATCAACTTTAAGATAAGGTTGTTCTGTGAAAGGTGCCCGGAAACAAACAATTTCAGTTATCTTTAGGAAAGAAAGGTATGCATCTCTCGCTGCAGTTTGCAAAAACAATAACTAGTAGATTATTAAAGTCGCAGTGATGCTACTTGTGATGTCTCCTTGTAACACCCGCTGGACCTGCCACCTTGTAACACCCGCTAGCCCGTGCCACCTTGGAACGTCCCAGTCTGATGCTAAATGTTGCGGTACTCGGTCAAACACTTACAGGGTCAAAGTTTCCATACTTTTTGCAACACATCGAGGATGACATTACAACGGCAGTCTTTTAGGGCCATTTGTATTTTCTTTTTTTCTTCAAAGTTCAAGATACTTAATTAGTTGAAATTTCAAGATACATACTAAGTTGAATTTCAAGATAATCACCTTGAAATTTCAAGACAATAAGTTGAAAATTAAGATTCTAACCTGAATTGTCAACGTATGCATCTTGAAATTTTAAAAAACAAAACAAAAAAACAAATCGCTCTAAAAAGCTTCCGTACATTACAAATTTGTGAGGAAGCTATTCAACAGTTAATATATGCAAGATATAAAATTCTTTAAATGATAACTTTTCACGGTGTTATATATAAGGTCAATAAGGTCAATAAAACGGTAGTCATCTCTCAGTCGCACCACCGAAGTGTGAGTTCAACAGAGAGAGTGTTTGTGAATGCGCGTGTGTCTGTATGGAGTGAGTGAGTGAGTTGGGTTTAACGCCGCTTTTAACAGTATTCCAGTTATATCGCGGCATGTCAGCTTAATGTGGGAGGAAAGCCCGAAGTGATGCAGGTCTTAGACGTTTACCACTTCGGTGAAATTCACGAGCACGGGTATGGTGCTGACAAACCTAGATACATAATCGGGGCGAACCGGGATTCCAACCCATAATCATAGGTTTCTGGCGTGCCCAAGGGACGCAGCTCTGCACAGCGAATCGCAGCGCCTTAGACGACTGGGCCACCCGTTCCCCCGTGCCTGTATGGAAGTAAGTGTGTACCATGGTAAGCGTGTGTGTATGTGGGTGTGTCTGTATGGAAGTAAGTGTGTACCATGGTAAGCGTGTGTGTATGTGGGTGTGTCTGTATGGAAGTAAGTGTGTACCATGGTAAGCGTGTGTGTATGTGGGTGTGTCTGTATGGAAGTAAGTGTGTACCATGGTAAGCGTGTGTGTATGTGGGTGTGTCTGTATGGAAGTAAGTGTGTACCATGGTAAGCGTGTGTGTATGTGGGTGTGTCTGTATGGAAGTAAGTGTGTACCATGGTAAGCGTGTGTGTATGTGGGTGTGTCTGTATGGAAGTAAGTGTGTACCATGGTAAGCGTGTGTGTATGTGGGTGTGTCTGTATGGAAGTAAGTGTTTACCATGGTAAGCGTGTGTGTATGTGGGTGCGTCTGTATGGAAGTAAGTGTGTACCATGGTAAGCGTGTGTGTATGTGGGTGTGAGTGTTTTGTGTCTGTTTTACGCGTATATGTGTGTGTATATTTGTGTGTTATGTGTGTAGATATGTGTATATGTGCGAGAGTGTTTGTGTATATATCCAAAACAAAATATACCAAGAGTTTGAAAGAATACGAAAGAAAAACAATTGCATGTAGAAAGTCTCTCTCTCTCTCTCTCTCTCTCTCTCTCTCTCTCTCTCTCTCTCTCTCTCTCTCTCTCTCTCTCTCTCTTTATATATAATACCGCGTATGTCCGTCCACCTTGTGCATTAACGCACGCCCGAACACGGCGACGCACGGATGACGTCAAACGTCGGATGACGTTGGAGGTAATCCACATCCATTCCTCAAGGAGACATTGTTCCAGTCCTTGACGATTACTGGTGCCGATGGTCGTCTTGTCATCTGTCGGTCAAAGTGATCCCACAATCGTTCGATTGGGTTCACATAAGGAAACATGTCGGTCATTGTAAAACATGAATGTTCGGATTGTTCAAAAAGTTCTGGGGCGGTCGGGTAGCCTAGTGGTTAAAGCGTTCGCTCGTCACGCCGAAGACCCGGGTTCGATTCCCGACATGGGTACAATGTGTGAAGCCCATTTCTGGTGTCCCCCGCCGTGATATTGCTGGAATATTACTAAAAGCGGTGTAAAACCAAACTCACTCACTCACTCAGAAAGTTTTGTGTGCGCCTGGCTATGCGGTTTCGCGACGTAATGCTGAAGACAATGCCACGTGGCTGTTTCTGAAAGAATGGTTGCACAACGGGTCTCAAAACGTAATCCCGATACCTCTGGGCATTCATGTTTTCTTGAATAATAACAAGCCTCGTTTTGACATCACCGCAGATACTTCGCCAGACCATGTCGCTGCCGCCTCCAAGTGGTTGAACTTGTTCATCACAATTTGGCGTTAAAAGTTCACCTACTTTCCTGCATACTCGCTGCCATCATTCCTGTACAAGCAATATTAATTCTCATCCGGGATCATGACGACCCGTGTCGCAGTTGCCAACGTCGAACTCGTCTGGCCCACGTTAACCTGTTGCGTCGGTGTTGACGTCACTCAGCGGTAGGTTCGACCTGCTTTGATACCTCGCTTTTAATCGCCTGTACTCTTGTCTGTCGACTGACCCTGTGTCCCAGTGTCCTGTCTGTCGTTACCGTCGCTGTTAATAAGCGGTTTCGGAGATGAATGGACCGAATGTGTAGGTCTTCAATGGGCGTGGTCACCCATGATCTCCCGCTTCTACGCCAGTCTGATGTTTTGATCGTTTGTTTTTTAACGCCACACTCAGCAATATTCCAGCTATATGACGGCGGTCTGTAAATAATCGAGTCTGGACCAGACAATCCAGTGACTGACATCATGAGCATCCATCCAGTGTGTCTGTTTGTCTGTGTGTGTATGTCTGTGTGTGAGTCTGTGTATGTGTATGTCTGTGTGTGTGTTTGTGTGGTTCTCTCTGTGTATATGTGTGTGTGCGTGTCTGTGTGTGTACGTGAGAGAGAGCGTTTGTGTGTGTGAGGGTCTATATGTATGTACGTTTGATCTGTATGAGTGTATATGTATGTACACGCGTGTATGTGTGTCAGTGGTTATATGTGTATTAGGTATTCGCGCGTGTGTGTGTACATGCGTGTGTGTCTGTGTGTCTGTGTGTGTGTGTGTGTGTCTGTGTGTCTGTGTGTGTGTGTCTGTGTGTGTGTCTGTGTGTGTGTCTGTGTGTGTACGTGAGGGAAAGCGTTTGTGCGTGTGAGGGTTTATATGTATGTACGTTTGATCTGTATGAGTGTATATGTATGTATACGCGTGTATGTGTGTATGTGGTTATATGTGTATTTGGTATTCGCGCGTGTGTGTGTACATGCGTGTGTGTGTGTGTGTGTGTGTGTGCGTGTCTGTGTGTGTACGTGAGAGAGAGGGTTTGTGTGTGTGAGGGTCTATATGTATGTACGTTTGGTCTGTATAAGTGTATATGTATATATACACGTGTATGTGTGTCAGTGGTTATATGTGTATTAGGTATTCGTGTGTGTGTGTGTGTGTGTGTGTGTGCGTGTGCGTGTGCGTGTGCGTCTGCGTGTGTGTGTGTGCGTGCGTGTGTGCGTGTGTGTCACTAATTAGGTTAATTTCTTATAGGAAGTTCGTAAGATCGGAAAAACGACATGAAGAATGGTCATAGATCAACGGAGGCCCCGCCGTGAACATTGAAGAGAACCGCTAGGTTTGTGTTCAATGTCCGGAAGCGCTTGTAAAATCTATCCCCATCGGGCTCTAACAATCAAGGGATATAACTCTTGAAGACATAGGCTTTCCAATTTCCACATGTTAATACAAGGCCCGGAGGGGCCTCATCTCTGCGCATGATCAGGATCAACAAGATTCTAACACTTACTTCCAATATTACTAAGGAACTACTCCCGGAGAAGTGGGGAGGGTGTGGATAGGTTGGTTTTTTCTTAATAGGACCGATCTCACCCCAAACCGCACCTCTTAATTATACATATTGTGTCCCTAAAGGATCTATAATCGAAATCTTGATGTAAATGAATTTTTCCAGATAACAAATATAACTCAACATTTGATAACTTCGTTTGTTACTGGGGTCATCCATGCTAAACACCCGGATTACAAAGAAAGGTCACATTTGATAACTTCGTTTGTTACTGGGGTCATCTATGCTAAACACCCGGATTACAAAGTTACTACACATTTGATAACTTCGTTTGTTACTGGGGTCATCCATGCTAAACACTCGGATTACAAAGTAACTTCACGTTTGATAACTTCGTTTGTTACTAGAGTCATCTATGCTAAACACCCAGATTACAAAGTAAGATCACATTTGATAACTTCGTTTGTTACTGGGGTCATCTATGCTAAACACCCGGATTACAAAGTAACTACACATTTGATAACTTCGTTTGTTACTGGGATCATCTATGCTAAACACTCGGATTACAAAGTAACTACGCATTTGATAACTTCGTTTGTTACTGGGGCTTTCCATGCTAAACACCAGGATTATATAGCAACTACACATTTGTTAACTTCGTTTGTTACTGGGGCTTTCCATGCTAAACACCAGGATTATATAGCAACTACACATTTGATAACTTCGTTTGTTACTGGGGCTTTCCTTGCTAAACACCAGGATTATATAGCAACTACACATTTGGTAACTTCGTTTGTTACTGGGGCTTTCCATGCTAAACACCAGGATTATATAGCAACTACACATTTGATAACTTCGTTTGTTACTGGGGCTTTCCATGCTAAACACCAGGATTATATAGCAACTACACATTTGATAACTTCGTTTGTTACTGGGGCTTTCCATGCTAAACACCAGGATTATATAGCAACTACACATTTGATAACTTCGTTTGTTACTGGGGCTTTCCATGCTAAACACCAGGATTATATAGCAACTACACATTTGATAACTTCGTTTGTTACTGGGGCTTTCCATGCTAAACACCAGGATTATATAGCAACTACACATTTGATAACTTCGTTTGTTACTGGGGATTTCCATGCTAAACACCAGGATTATATAGCAACTACACATTTGATAACTTCGTTTGTTACTGGGGATTTCCATGCTAA